>NC_052944.1:44372744-44721910 GCF_013358895.1 Oreochromis aureus | reverse complement strand
ACATATATTCACAATGACGTGGATGATATCTTTTACCATTATAAAACCTGCTATTGCAAAGCAGAGCAGCCAAACACAGCCTATGCTGATATTCCTGATTCTGACCCCTCTTTCTTTCCTTAAGCTCAGATAAGTGATGGGATGAACAGCAGCCATGTAGTGCTCCACACAAGTCAGCATGTGAAAGAAAATCAGTCCAAACCAGCAGACAGAGTAAAGAAAGAACGCCCAGGATAACATGTTTAAATATTTCATGACGCTACCACAAAAGCTGAAGACACACGCTAAGACAGCAAACAGGTCCATGATGACGATGTTGTAGGTGAAGCAGTCAGAGTGACTCAGTACTTCCATGAAGGTGGAGCCTTTTTTCCTCCATTCTTGGAGACCATGTTGGAGGATGAAGATGCAGACAGGGAGGATGAGGAAGATGGCGGTGATGTTAAATCCACGATAGATGAAGGAGCTCGGTTCAGAGATGAGGCAGTACAGATGCGAAGAGGACTGAGAGGAAAATGATGAGTTTGCCAACATCTGAAAAAATAAATAAATATATATATATATATGTATTTTAAATTGAACTCTACTACTCCCACTTTGACTCAGTTAAAAAAAAAAATCCAAAATGAGACATTTATTTATCAACTTTTTATTTCATTGAATTTAATATATAGGTAGATTTTTTTTTTTCATTCATAAAATGTTTTTAAGTACAGCATCATTGCCCAGCCTGAAGTGTGACAATGACAAACTGGGAAAAACAGTTCAGCAATGGAAATTATTTTGACATACACATGCATAACATAGACACACACACTTAAATCTTCACCCATGTCATGCATTTCTTTATTGACTACCACACACTACACAAAATGCAAGATGTGCCTCATTTGGCTTGATTCACCTGCTGCAGTTTATTTTGTCCATTCATTAGGACAAAACGTGTTTCGTATTTAAATCATGTGCAGAGCTTGGCATATTCAAATGAACCAGAGGCATTAAAGGCATCATCTGTCACTTTCTCAGCTCTGTTGTGATCTTAGTTTTGCATGAGATATTTCCTCAGTAGCAGGAAATATGCAAAGCTGCATGTGTTTAAAGCACATTAAAATATCCCTCAAGAAATCTTTTCAAGTTTTTTTATTTTCTTTCACAATATGGTGAACTTAAACTTAAAGAACACATATAAACTTTGTGGTACCCTTCTTTGTTTCTAGTTGTGTTTATTTCATGCATAAGCATGACATATTACTACATGAAAGATGAGAAGGCATTTAAACTGTCTATCCGCAGTGTTCATGGTGCACAGTTAGTCAGAAAACTGCAGAATTTTTTAAAAACCCATACAGTACTATTACAAATAAATATTGTTTTGGTAATTTCACTTAATTTTATAAAAATCAAACGAACACCAACCTTTCATTATGTTCTCTTCTCTTCTCTTCTCTTCTCTTCTCTTCTCTTCTCTTCTCTTCTCTGTTGACTCCTGTTCATGTGATTCTTTGCTCAAAACATATTAGAGCTGCACTCCACCCCACTCTGTCTCTCCAAGTATAATTCAAACATAGTGTATTTGCATTCAAATAAAAACATGTGACAATGATGAATTAACAATGAAATAGTTGCACGATTAATGAATTGATCAGAACCCTATGTTTACCTGTAATCCCAGATTGTCTTGCTGCATGCTCAATCACTCAGGTAAGTGAATCTCAAAAGGCTGATTCTGTTCATCTGGACGTAGCGTTTTCTCATCATCCACTCATTGTCTCATCGTGGATTTGTGTCATCTGCTTGTCGTCACTCATCCAAATGACTAATGGAATGTTTCGCACACTGAAAATGCAACGTCAAGATGAACAGAATCAAACTTTTGGGAGTGGAGCGAGTAATGTTGTACATTCATTTTATTCAATAATGTATCAGCACATGCAGTAAGGTCGGGTATCGTCACTGATTTCTAGAATCAATTCCAATTCACAAGTTCCCGATTTGATTTGATTCAATTTTGCCTCAGACGGTCAGAAATATTATAATTCTGATCATTTATTAGTACTGACACTTGTGAGACTTCAGAACTGTAAACATCACAGCAGATGCCTTTGTGTCAAAGTAACTGAGGATAAAACACAGAAAACATGAAGGAGATTTTTCTAGGCTCAATTTTTATAGCAGATAACCTTAAAAATATTCTGCAGTAGAACTAAAATGGAAGAAAATCATGAATCAACATATGAACATTACCTGATGCTGCTGAAGTGAAGCAAAGCAAAGTTAGAGGTTGAATTAGAGATACAGTTAAATGTTTTGCAATTTGGCATCATCGTGGATTTGTTGCAGGTCATTTCTAAAAAAACCCCCAAAAACAAAACAACAACAGCAGCTAACAGCACTGTACACAGCAGTAGACTGGTGTGTGATAAGGAAGCGCATAATGCAAAAAACAGAGATTTGAAATGGGAAACTGTGCTTAAAGTACACTGAGAGAGAGAAAGCGCTGTGCAGAAAGTGTGATTTTATCGTTGTGGAAGTAAAACAGCCAAAGTAAGAGGGAATTCATCACAATGTTTATCAGACGTTGAAGTTTGGATCTTCTTTTGCTGCTGGCACAGTGAATTTTGGCCGGAGTGATCAAACCTGCAGCTTCAGAATCTGTGAGATGTCGACTTCCAGCCCCGACCGCTTCTCTGCATACTTGCCTTTGGGAGAGAAATCCAACATCTCACAGATTCTGATTCGCTGGGTCTGCACTTTGTGTGGAATCTGTTCACCTGCTCTCATTTACAGTTTTAGCTGTTTGGTGGTTCTTGAAATAGTTTTCTGAGTTTTATATCATGATATGTGCTGCGTGGCAGGCAGGATTGGACCCAAACTCATAAAACAGTCCAAAACATAAACTCACAAAAACTAAACTTAGAAAACTGGAAACTAGAAGCAAAAGCACTGGGAAAAGAAAACTCTAACACCCTGAAACTAGAAACACAGGGAGATTCACATACATGAGGTGGTATGATGCGACAAAGGGCTACGGCAAACACAGGGCTCAAATATAGAGAGGATATACAGAGGAGTAATGAGGGAATGGGAAACACAGCTTAGACAAAACGAGACAAGGGAAGCAAAACTAGAAACACTGACATGAAACACAGACTTTCAAAGAGGAAACAGGAAATATAACACAGAGATGCAGACTAGACACTGAGGCAGAGAGACCTGACTGACCGGGGGAACATGAAGCACAGAGACAAAGGGTAACCAAACGTGAAACACAAGGGGTACAGAAACAGAAACTCCAAGCTTCTCTAACACTACTCAAGAAGTATAAATCAAACACAAAACACTGGGTCACCTGAGATTCTGGCGTTTATGCCAAAATACATTTATATTTAAAAATCGATTCAGGATTTAATGAATCAATTTGGCTTTATTCAACTTAAAACATGTACCTCGCCCCGCATTCCAAGGGCTGCAACCTGCAGCTGTTGTATTAACAAAAAAAAGGCGTGGCAGCTCATTAGCTACACTTCACCTTATAATCAGAAGAATTTTCTTCCTACATACATCATTGTCATTTAATGTTGGATGTGATACAGTCAGAAGAATTTTTCATCAAAATACTTAAGCAATGATCACAGCGTCTCAGAAAAGGTTTTACTTGCAAGCAGTTGTGCTCTCTACAGCGCAGTGTAGAGAGCAGTGGACAGAGTAGGACTAAAGCACACTATGTCTTCCACTTATTTATAGTGGGGTTGAATTCTGAGTTTTACGAGTACTTAAATGTATGGAACTTTCCACTGCCCATGCAGACATGCTGAGAACGGTGGTCTTAATTTTATTTAAACAGCTCTCTTGCTTTCATTTCCTTCAAACAGCCTTTTTTTCCGTTTCACAAATCCCCTTTCAAGATTGATACTATTGATATTTGGATCAATCCGCCCTGCCCTCTTGGTGTAAGGCTGAAGTCATTTAATGTGGCAAAACAAAACAAAGATAAGATAAGCTGGTGAACTTGCAGAACAGTTACAGATAAATCAGTTATAATAAATGCTTTAAATAAGTTGCTAATGCTAGAGGCTCTGATCAGGCGTCCGTGTGGATCTTCTGCATTGAGGATAAGTTATTTCTTGTATAGTACATGTGGCATAACTCCATCTTACACTTTAATGTTCATCTGCATTCATCTGGGAGTTGTCAGAAAACACAAGGCAGTCTCCGATGACTTCTCAGAGCAGCAGTGTTCTGTGCAATAAAGCATCTCAGATCAGCTGGTGCCATCTTGAGGTCACAGTTGGTTATTGTGTCTGAAATCTGTTTAATTGTTCCTGTTTTCCTGTCACGCTGAAAGGGAGAAGTATTTCTTGTGTTCTTCACACATGTTCATTTTGTTCTGATGGTCCTGTGATCATCCATGGAGACAAACTTCACATAAATGTGTTTAGCCTGGTTAGTTTTTCTCAGTACAGCGGCTTGATTTTTCAGAAAAAGGATCTTTTCATCATGAATTGTTTGTTGATTGTTAATGTTTGTTTTTATTAGTTTTTTTAAAAAATCATTCATAAAAATGATTCCAAAGACAAAACAAAGAAAAGACAGAGTTAATCATGTGATTATGGCAATCCAGTATTCAGAAATATTAATTACAGAGAAACAATAATCAAAGTTTATATTGGACACAGTTTACATATCACAATGCATCATTCTAGAAACATTATTTCTTCTCCAGTGTACTTCTATTTAATAAAGTTCTATATATCCTATCTCTCCTTATACTTTAGTTCCATCATCAAGGTTATAAATGTAATTTTGTATTCACATTGCCCATACACATTACATGTATTCAAAAAACTGCCAATAAAATAAACAGTGTGCTGCTGGTTGGTCAGATAGCTTTCTAACTTCTGACATCATCACAGATTAGAAACTTGATGAAATTTTAAATGTAGTTTGGGGATCATTCAATGAGAAACAGTAAAATGATTTTCCAGGTGAAAAAGTGGACGGCAGAAACAAAGAAAGAGTGAGAACAGTGTGAGTAATAAAGATCTTTGGAACAATAAGGCAGCAGGAGGACAGCTGCAGTTTAACAGGTTTGTAACAACATTAAAATATAATTATAATGAATTAATTTACACTGACACCTTCTACAGCAGAACCTTCAATTTACCAACCACAGTGTTAATGAATGGAAACATCCTGTCAGTGAAATTGTGTGTGAAGGTGTGTATGTGTGTGTTAGTATCAGGATCAGAGAACGACAGCTTTCCTCTGTTACAGTTCAGATTCACTCTGATCCTCTGAAACTTCTTCTGTACTGAGAAAGCAGTGTCTGCAGCTGATGGTGACCATGCGTAATATTTACCTTCATAGAACCTTATTCTCCATAATCCAGACAATCTGTCTCCCTTCCTATTCTCAGACTCTGCAAACACACCCAGGTTCCACCATGTGCTGTATTCAACCTCAACATCCCAGCTGTGATTACCACAGTCAAAGCCTTCAGAGCCCAGGACAGAGTAGAACCGATCAAACCTTTCTGGATTATCAGGAAGCTGTTGTTCATCTCCTCGTCTCACACTGGTCAGATCCTCAGACAGGATGAGTTCTGGATGAGCAGTGTTTGGGTCCAGAATGATAGGAGTGTAGGAGACCATGTCCTTCATGTTGTTCCAGATGTTGAAGGTCAGATTGGCCAGGTGTTTGGCCTGGTCTATCAGAGCTCCTGAGGGCAGCTGTGGATCATCCAGCAGGGGGCAGCACTGGACTCTTTCCACTGCAGCCTTGTAGTTGTGCAGGAATGAGACGTCTTCAGCTCTCAGCTCCTCCTCTGTGGCTCTGACTGTGTCTGAAAGAGCTGCTCTCTCTCTGCTTAGAGCCTCCATGTTCTCCTTCATCATCCCACTCTTCTGCTCTTCTTCCTCCCTCAGTGCAGCCAGCCTGTCCTCCTCTTCCTCTGCTAGAAACTGGTGAAACTTCTTAAACTGCTTCTTAATCTGACTCTCTGTGTGTCGGGCCTGGACATTAATGTGTTTTGCTATTTGATCAAACTTCACTTGAAGTTCTGCACAAACCTTCAACTTCTTCTTTAAGGACTCCAGAGTTTCCTGAAGTTCCTTCTTGTGTTGTTGTGCAGCTTCATCGATGGGTCTGAATCTGTGGTTGGTGTGTTTTTCTGAGTCTCTGCAGATGAGACACACTGGCTGCTGATGGTCCAGACAGAAGAGTTTGAGTTTCTCATAGTGCAGACTGCAGAGAGCCTCTGAAGCTCTCTGATCTCCGTCTTCTAAGAACAACTCACACAGGTTCTTTAAAGCCAGGTTTACAAGTGGATCATTCCCTGAAGATCTTCTCTGACAAACTGGACACTCATGTGTTGTTTTCTTTCTCCACCATCTCTTCAGACAGTCTTTACAGAAGCTGTGGCTACATGACAGAATAACAGGATCTCTGAAGACCTCCTGACACACCGGACAGCAGAGATCGTCCACTGATCTGGAAGCCATTGAGTCTGTGAGTGAAGCTGAAAACAGCAGACAGGAGTTTTTCTCAAACTCACATTCAGTGTGTGGAGCGTCAGCAGCTTTAAGCAGCAGTGTGGGAGTTTTCCAGTTTTCTCTCCTGTAGCTCATATGAAACTTCTAGTTTGATCTGAACTCAGTCTGATCGTCTCTGCGTCTCTCTTTACTATGTATGAATAACAGCCTAGTTTTTCTCAGGTGAGTCATGTGAGGGGCGGAGCTTGGCTGTTGCTTCACTCATAAATAAGAGTGTTTCTCATTCCTGAGTTCAGATATTTCACCTGCACATGTCCCAACATGAAGACCTTTTCTGAATCTTAGAAAAGAAAGTCTCATTCAGTGGTGCTGCAGAAACTTCACGTTCAAAAGGGACGTTTTTCTGGTTGTTTAGCAGACTCATCAGCAGATTATAATGCAGGAAAACAAATACGGATCATTTCATGTGTTTAGTCCTGAGGACACTAGTCATTGGCTCATATATCAAAACCTCTGAAGTCTCCTCATTTCTCAGCCTCTCTTTCAGCTTTTAGGAGACCCGATGAACTTCAGTTAATTTCATTTCAGCTTATTTAGTGAGAAATATTTAATTATGATGCTGTGAATCTTTTTAACACTGATGTTTGAAATTTAAGTTCAGCTAAATGTTTTTTTTTTCCTATGGAAAATTTCACACTTCCTTTGAATATCTCACATGAAAAGCCTTGGAATAGTGTTGCAATTTGGAAGTGTCATGGTCCGGAGTCTGTGACTCCGTGTTTATGTTAAGTTTATTATTATTCTGTGGTTTTGGTTATCTTGGGTTTTTGTACTCTTCTGTTTCATGTTCCTATGTTGGTGTCCCCCAGTCTGTGTTCAGTCGGTGTGTTTCCTGTTTTACTTTGAAGGTCCTTGTCTTATGTGAGTGTGTTCAGTTTACGTTTCCCCTGCCTCATCAGTTGTGATTTCACCCAGGTGTGCTTCCGTCTCCCATCCCCTGATTACTGCTGTGTGTATTTAAGCCCTGTGTGTTCTCCTGCCTGTTGCTGGTTCGTCTGTGTTATTTGGTGTTTTCGTGTCTGTGAATCTCCTGCCGTCATCCTGTGAATTCTCCCTGCAAGTTGCTTTCTCTCGTGTTCAGGTTTGGTGTTTAGGTTTTAGTTTTCCCAGTGTAGTTTATATCTATGTTGGGTTTTTCGCCACACTCTCCTTTTGTTTGTTATCACTCGGGTTCTGTGTCAATAAAGCCCTCTCACTTCACTGCATATCCACATCTTGGATCCTTTGTTAAATTCCCACGGCTTAGGAAGACTGCTGCGGGAAAAGGAACATCTTCCAAATTGACATCCTGTAGAAACCAGTTAAATAGTAGTAATAAAGCCAGTAATAAAGGAATCATCTTTTAAAATTAGGCTGCTGCATAACTAGTAAAAAAACTGAAATGGTGGTAAACTGCTGTAAGAACACTTTGTTTTCCTACTAATAATCTTTGCACTTAACGAACATGTATCCAGATAGTCAGACATCAGTTTAGACAGTTATATTTATCTTTATTCACAACTCAAATAAATAACACGGAGGAAACCAGACAGAATTTGTCTTTTGGATTCCTGAAATAAACAACCAGCATTCCACACACAGATATTAGGAGTTGCAGGTATTTGAACAGCCACTGAAACATATTTAACTAATCATGTCAGCATGCTCTTATTTTGATAGTTTAGTCAGCAGAACCTCGGCCCTGTTTCTTAACACTTCTTATCTGTTTTTTGCTTTTTAATAGAGCTCAAGCGCTATGAAGATCTTGATTCCTGTAAATAAAATCTGTAAACCGGTCTCTTCTCTCTGGATTCTGCTTTGCAGTTGCAAACACTGGCATCATGGCACAGAACAATAAACCATCAAAAGCTCTCCCCCCGCTCCTCCCAGGATTCATTTATTACCTGAAGAGAACAGGTGACCGTATCCCACCCTGTTGGACTCCATTCATAAACATCCTATGGCACCAAACCATGAAGTCGTCCTTTAAACTGCTTCCTGTGAAGTAGACATAGGATCTTCTTCCTGGAAAGGGACAGCAGCTCTTCTTTCTGGGTGTCCTCCATTTACGAAAGCTGCTGACAGGCTAAGCTGAGGAGCTCTTTCCCGTGATGCGTTTCAACAGAGTCCACTCTGACAACCACTTGCCTTTGAAAGGTGCTAATTATATTTCAGAAAACATGAATGGCAGAAAATATTACATTTTAATGGGCCAGTCATACAAGAGTGACCAGAAAAACACAGAAATTGTCTGAGCACTATTCACCCACTCCATTTTCCAGCACTTATGGAGTCACCAGGTGAGTAATGGGAAACCACACCCATTCCAGCAATTACCAGAAATTGATATCACTATGGTGCCAAATGTGAATAAGTGGTTGATAAAGCGTGAAGAAATTAACCGAAGTGTTATGCAGAGCAGGTTCACAAAACTTTTAAAAACCAGTCAGTTAAATCAAACTAAAGAGTGTATTACTGCTGGAGCAGTAAAACTACTGCACAATAACAAAACTCCAAGTTATTCTCCTTTGTTTAAGTGAAAATAATTACACATTTGGTCCCTAACATGTCTAAAGAAAATCAAGTACAGCTCTAACAGTCCCCTTAAGTTTGTCCACATTATGAAATGCTGATGGAGTGAATAGGAGAAACCTGCAGCACAGCTCTCTTGGTGTCAGAAGAAAAGCACTGGCAGCTCATAAGCTGGGCTTAGTCCCATCAAGGAGCTCTTTAAAAGAGGAGTGGTGTCCTGAAACTTTAACATCTGTCCTTGCCGTAACACACCTGAATAAAATTTGTAGGTCATTAGCAACTGCAGTCCGAGGTGGCAGCCCCTAACCCTACTCACGTAAATTTAAATAAAAGTGCAATTTAAAAAAATGTATTTCTAAATCTACTTTTATTGCACCATGTTCATTCACGCTTGAGGTGCTCTAACATGAATCAAATAGCTGAATTGCCACCTCAACATGCAGTCAAGTTTTATAGTCTTGCTAAAGACCTACAAATTTTATCCAGGTGTGTTGCGGCAGGGACAGATGTAAAAGTTTCAGGACAATGGCCTTCGAGGACTAGAGTATGAACCCTGTGGTTTAAAAAGTGTAGTCTGTGATGAATATTACCCAGCAGGCAGTGCAGAGCTAGGATGGATCCATTAGGTTTGGAGATTTGGTAGTTCTAACTGCATCTATTCTGTGGCTGTCTACTCTGATATAAACCCAGCCCTGTGTAGTCTCGCAAGCCCAGTGTCCTACCACAAACACCCGTTGCGGCAGCTCCCCTCTAGATCAGTGTTCTTGGAATATGACTGGGCTTAATATAGTGGTTTGGAAAAGCAAGCCATGAGGGTCTGTTACTTTTAGAAGGCTGGAGTAACCTGTAAGAGTCACATATAAGATGTAAACTAGTGCTCAGATTTTTATGTTTCACGGAGGGTTGAAAAAGTCCACTATTTAGAATTTTGAATGCAGGATATTTTATTAAAGCAATTAAACAGGAGCAAAGCAGGAGAAGGCAAAGTAAAAATACATTGAAGCTTATGTGTAAGTTCAATAAGGTCTATGGTCTCACATATGTCTGCTCCCAGATGTTGCCGGCTAAATCTGCAGGCTTCACTTCCACTTTCCCACGCTGTCAACCTGTTTGTGACATCACTGGTCTAGTCCAATCATCTTTCTCACGGCCTTCTTCAGGCCGTTTAGCATTCCTGCCACATATCTGTGTTTCTTCCTTGCAGATGCCTTTGTGCAACCCAACCGGACATCTTTTCCTTTTTACTAGGGCTCCATTCAAGCCACCACCTTTATCTCCACCAAGAGCGTCTGGGCTCCAGGGGGTCCTGCTCTGCTCCCTATCACAGCTGGGGTTTGGAAACGGGCCATCAGAGTCTAAGCGCCAAATACCTCCATGTAAATTCTGTACATCAACAAAGCATGTCCATTTTTTTCTAATGATCTCTCCTTATTAAAATAATAATCTTCACACAATCAATTCATGTGAATTATATCTAATTAACCTACTCTGAGCTAATGCTGATTTTGTGCTAAGCACCCAAACACCCCTTGGAAATGCACTCCCACAGGAATACAGTGGAAAGCACTCTTCTTAAATTCATTGCATGTTGTTCTTGCAACACACAAATTTACCCTTTCTGTATAGAAACAGCAGCGGCAACAAGAGGTTGCTGGGGAGATTAAATAGGGCATCCCATGACATTAACATGCATCCATTAAGTCCTCCTGTAATATACACTACAGACCAATTCAGATCCCAAGCAAATGTCAACACCAGTATTCCCAGTATGGTCACAATGGTGTAAAATGCTCTCTTCTTTGATTGGTCAACCCTGTCCCTGTTCCTGCTCTCTTCTCCTGGGCCTGGATGAATTAAAACACAGAGAACAGAAAGGCTGCAGAAGGAGGAGACGATTATAGACAATGTCAAGAGGCAAAAATTCACAATGGAGATGATCATATCATCTATCATTGTAAAACCTGACAGTGCAAAGCAGAGCAGCCAAACACAGCCTATGCTGATATTCCTGATTCTGACCCATCTTTCTTTCCTTAAGCTCAGATAAGTGATGGGATGAACAGCAGCCATGTAGTGCTCCACACAAGTCAGCATGTGAAAGAAAATCAGTCCAAACCAGCAGATAGAGTAAAGAAAGAACGCCCAAAATAACATGTTTAAATATTTCATGACGCTACCACAAAAGCTGAAGATACACGCTAAGACAGCAAACAGGTCCATGATGACGATGTTGTAGTTGAAGCAGTCAGAGTGACTCAGTACTTCCATGAAGGTGGAGCCTTTTTTCCTCCATTCTTGGAGACCATGTTGGAGGATGAGGATGCAGATGGGGAGGATGAGGAAGATGATAATGATGCTCAGTGCACAATAGATGTAGGAGCTCGGTTCAGAGATGATACAGTACATGTATAAAGAAAGGGAGGTGTTCATGGAGGAAAGGTGCGGATCCAAAGAGGAGTTAGTGGAGAATGATGAGTTTGCCGACATCTGGGGAAAAAGAATAGAATAAAATAGAATAGCTCTTTATTGTTATAATTTTTTTTATACATGTGCAACAAAATTGTGGGTGCTGCACACCAACTGTGCAGACAGAAAATGTAAATACTAAGACAACAGGAATAAAAAGAAGGAATAAAAGTCAAGTCATTGGAATAAACATGAATTAAATCTGTCTGTTTAGTCTCTATTTACCTTTTTATATACAACTTTTTCTCCTTTTAATTTTGTATTTAATTTCTTCCATTATAATATTTTGTAATTTTTCTTTTAGAAAAATATAACATTGAATAATATACGTTGTGGAGGTATGCAAAGACAACACGAAAGTTCGAGAGGCTTTTCTGGGAGGATCCTTTCGTTTTCGCCAGCGGTCCTGGCCACTATGGAACGCTGGCGGGCTCATTTCCCTGCAAAGGCACCACATCGTTGTGCTGCAGCCACCATCGATGAGTCAGAGGCCAACGGGAAAACTAGTGGGGGCACTATCGCCTGGATGCCGAAACTCCTGGTAGCCAAGAGAATGCAGTCTACTTCTTCTGTGAGTGAGTGGTAATCTTTCGCAGCCAGCAGTGGGGAGTTGGCGAGGCCAGCTCGCACTGGAGCTGGCAACTGTCAGAGGAGTAAAGAGGAATCTGCTGTCATCCATTCCTAACAAGGACAGCCAGCTCTCCATGAGCTCGAGAGCGGTACCATCACCCAGGCCCGACAGAGAGATTCTCAGCACGCTTTGCGACGGAGAGGGAGTAGCGCGGCAGCAGCAGCGGCTTGAGAGCGGTGTATTTCCCTTGGGTGGGGGGATCCTGGATCGCACAGTGGGTGGACAGCAGATCCAGCAAGGCCACAACATATTGTTATTTCGTGTCGTCGGCTGAAACGACAAACTGAGCTTTGATGTGCACTAACCATGAAGAAGGGTGTGAAACCAAAAATCTGACAGCTTAACCGCTACAGCAAAAATTAAAACATGTACCTGTGATATCACTTCCAACATAAATGAAGACAGAAAACTAAACAGCAGTGGCGTGTGTAGGGTTACTGAAGTTGGGCTAACTGATATATAATAATGTGCTATGTGGTGGCTAGCTACACAGCTATGGTTAGCATAATATAAACGAAACATCAGTCAAACAGTGTTTATGCTAGGGGTCAGGAACCTTTCTGATGATGAGTGCCATCTAAAATTTCCTCAGAAGCGAATGTGCCATATGATTGCATTAGCAATAAATTTAATAATCAACAGTTACACACTATATAGAACAACTTTATAGAATTATATTTGTTCGCAGATGTTGGCAGTTATCAGCAAATAGTTATCAGCTTTTTTGAAACAAAAAAAGACACTTTTTATCCATAACAAGAATCCATAACAGCATAAAATGAAAATGCTATTTATGGTCTCCTCACAACAATGATAAGAAAAATAAACTGGGGCAGAATGGCATGTTTGTTAATACAGAGATACACATGTTAATGTGATCTCTGGTCTCCCACTCAGAGACACAAGTCTCTGAGTGTCCAGCGTTCAGACGGCTACCTGAGGACACTATTCATGTGAGAGAAAACCTGCTCACACAGATATGTGGAGCTAAATACTGTCAATAAGGCCTCTGCAATGTTCTGAAGACAGTTAACCTTGTCAGGTAGTGATATCCAGCAGGTGAAAATGCAGCTCCATGAACACACACAGCTGTGGATTCCAGCTGTGTCTGTAGTTCTGCAAAGTTTGACCCCCACAGAGTCGAGCTTTTCAGTTCAATCAGCTGCATTTTGATGTCCTCTGTGTCCAGCCAGTTAATGCGAGACAAATGCAGCTGCTCATTAAAGCTTTCTGGTTTGATCAGAAAAGAAAACATTGGTCCATACACCTGAAAGTCCCGAAAACACATCGTGAATTCTGTCTCGAGTCTACGGATGTATCCGTGTATTTCCACGGTGCTGATGCTGCGCTGAGCGGACAGCTCCTGAAGCATTTGAAGTGTCGGAATGTGGAAATTTCAACGTCGCTTGAAAAAACTGACAGCTAGCAACATCCCTCTCACTGGTAGGCTTATAATTTTAGCCAATTATAAGTTGAATCTGGTAGTTGGGGTTGTTAGCGAAGATACCGTCATTAAGAAGCAGCACAACTAATGTGTCTACGCGAGCTAATTTGCCCGACCATTTATTTTTTTAATCACCTTCTCAGATTAATTCACTGCATGTCGTACCCAGGGCTGGACTGGGACAAAAAAATCGGCCCGGGCATTTTGACAAATTCTAACAACAGCTGATCAAGCTTAAACGTGCTGCTGTTGTTTAGCGTGACATCCGCTGGTTTCCTCTTTCTGGAGCAAAGTGGGTGATAAACAAACTAGAGAAATGGGACTTGCGTCAGAAATGCCGATCAGCTGATCATTGATCAGTTTCATGATTGAAGTAGGAACAGGAGAGAGAGGGGGAGAGAATGAGAGAAGAAGAGGCAGCTGACAGCGTAAAGACGCAGAATAAATCCAGCTTTGTGTCTTTTTCCATCCTAGCTGAAGTACGGGACAAACTGTGTTCCTTTGCGGCTCAATACGAATCGCGTAATATTTTCTCTAAATGAGGGACGATTCCATTTTTTATGGGACGGTTGGCAACTCTACTAACTAACCTTATATATCAAATAAAGTTCACTATCAGTAATGTCATGCTACCTAGTACGCAGTACGAGTTATTCAGCAACCCTACACACACCACTGCTGTTTATTTTTCTGTCCTCCTTTATTTTTGAATTGATAGCAGAGCTGTACTTTATAATTTTTGCTGTGGCGGTTAAGCAGTAGGATTTTTGGCTTCACGACCCTCCTTTGTAGTTCGCGCGCGTCAAAACTCAGTTTGCTAGCGTGGCTAACGCTAGCATCACCGCACGTAGCCCCGTTATTTTAAGGTCATGAGCCCTGTTACATTTATACAGTGTTAGAGCAATGGCTGCAACCTACAGCCTTTAAACTAGCGATTACAATGCTGACAGTAAACTCGTCAGTCCAGATGTTACCACATTACTTTGTGATACTTAGAGTTAAAACAACTGAGACAGGCTGATTAAAATAACAGCTGTCAGTTCTCTCATTCAACATATCAAGACTGGAGATCACACTACTGATTTCAGTTCATTTAATATGTGAGTGCACAGATTCATTCTCAACTGGACATAAATGATGATCAAAGGTTGTATATATGATGAATTCATCAAATCCCAGCCTCTAACACAGCGCGCTGAATCTTAGCTTTGGATGTCCAGTATATTCTAATCAGTGCAATGTAAGCATTCACTGAACCTACAGTATCTACTCCTGTGTGGCAAATGTGTGGTAAAGATACAGATAATGAAATTTAATTATTAATACAATATACATCATGAAAAATGAAAGCTGAAATTGATTCAGTTTAGTACTTTTCTCTGTATGTTCTGTGATTATAAAGGCCTTAAATTCTGTGATATATACTGTAAATGATTTTCACAGAGGTCTTAAAGTACTTAAATCACTGCTGATAGTCTGGTTGTTTATATTGTCACATTTTGTGTCTGTAGGGCTCTTTAATGACGATGTGCCAGACTGGGCTTCATCCACCTGCTGCTGTTTATTTTGTCCATTAGGACAACAAGTGGAAATAATTTAAATGGTGTGCAGTGTTTTGTATATTCAAATAAACCAGAGGCATTAACTACACCATTTGTCATTGTCTCAGCTCTACTGTGATCTTAGTTTTTCATGACATATTTTCTCAGTAGCAGTAAATATGTAAAGCTGCATGTATTTAAAGTACATTAAAATATTCTTTAAGAATTTTTCATTTTCTTTCACAATATGCTGCTGAAAAAAACTCTAACTTTGTTTAAACTTTGTTTTTTCTCTACTGGCGCCCTTCTTTGCTATTTGTTAAATTTTAATGAATAATTGTGATATATGAAGCCACCAGAAAAAGATGAGAATGCAATAATATTGCAATAAGATTACGGTACCACTGAATATTTAAAATATAGACTGTATATCCTCATCGTTCAGGGTTTTTTTCATCCACTGACTCAAAAGCTTTATGATATTCTGAAAATATGAACCAACGTGTACAGATTTAGTAAAAAAAAAAACTATAGTGTTTATAAAAAACATATAGTTCTGTATCATGTGTGTGATGAAAAAGGATTTTGAGTCAATGCATTCTGAAAACTGGACACACTCACACATTGCTTTGATATGTTTTTGTCACATATTCAAAGTGCTAATAGATCTTATGATTTCGAAACCATAAATCAACTTTTTATGACACAGTTAGTCATAAAACTGCAGAACTGGCAACATACACTGGAATTGAAAATAAACTTTGTTTAATGTAATTTAATTTTGTAATAATCAACACCAACCTTTGTTTTCTGGCCCTCCTCCCTCTCTGTCTGTTCCTGTGGGATTATTTGCTCAAAAAAAAGGAGCCACACTCCTCCCCTCTATATCTAAGTATTAATCAAATTGGTGTGCAAATAAAACCATGTGACAACAATGAAATAACAAATTAATAATTACTCTATCAATAAATTATTACAGTATTATAGGCCAACTACCTATACATACTTCACACACGAAACATTATGTTTATCTCTAATACTAGAGTGAGTAAGAGAAGTAAGAAGAGTTTATTTGATTCAAGAATGTATCAGCACCTGTGGTGCTGTTGTCCATTAGGATGAGCACTGCATAAAATGATGCGCAGACAATTTTCTGTGTGTATCCAAATTGAACAGCAGCGTCATTGCAAGTTTATGTGTGCTGTTCTGTTATTAAAATCTCACCTGTGACTGCAGTTCAGGAATGATGTGTATAAAAATATTTGATAAGCATGGTAAACAAATGTGAAGTTATATTAATAACCTTTTTAAAAAGCTTCAAACAATCATTTTTAATTAATCTGGAGAAGAGGTTTTCTCCTGGCAGCCCTTACAAATAAGCTATACTTAGTCAACCCTGTGCCCTTAACTGTAACTTTTAAACTAACATTTAACACTAACTGAGGCATCAAGTCTGAAATGTTGTTCTTGCTTGTTTTTTGCATTTCCTCTGAGCACTTCATACTTGGGTGAATTTGGCAGGAAGTCCACTCCTGGGAAGATTGTGGCATTGTGTTAACACACCTGAATGCTTCAGACCAGCAAACTGCTAAAACTTCTGCTTTACTAAAGGTGGCCACATGTGCTGGTGATCAGTTAATGATGTGCATTTGATTGACTTTATCAGCAAATGTAACCTTTTAATTCCTGTAGAAGCAGTAAGTATATATTTAGTTTTTCTGCACATAGTCCTGTGGAAACTTACTTTCTTCTTTTTAATTTCACTTTATTTTCTTTGCATGACTATATTCCACTTCTAAATTGTGGACACAGCATGCATAATACACATCAATGCAACTTCCCATTAAAGAAATGTACAAGAATTTAATGCTACAGTATGGCTTCCTATGCATATACATATATTTGGGAAAAGAAGAAGTTTTAACTTTGCTTTTCAATCTGGAAATAGCTGTGATGGATCTCCCGTCAGCAGCATTACAGTAACTAAAGACACCTGGTTTAAGCTTAAAGACCTTCAAGCCTGATAACTGAGAGACCCCACAGAATGTCTGAGATTTGCTGATGAGATAAAATAGAAAGCAACTTTAAGAATATAAAAAAAAATACAAGTAAAAATATTAACATTATCAGTTCTTTTTTGTACTGAGAACCAGTCAAGGGACATCAGTGCTGGAGTAATATGTTAAGAAAAACTGTATGAGTAAAAGCACTGACTGCTGTGCAGTGTTGGGTGTAATGCGTTACTAGGGCATACCTTAGAGAAGAAGAATGGGCAAGAATTTCAGTCTCTAGATGTGCAAAGCTGGTAGAGACAGACCCTAAAAGACTGGCAGCTGTAATTGCAGCAAAAGGTGGTTCTACAAAGTATTGACTCAGGGGGCTGAATAATTACGCACACCCACTTTTCAGTTATTTATTTGTAAAAATGTTTGGAATCATGTATGATTTTGTTCCACTTCTCACGTGTACACCACTCTGTATTGGTCTTTCACGTGGAATTCCAATAAAATTGATTCATGTTTGTGGCTGTAATGTGACAAAATGTGGAAAAGTTCAAGGGGGCCGAATACTTTTACAAGCCACTGTATGTTTTCTTCTTTAAATATATTCGAGTAAGAGTAAGCTTTCTGAACTCATTCGTTATTTATAAAACTCAAACTGGTTTTCAAGTAACACCTGAGAAGACTGCGAGTGTAAACTTTGATCCAGTGTTTGTTCCCACAATGACATCTAACCCGATGTCCTACTTTGCACCAACAGCAACATGACCCCACCTTTCAGCACATTTACCTTTCAGAAAACTGTGATGGTGTGTCGGTTTTCCATAATCAGTCTTCCTCGCGTGCAGTGTAGACACCATGGAGCCATCATGTTTCGTTTCTTGTAAGTGTGTTATCACAAAATGACATGAAAAGTACATTCTATTTTTCAGTCTCGAAATTTTATGGATGAAGAACATATTAGAAACTGATTGTAAAATGCAACCTTCAGATGAGTAACTACAAATGTCATATTACACAGTGTCGAAAATGTAATTAACGAAAACATTTTGAATGAGTAGCTTGTAGGATAACTTTTAGATGAAATAACTTGAATGACCCTGTCGCATAACCCAGTGAAGGGCACGCTTTAGCAGTAGAAGACATGGCCTCACAATTGACTCAAGAATACTTTGATATACAGACAAGTTCATGGTCAGCTCGATGACTCCAAGTTGCCCGGGTCTAAAGACTGCAAAATAAACCCCAATCGTCGCCCCTGCACCAGCAAATAACTAAATGTGCTCAAGACTTTCTAAAGTTGTTGTTCAAACATTTGATCGGATAATAAGAGTGATGAGAGGAATGAAATTTAGCTCATTGTTTTTAGTTTTAAAGAATTAAAGGAACACAGTGCCAACAGTAAGTCATGAGGAACTGGATTGTAATCTAATACATCTGAACTCTGCTCTGTTAGTATAACCAGTCTGAACCATGAAGGCGTGTCAGCACCTGCAATCAATACATATATAAAGGATTGACACACAGAAAGTGAAGCTGCAGACTGAAGAACAACACTGATGAAGATTTGTACGTTTTAAATTACTTTTAAATAGAGAAAAATATTCCTAAAAGGTTGTTGTTTGAAATTTTTACCCAGAGAGACTGAAATCATTGTCTTTGGAGAGTCAAAACTGAGAAAGAAAAGACTGAATAGTTTAAGGAGAGAGTGCTGTTAACTTTAGCATGATAATAAAATTAAAGAGATTGTTACCTGAGCTCATGCAACCTTCATAAATTTAAAGAAATGTAATGTTGTTTTTAGTTTTTAGGAGGCTTCATACCTTAGTTTGTTTAATATTTTGACACACTGGTCATCTGCAAAAAAAGAAAAAAAAAACATGTCTTATATAAAATGGCCACTGACTCATGTTCTGTGTTATGAAAGTCCTGAGCTTTGTAGGTGCAATTAAGAGCTCAAAACATAAAATCTATTTGGAACGCAAGTAAAGTAAAGTAAGCTCTGTAAAGGGTCAAAAGGTCTGTGGTTCATAAGAGGAAATAATTGAATCAAAGTCATCTGATGAATGTACTGAACTGAATGTATGATGAAGAGCGGAAGAGAAAACAAAATTCATAAACATTACATTTCAGCCTCTCTTTATGACCCTGTGCTCATCTTTACCTGAAAGTCTCATCTTTCCTAGGATGCTCATTTTTATGGTCTTTTGTCGCTTGCACATTTTTTTCTTTGAAAAATATTACTTGTAAATTTAGAGTGGGCAAATATAGTGATAATACTTGCTACTACTACATGCTGTTTTGTGATTTTTTTTTTCATTCTAAGTTCAAAGATGTTTAAAAAAATCTCTTTTTTAAAATTTCAGTTATAAACTTTGTATCAAAAGGAGCTGCAAGACACAACGAAACAATCAGGTGACTGCAGATTGTGACCAACATGGAAAGATATCGCACTCAACACCTCACAATGACCGGCCTTATGAGTATTTTGTTTCTGAGTTTCCTCTCTTTGTGCCTCTCCACTGTTGACTCTTTATATGTCTCTTCTGTGCTGGTTATATAATGCCACCCCAGTCCACAAATATGCCTCCCAAATTTAGTTCAAATGTCAAACTGACAAATGAAAACAAAACATGCATAAATAATCCTGATAATTGAATAATTGTTACATAGACTTTAATGGATAGACATTCAAACATGCACACACAGAGCGTCAGGTTGGTATACAGAATACAGAGTCAGTAATACAGAGTTTTCATGCTGAATTGTATTTGTTTCAGTATTATTTCTATATTTAAGTATTTACTATTAAAGACAGATCCAATAGTTTTTTTTATCTTGCTATCCAATTATATTCAATTCAATTCAGTTTTATTCATATAGTACCAAATCACCAAAACAGTCACCTTTGCACTTTATACTATACAGTGAATAACCTACAACAATACAGACAAAGCCCAAACAATCAGACAACCCCCTATGAACCAGCACTAATGTGCTAAACAAACACTGTTGTTGCTAAAGCGATTAACAGTTTTTTATTAGTTTTTTAAAACTACTTGTAAAACAAATTTTGATATTTCTTCCACATTAATATTTTATCATTCTATTACAATTATAGTGATATACAGGAAATGTTTCGTATGTATTCTAATCAAACACAGGGAATAGGCCAGATGGCCAGATTTATGGTAAGTGTAAATAGAATGTATTTATGTATGTATGTATGCATTTATTTATTTATGAATAAATATAAATAAATAAAGATAAATGGCTGGTGATGGTCAGATGCAAGATTTTACACACTCATGCAACAGAGAGGATGAATGCTGTATCACAAGGTCACTGATCAACAGTGTTGGGCAAGTTACTTTGAAATAGTAATTCAATTATAGTTACTAGTTACTTCTTCAAAAAAGTAACTGAGTTAGTAACTGAGTTACAATATTCTAAAAGTAATTAATTACTTGGAAAAGTAACTATTGCGTTACTTTTAAAAAAACTTTTAACCCCCTGGGGTCCAGGGTATAATTGGCCATTTTTTCACTACTCTTGATTTTCTCTCCACATTTTACCTTTAAAAACTATTTGCTTTGCCTTGTTTGGTATCATTCTTTTTAGCACAACCTCACGTGCCTGAATTTACAGTTATGTTCTCATTTTGTCATACTGTATAACCAGAATTGATCTAAAATCAGACAAACAACATAAAATCAGAGTAGAAAAAGTTTTATTTTTACTGTAACAACCATAAACATGTTTAATGAATCATATTTCATAACTTCAAATGCAAATATTAATTGTCAGTTTTAAAATCCTATGCACAAGTTTTGCAAACAACAAAGTTATTTGCATCCATTTACCTTTTACCCTTTTTTTAAATAACCATTTCAAACTATTTACAGAACAATCAGCTGTTCTTCAATAAGATGCCACAAATTATTTGTGCCACTCCAAAAACATAATTTCTGTCCACTACAAAGGAGAACATCACAGCCTGATACCTGCAGGTCTGACAGCAGCAGGTGTATCACTGCTGTTTCTACCTGGAGACAGCAGTCGCCTCATTGTTCTGACACACAACACAAAACTATACACAACACTACACACTAACTACACAAGACAGCACATTAACTACACACTCCAAACACGCTAAACGTCACAAATCTCACATCTCAAAACTCGCTCTCTCTTTTTCTGCTCTCTCTCTCTCTTTCTCTCTCTCTCTTTCTCTCGCCGTCACTCCTAAAACTTCCCCTGATTTGTTTTGTGTTTTGCTCATAAGCAGAGAGTGCTTGCTAGCGCTAACGTGGCGAAACTATTGAGGAAAAAACGCCGCGTATATATTGTTTATCATGACTCTGGTTTTACGCGGCCTATCGACACAATTTAAAAACTGGCACCTTGTTGCTTTGTCTTTAAGTGGTCATGTGATTGACTTACCACGACCACTTTATTCTTCCTCAGTCAAACAGCAGCACTCGATTGTTTTGCCCCCTGAGCTCCAGGTGTTGTGCTAGACAGTGCTCGTGATTACCGTCCGCGGGAGCGCGCAGCTGCTTAAAGCTGTAGCGTCCAGATTACTTACAGCTACTTCCTGCAGCTGATATAAGATGCGGTAAGCTGAACACAGCTTCAACCGTCTGTTTGAAAAATAGTAACGGACCGCGTTTCCTTGTTAGTAACTGTAACGCCGTTGTAACGATAGGAATAGTAATTAGTTAGATTACTCGTTACTGAAAAAAGTAACGTTGTTAGTAACGCCGTTACTTGTAACGCTGTTATTCCCACCACTGCTGATCAATTTATGTAATTAACTCACCTCATAAACAAGGCATTTTGTACAGAGTATAACAGCAGTGGCAGTCTGTGTTAAAACAACTAATCTCCAGGTTTCAACTATTCAAGAATCACGATGTTTTTACCTGAAAATTCAATTTTATTCTCAAAATGATCAATAATATTGTTTTTTCTTCTTCTTAATGTTAGCCTAATACTCCTTTCTACATCTTGTACTGGTCTTTATTTGTGTGATCCAGAAAATGTTTTCAAAATTGTGCTCTTTAACTTCATTCCATGTTTTACTTGCAACACACAAATTTACCCTTTCTGTATAGAAACAGCAGAGGCAACAAGAGGTTGCTGGGAATATTAAACCAGGAACTCCATGACATTAAAATACATCCATTAAGTCCTCCTGTAATATACACTACAGACCAATTCAGATCCCAAAAAGATTTCAATGCCAGTATTCCCAGTATGGTCACAATGGTGTAAAATGCCCTCTTCTTTGATTGGTCAACCCTGTCCCTGTTCCTGCTCTCTTCTCTTGGACCTGGATGAATTAAGACACGGAGAACAGAAAGGCTGCAGAAGGAGGAGACGATTAAAGACAGTGACACGAGACATATATTCACAATGGCGAGGATGATATCTTTTATCCTTATGAAACCTGTTAATGCAAAGCAAAGCAGCCAAACACAGCCTATGCTGATATTCCTGATTCTGACCCCTCTTTCTTTCCTTAAGCTTCGATAAGTGATGGGATGAACAGCAGCCATGTAGTGCTCCACACAAGTCAGCATGTGAAAGAAAATCAGTCCAAACCAGCAGACAGAGTAAAAAATCATTGGCAAGGATAATATTTTTAAATTATTCATGACGATACCACAATAGGTGAAGATACACGATAAGACGGCAAAGAGGTCCATGATGACGATGTTGTAGGTGAAGCAGTCAGAGTGACTCAGTACTTCAATGAAGGTGGAGCCTTTTTTCCTCCATTCTTGGAGACCATGTTGGAGGATGAGGATGCAGACAGGGAGGATGAGGAAGATGGTGGTGATGTTAAATGCACAATAGATGTAGGAGCTCGGTTTAGAGATGAGACAGAGTACGTATAAAGAGATGGAGGTGTTGATGGGGGAAAGGTGCAGATCCAAAGAGGACTGAGAGGAGAATGATGAGTTTGGTGACATCTGGAAAATAAAATAATTGCACTCTTAGATTTCTGGGAAATTTAACTTTGACACAGTTAAAAAAAAGAAATCCAAACAGAGAGATTTAGTTATTGACTCTTTGTTTCATTCCATTTGATATGTAACTAGATTTTTTTTGTTGGTTTTTTTCCTTCACAAAATGTATTTAATAAAGCAGAGTATCAATTGCCAAGCACAAACTGAGACAACGACAAACTGGCAAAAACAGTTCAGCAATGAAAAAACATGCATAACAAACACACACACAAGCACATTAATCTTCACTCATGTCATGCATTTCTTTACTGACTACCACACACTACACTACATCGGGCTTGATCCACCTGCTGCAGTTTGTTGTGTCCGTTCATTGGGACAAAAAATGTGAAGTATTTAAATGATGTGCAGAGTTGTGTATACTCAAATGAACCAGACACAATAAAGGTATCATCTGTCACTGTCTCAGCTCTGTTGTGATCTTAGTTTTGCATTGCATCTTTCCTTAGTAGCAGGAAACATGTAATGCTTCATATCTTTATAGCATATTAAAATATCCCTCAAGAAGTTTTTCGTTTTCTTTCACAGTATGCTGAACTTAAAGAATATAAACACGAAAAGCTTTTGTGGTTCCTCTGGTGCCCTTCTTTGCTTCTTGTTAAATTTATTTAATTAATAACTCTAATATATTACCACACAAATCTCAGCAGAAAAACGAGAAGATACCTACAAATAGGTATTTCATGCATTGACTCAAAACCCTTATGATATAATATGTTCTGAAAATATAAAACAAGTTGTACACAGTTAGTTAGAAAACTGCAGAATAAAAAAATACAGAGCAATTAAAAATAAATTTTTTTTTTTGTAATGTCATTTAATTTGATAAAAATCAAAGGAACACCAACCTTATGATGCTCTTCTCTTCTCGCCTCCCTTGTGACTCGTGTTCATGTGATATTTGCTCAAAACAAGTTAGAGCTGGACTCCATCCCAATCTGTCTCTCCAAGTATAATTCAAATAAAGTTTATTTGCATTCAAGTAAAACCATGTGACAATGATGAATTAACACATTATGAATCGCTTCATCAATAAACTATTCTGCACAGCTGTTTTGTATGTAAGCTGTGGAGTGTGGCCAGGCTGGCAGAGTATCATAGCCCAACCACCTATATGTACTCCACAACAGAACTTTATGTGTATCTGTAATCCTAGAGTGAGTAATATTCTACATTCATTTGATTTAATAATGTATCTGCACATGCAGTGCTGTTGTCCATTAAAATGAACGCTGCAAAAAATTCAAATGATGTGCTGACAATTATTTATGTGTATCCAAATCAAACAGCTTCATCAGCCATGTGGTTTGTGAGTGTTTATGGGTGTAGTTTTGCTTTTCTAAATCACATCAAAATCTAAATAAATTCTAAATCGCACGCAAACAAAAACATGTTTGATATGATGGTAAACAAATGTAAGGTGAACCTTTTCAAGAAACTTAAAACTGGGCTTCATACAATAGGTTTACTTACGCAGGAGACGAGGTTTTCTCCTGGCAGCCCTTAATGGGCCATATTTAGTTAATGTTTTTCCCTTAATTGTATCTTTATCATTTAACACTAATTGAGGCGTTAAGAGTCTGAGCTTTTTCTGCAGTTGCTCTGAGCATTTTATAGTTTGACCTTGGGGGTGAATTTGGTGGAAAGTCCACTCCTGGGAAGACTGTGGCATTGTGCTAACATACCTAAGGCATCAAACTGCCTAAACCTCTGTTTTTATGAGAAGTGATGTCAATGCCGGAGAAATATTGTATGCATAAGAACACTGATCGCTCCAAGTTGAATGCACTGAAATTAGACAGCTCATATTTGTAGTAATTACAAAACTCATTAAAGACTTTGCTATTTTTTTTCCTCTGTAACTAAATTACTACTTTGTTCATTCACTGGCTCACCCAAAATTGGAATCCTGACACCATACCAGACTATATATTACTAAATATAGTCTATATACATTGTGAATATTAGACATTAAATAATTTAATGTATGTATTGTGTATGTGGTATATGAAGTGAAAAAGGAGAATATTGTTTTAAAAGTTCAGTCTAACTATTTCTAAAATTTCTAATGATCAACCAGTATGGTGGGGGGGACTAAACTAAAAGTTTAGTTTCTTTTAGTTTATTTTAACTTTGAGAAATTCTGTGTCACCTCCTGTCAATTTTAGAATCACTTATACAAAAAACAGTAATTATTTGAGATGAAAATATTGATATATTATCATCTCTGATAAGATTAACTGAATAGAAAGTCCGCAGTAGGAGGAGACGGTGAAAAACAATATCAAGAGACATGTAATCACAGAAGATATCATCATCACTATTGTGAATATAAATCCAGGTTGTCCTGCTGGGTCGAGGAGGTCATTTGGCAGGCTTATGTCACTTCGGATGTTGCCCTCCCTTCTGGAGTGCGGGCCAAATTGACCCAGAGTGTTTCCACCTCAGGGCCTAGTGGAGGGGCAATGTTATCATCTGCATTGACCTTCACTAAGGTTTACTGCCCTTCCATGGCAGCCAACCCAGTACCTGGGTGGCTCTCAGCGGGAGCCTTCGTCTCCACAGTTGGCCTAGCGTCTTGCGGGCCAACCATAGTGGTTTGCTTCATTTCAGTCCTTGCATCTATGTCTGGCAGGGCCTTGACTGAGCTGGTGTTTATATATGAAGATTTGTAAATAGTTAATTTGAAAAGACTGTGGTGGGCTGCACAGTCTCCTCATTGTGTGACCTTCGACTTCCCATGGAGTCGCTTACTGTAGTTCCGCACTATTCTCCTCAGTCGCCTAGAGGCCCTGCTGGGGAGAGTTTATAGCATTCCCGGTTACAGAGCAATTAAACACAGTTAAAGTAATCCAAAGTTATTCAAACATTGCTTGTTCCGCTTATGCATTTTGTCTCACAGTTTTGTTAGACGTTTTTAGTGGGAACTAACGATGGCCAAATGAAGCTTTCTGAAGCACCGAAGCTTGTACTGAAACGGTTCATTACTGGAAGCTTTTCAACACAGTTATCTTTGGTGACATCTAGTGGGCAAAAATATAACCATTGAATCAGGTACTGAGCCGTGACGTGCCAAATGAAGTGTTGTACATCATAGATCATGTGACTCTGTTCAGACACACCAAGCCTCAGCACAGTATTTCTGAAGCAGTGTGTTGATTTTTTTGACACATGCACCAGAACTTCAGCTTCAAACGGGCCATCACTAGTGTTGTTTTCCTGTCGAGTACAGCACTTTATTGTAACATGATAATTTGCTGATCGTAGGTTAGATCATAGGTGCATGCAGGTCGTTTCTCATGTGATCCGCCATTCTTCTTTTTCCCTTAAAGGTGTGCATGCAGAAGCCCAGTCATATGAAATTGCTGTACCAAATTTGTTTTTATTTGAACAGTTTTCGGAGAATGAACCCACAAAGTAAGACTCACCTCTTCTCATCATTCGCATAACGCAACGCAGAGAACACGACAATCAGGGTATCAGGCCAGACCAGCGACTCCAGATTCTGGCCTGTCAAGGTGAAAAGCGTTTCTCAGGAAGATGCAAGATTTATATTTGCTTGGCCACTTGTTCTTCTGAGTCACGACCTTTTCCTGTTTGTAGCCAGGCTAATTACTCTGACTGTGGTGACTTTAGGCCTGGGATTGAAGGCCAGAAGTACGTCTTCAGCCACCAGTCTAATTCAAAGCAAAACTAAACCTTGTGTAGCTATTTTTAGTGGGAGTGTGGTGGTTTTGTTGAACGTATTCCTTTCTGGTACGGAGGCCATTTTGTTGCGCACTTATTAACATTAATAATCTTTTCACTTTTTTCACTTAATGAACATGTTTCCAGAAATTCAGACATCAGTTTAGACAGTTATCTTTATCTTATCTTTATTCACCACTTAAATGAATAGAACTAAGGAAACCAGCCTGAATTTCTGTTTTGGATTCCTGAAATAAACAACCAGCATTTCACACATAGATGTTAGGAATTTTAGGTATTTGAACAGCCACTCAGACATATTTAACCAATCATGTTACTATGCTCTTATTTTGATAGTTTAGTCAGCAGTATTCCTTAACACTTCTTACCCATTGTTTACTTTTTATTAGAGCTTGGATTCTATTATAAACCGGTCTCTTCTCTCTGGATTCTGCTTTGGAGCCACAAAAACTGGTATAATGGCACAGAACAATAAACCATCAGAGGCTTCCCTTCCTCGTACACTCAGGATTAATTTACAACCTGAAGAGAATAGGTTACCATATCCCAGCCTGTTGGGACCACCCCATGAAGTCAAACAATGTGTGCTTCACATGAAGCAGTCATAGGATCTTCTTCTCAGGAAGGGACAGCAGCTCTTCTTTCAGGGCGCTCTCTGTCAGGTTGAAGGCTGTAGGGACAACCCCCATTAAGAAAGCCGCTGAGAGGCTGCTACACCCCACTTATAATCAAAGTATTATCTGGGGTGGGGGGGGTAACAAAGCGAAAAAGGAAACAAACTGCCACAAGGTAGATGTCATTAAAACATGATTTATTTCACAGAACTAATCAAGCAAGAATGAACACAGGGAAGCTCTGTTCGTCAGGGTCTCCAAGGCCAAAACAACAAACAAAACCCCCTTTCTAACTAGAAACAAACCAAGATCTCTCTATCAGAAAACAAAAATACATTGGCTGTGCTCACTGACTAGCCACAAAACAGGAGAAAACAGTTGAAACAAAAATGGCAGACAACCCCTACCTGCTTCTACTGTGAGTCACTATTATCTCTGTGAAGGCAATCAAGAGATTTAAAAAAACAAAAAACAAAGAAAAAACAAGGTTATACCAAATTTCACAAATTCACACACACAGCTATAGGCTGCTGCCCAAACCACTGCAGCTCACAGCTCAGGGAAAAAGGGGGAAAGAGTGGAAGCTCCTCATGTGTGGTTGAAGAGCTGCAATAAATCTCAGCTGCAGCTCGTGAGGCAGACCCAGGGCTGGACTGGGACAAAAAATCGGGCATTTTGACTACAGACCAGCCCACCAGGTACTAAAGCCATAAATCCTTTGAATGAAAACAAACGCTGTTGTGACAGTGATGTACAGTCTTGTTGGTATATGTATGATTTCTATACATTTTACATCAGATAAAAACTTTGGTTGTAAGATTCAGATAATTATTTATTAAAACTAGACATTTTAAATGAGAATAAGAAAGAAAAGTATTTCTTTGTGCCCCCCTCTCCCTGTTAATGCCCTACCTGCCCCCCTGGCATCACTTTGCTAGACCCGCCCCTGCACAGTTACCAGCTGTCAGCTACACAAAAAAGGATCCTGGTGTTATTTGTCTCTCAGAAACAGTTCATAACTTCCCTTCAACTCATTCATGTCACCTAAAAGGTAAACCTGTTTCTCCATCACCTGTTCAGCTCTGAAACAAACAAGAGAGACGGGACTTGCGACAGAAAAGCCGATCAGCTGATCATTGATCAGTTTCATGATTGAAGTAGCAACAGGAGAGGGAGGGGGAGAATGAGAGAAGAAGAGGCAGCTGTGCAGCGTAATGACAGAATAAATCCAGCTTTGTGTCTTTTTCCATTGTAGCTGAAGTCCTGGACAAATTGTGTTCCTTTTCAGCTCAATACGAAACACGTAATATTTTCTCTAAATGAGGGACGATTCCGTTTTTTACAGGACAGTTGGCAACTCTACTAACTAACCTTATGAATAAAATAAAGTTCACTATCAGTAACATCACAGCACCCACCCAGCTGTATAGAAACTCCATCATGCTAGCTAGTGCGCAGTACGAGTTATTGTAACTGACTGTAAAAAGTCAGCACAACGAAAATAAACTCCACCTAAACTTGGTTTATATCTGACCCAGATAGACTGCAGGTCAAATTTAAATAAAAGTTGTTGTTTGTTTGTTTTTTTCTAAAAAAAAAAAGTACTTCTAAATCTACTTTTATTGCACCATGTTCATGCACTCTTGAGCCTCTGTAACATGAATCAAATAGCTGAATTGCCACCTCAGGATGCAGTCAAGTTCTATAGTGTCTTGCTAATGACCTACTAATTTTATTCAGGTGTGTTGCAGCAGGGACAGATGTTAAAGATTCAGGATAACGGCCCTCGTGGACTAGAGTTTGAAAAATCTGGTTTAAAAAGTGTAGTCTGTGATAAATATTACCCAGTTGGCAGTGCAGAGCTAGGATGCTCTGCTCGCTATCACAGCTGAGGTTCGGTTCAGCAGAAACGGGCTATCAGAGTCTGAGCACCAAATACCTCTAAATTCTGTACATCAATAAAGCATGCCCATTTTTTGTAATGATAACTCCTTATTAAAATCGTCACATAATCAATTTGCATAAATTATACCTATCTAATTAACCTACTAATGCTTTGAGAGGCAAGACTGAGAAGAGAACAGGAACATCCAGACCTTCTTTTTGCTCATTACATGTTGTCCCTGCAAAGATGTGCTTATCTCTTTGTTCTGTGTTGATAATAATAATACAAAAAGAAAAGCAGCATCCCTTGGAAATTCAGTCCCATGGGAATACAGTAGAAAGCCAGATCTTATCTAAGTTATAATCCACAGGGAAACGGTGGAAATTATTGGAAGTTATTATCTGGCAGGAAAAAAAATGAATGAAAATCAAAAATGAGCAGAGACAAAGCCAGAAAATACAAAATCAATTAGTGGGCCACAAGGCATCAGTTGCTTTTCTGGAGCTGCTTGTCCCCCAGGGTCAGATCTTTAGATGTCATCTGCTCATCTCAAAAACTACAGGAAGAGACGACTCCAAATGTTCCCAGGCAATCTTCTTAAATTCATTGCGTGTTGTTCTTGCAACACACAAATTTACCCTTTCTGTATAGAAACAGCAGAGGCAACAAGAGGTTGCAGGGAAGATTAAATAGGAAATCCCATGACATTAACATACATCCATTAAGTCCTCCTGCAGTATACACTACAGACCAATTCAGATCCCAAGCAAACATCAACGCCATCATTCCCATTATGGTCACAATGGTGTAAAATGCCCTCTTCTTTGATTGGTCAACCCTATCTCTGTTCCTGCTCTCTTCTCTTGGGCCTGAATGAATTAAGACACGGAGAACAGAAAGGCTGCAGAAGGAGGAGACGGTTAAAAACAATGTCAAGAGGCAAAAATTCACGACGGAGATGATGATATCGTTTATCATTGTAAATCCTGACAGTGCAAAGCAAAGCAGCCAAACACAGCCTATGCTGATATTTCTGATTCTGACCCATCTTTCTTTCCTTAAGCTCAGATAAGTGATGGGATGAACAGCAGCCATGTAGTGCTCCACACAAGTCAGTATGTAAAAGAAAATCAGTCCAAACCAGCAGACAGAGTAAAGAAAGAACGCCCAGAATAACATGTTTAAATATTTCGTGACACTACCACAGCAAATGAAGATACTTGCTAAAACAGCAAACAGGTCTGAGATGAAAATGTTGTAGGTGAAGCAGTCAGAGTGACTCAGTACTTCCATAAAGGTGGAGCCTTTTTTCCTCCATTCTTGGAGACCATGTTGGAGGATGAGGATGCAGATGGGGATGACGAGGAAGATGATAATGATGCTCACTGCACGATAGATGTAGGAGCTCGGTTTAGAGATGATACAGTACACGTATAATGGAAGGGAGATGTTCATGGAGGAAAGGTGGAGATCCAAAGAGGACTGAGTGAAGAATGATGAGTTTGCAGACATCTGGGGGGAAATAAAGCTCTTTATTGTTATTATACATATACAACAAAATTGTGGGTGCTACACACCAACTGTGCAGTTGGAAAGACAAATAGTAAGACTGCAGGAATAAAAAGAAGGGAAAAAAGGCCAAATCAACAGAATAAACACAAATTAAATTTGTCTGTTTAGTCTCTATTTAGTTTCTATATTCAACTTTATTTCCCCATTTTTTCTTTCATTATAACATTTTGTAATTTTTCTAGCATGAGATTTTGAGAATATTGTATAATGCGGAAATTTTGTTGTTGCCTTAGACAATAACTTTGTTGCTATGGAACCCAAAAGCTGCAATATGTGGCCACATTAGAATTACTCAGAAGTAATTTGAAATCTTGTTATAATCAGCCATTAAGTCAAAAAGTTTGAGATAATACTATAACATTTTGGGATAACTTGACTGTTTGACTTACCTCTGTCTGTAGCTGTGGTGGAAGAAACAAGCATCCATAAACATCAGATAGTTATGCTAAAATGTTCTAAAGTAATTACATTAGACAAAAAAATCACTTCTGCTCTTTTTTCCTTTAAACTTTCCTTGTTTAATTTGTCATTTTATTTTTCAGTAATACTGGAAAATAGATACTTAAAGTTAAAGTATGTGTAGTAGGGCTGCCCACAAGGGACAATGGAGAAAAAAAACGAAGAATAACTGTTCCGGATCGCAAAAGTTCATCTTCTTTCTTTTTTTTCTCCAATGTCCCTTGAGGGTCTCTGTAGTTTAGTAAATTATGCAATACAGTACAAGATACTATTATTTTTCCACCAAGACTTTGTTTAACATTTGTCAGTGTGTCAATATGTGTCAAGCAAAATCTGAGAGAAACATCTGGGACAAAAGATTATTAAAGGTTATACCATATCAGATTGAACAGTAGTGCTGCTGTATGGTGGATATATCTCACAATTGACTTTCTGGGAAATCTGACTACTTTCCACTGACCTTCACTCTGTTTCTGAACCTCCTATATGTTTCTCTTCACGGGAACACCGTGTCTATATGCAATTATTTGTTCAGAAGATGTTTCAGCCCAATTCAAATATGGTAGAAAAACTGAAAACATTGCAAACTTGGAAAAACAGTTTAGCAGTGACACTGATTTTGAGAAAAAGCATGCATAACATAGACACACACAAATCAACCATTTCTTCTTTGACTACCACACACTGCACAAATATGCACTATGTGCCAGACTGGGCTTCACCCACCTGCTGCTGTTTATTTTGTCCATTAGGACAACAAGTGGAAAGAATTTAAATGATGTGCAGAGTTTTGTATATCAAAAAAAACAGAGGCATTAACTGCACCATCTGTCACTGTCTCACCTCTACTGTGATTTTAGTTTTTCATGACATGTTTCCTCAGTAAATATGTAAAGCTGCGTGTATTTAAAGTACATTAAAATATTCTTTAAGAATTTTTCATTTTCTTTACAATATGCTGCTGAAAAAAACTCTAACTTTGTTTAAACGTTGTTTTTCTTCTACTGGCGCCCTTCTTTGCTATTTGTTAAATTTTAATGAATAAGTGTGATATATGAAGCCACCAGAAAAAGATGAGAATGCAATAATATAGCAATATGATTGAGGCCTATCTAAATATTTAAAATATAGACTGTTTATCCCCAGTTTTCAGGGTGTTTTTATTACTCAAAAGCCTTATGATATTCTGAAAATATGAAACACCTTTAGATTGAGTCAGAAATATATAGTGTCTATAAAACACATACTGTATAGTTCTGTATCATGGATGTGATGAAAATGGATTTTGAGTCGATGCATTTTGAAAACTTGACTCACACACACATTTTTTGAGATTATTTTTTTTGTCACATATTCAAAGTGCTAATAGATCTTATGATTTTAAAACCATGAATCAACTTTTTATGACACAGTTAGTCATAAAACTGTAGAATTGACAACATACACTGGAATTGAAAATAAACTTTGTTTAATGTCATTTAATTTTGTAATAATCAACACCAACCTTTGTTTTCTGGCCCTCCTCCCTCTCTGTCTGTTCCTGTGGACTCCTGTTCCTGTGGGATTATTTGCTCAAAAACAAGGAGCCACACTCCTCCCCTCTATATCTAAGTATTAATCAAATTGGTGTGCAAATAAAACCATGTGACAACAATGAAATAACAAATTAATAATTACTCTATCAATAAATTATTACAGTATTATAGGCCAACTACCTATACATACTTCACACACGAAACATTATGTTTATCTCTAATACCAGAGTGAGTAAGAGAAGTAAGAAGAGTTTATTTGATTCAAGAATGTATCAGCACCTGTGGTGCTGTTGTCCATTAGAATAGAATAGAATTCAACTTTATTGTCATTGCACATGCAGGTACAGGGCAACGAAATGCAGTTTGCATCCATCCAGAAAGTGCTTTAGTCGTGATATAGATATATTACAATATAAATTAGCAATAATAGAGATGAGTAAGTATATTACAGAAATGGGTCTATTATGGTATGTTATAATGTACACAGTGTGAAGTATGTTATGAATATTCTATAACTATAAGTATGTACAGGCTGTAGTGAGTACAAGCTATGTACAGGCTATGAACAGGATATAAATATGAAATAAAAACTATACAGAAATCTGAGATATACAGTTATACAGAATGTGAACTATGTAAGTTATAAACAGTTGTGGTTTAAAAATTATCGTATGTACAGAATGATTATCTACACAGAACTATACAGTAGTGGTAAAGTGCTAGTGGTTGTGTGTGTGTGTATGTTCAGTCCATGAGTTTAACGTGGGTCAGATGTCAGGAGGCAGAGTTCAGGAGTCTGACAGCTGTGGGGAAGAAGCTGTTCCGGTACCTGGTGGTCTTAGTCCGGAGGCTCCTGTAGCGCCTCCCAGAGGGCAGGAGGGTGAAGAGTCCATGTGATGGGTGACTGGGGTCTCTGATGATTTTCCCAGCCCTTTTCAGACACCGCTTCCTGTAGATGTCCTTTATGGCAGGAAGTGGTGCTCCGGCGATGCGCTGGGCAGTTTTCACGACCCTCTGCAACGCCTTCCGGTCCGAGGCAGAGCAGTTCCCGTACCAGACTGTTATACAGTTGGTCAGGATGCTCTCGATGGTGCAGCGATAGAAGTTCACCAGGATGTCTGAGGACAGGTGGTTCTTCCTCAGAGTCCTCAAGAAGAAGAGGCGCTGGTGAGCCTTCTTGACCAGCTTGGAGCAGTTGGTCGTCCAGATGAGATCCTCGGAGATGTGGACTCCAAGGAACTTGAAGGATTAGGATGAGCACTGCATAAAATGAGGCGCAGACAATTTTCTGTGTGTATCCAAATTGAACAGCAGCATCACTGCAAGTTTATGTGTGCTGTTCTGTTATTAAAATCTCACCTGTGACTGCAGTTCAGGAATGATGTGTATAAAAATATTTGATAAGCATGGTAAACAAATGTGAAGTTATATTAATAACCTTTTTAAAAAGCTTCAAACAATAAGTTTTAATTAATCTGGAGAAGAGGTTTTCTCCTGGCAGCCCTTACAAATAAGCTATACTTAGTCAACCCTGTGCCCAGGCATCAAGTCTGAAATGTTGTTCTTGGATGTTTTTTGCATTTCCTCTGAGCACTTCATACTTGGGTGAATTTGGCAGGAAGTCCACTCCTGGGAAGATTGTGGCATTGTGTTAACACACCTGAATGCTTCAGACCAGCAAACTGCTAGTCTATACTAAGTATATACTTTTTTTCTGCATGTAGTCCATTGGAAACTTTTAAAAATTTATCTTTTTTTTGCATGACTATATTGCACTTCTAAATTTTGAAGCTGATCTATTACAATAAGTGATTATTTCAGCATTTGAGTAGATGTTTTGTAGAACTGAATGCTAATGGGGACTCTTTGTGTTGAAATAAACAGATATGTCTCTTACTTATGTGATGATTTGAGAGTTGAATGAATCAACAAAGGATGCAATGGCGGCAACATGCATAATACACAGTAATGCATCATTGCATTAAAGAAATGTAGAAGAATTTAATGCATATATGTGTATGCATATGAACCAGCACTGGTTCATATGCATACACATATATTTGGTAAAGCAGGAAAGTTTTAACTTTGCTTTCCCACCTGGAAATAGCTGTGATGGGTCTCCTGTCAGCAGCATTACAGTAACTAAACACACCCTCAGATATTTCTGGTTAAACCTTAAAAACCTTTAAACCCAATAACTGAGAGCACATAGAGAAAATATGACGTTTGCTGATCAGGTAAATTATTAAGCGACTTTTAGAATATTAAAAAATACAAATAAAAAGATTATCATTATCAGTTATTTTATGTACTGAGAACCAGAGAAGGTCTGTCAATGCTGGAATAATATGTTAAGAAAAACTGTATGTGTAAAAGCACTGAATGCTGTGCATTGTTCATTGACTGGCTCATCCAAAACTGGATCCTGGCACCACAACCCACTCTTCTGTTATTGTAACAGGAAAGTTCAGTTTAACTGCTTCTAAAATTTGTAATTATCAACCACTTTAGGAGGTTTTTGATTGATGAATCAGAATGAGACCTTATCTGTTGGCTTCTGTCTCAGCAACAACAAAATAAAGAATTTACAAAATTATAAAACGGCCAATTACCTGCCTCTTTATTACATGAAAGGTCGTCTCAGGCATTGTATTAAACAAGTTGAGCAGACACATGAGTCACTACATGAGCAAAGCCCCCAAATGCATTGGAAATAACAACAGAGAACCAAGGAAACTTGCTCCTGGTTGATAGAGCAGCACACCATATCCAACCCGAGCACCACCTGTACAGTCCATCAATCCATCTTCTTCCGCTTATCTGGGGCTGGGTCGTGGGGGCAGCAGCCCAAGTAGAGAAGCCCAGACCTCCCTCTCCCCAGCCACCTCCTCTAGCTTGTCCGGAGTAACACCAAGGCATTCCCATGCCAGCTGAGAGATATAATCACCATCCACACTGACCACAAGAAAACCTATGCCTCATTGCCTCACATGGATACTAGATTGCTTCGCACTGTATAAGGATAATGGTGCAACTGTGATATTTATCCAGAAAATGTGACTGTGGAAGAAAACACTGGAGTCCAAGTAAGTTACAGTCAAGTCTGGACTATATCAAGGTAAAGCACTGGCCCTGCTGCTGTTTGCATCGGCCTCAACCCTCTAAGCCCTGTTTTAGGAACAGGCTGAAAACCATTAAAACAGTTACACTGAAAATTTGGAGGGTTGTCGGTTGATTTACAGTCAGTCAAGGTGTTTAATTTTTAGACTTCTGTGTTGAATGATGCAGAGTGTTTTGCATGATGCAGGATTTTGTCCTGGACTTTTTGGGCTTTCCAGGTTTGAAGTCCAGTTCTCATATGTGATCTGACAAAAAACAGAGTAATAAAACACCTGAGATGCAGAATAGATTTTCGAATAACCTCCTGAAACATCACAGTTTGAAAAAAAATGGCAGTTTAAAAATAAGAAGCACACAGTTGTTTCAAGAGACAGGAAAAACAAAACCTGATGTACTGTGACAACATTACTGTGATAAGACCAGCAGAACTGCAGCATATTGCAGTTTCAGCAGTTTCATTCTGAAACCTGCATAACAAAAAAAGTCACCTCTGTGTTTTTGTCATCTGCATTTTCACTTGTCTTCAGTCCAGTGTTCCTCCTTGTCTTACAAATGTAGAGGAGCAGAAAGAAAACAACCATCAGCAAAACACCAACCAATGACATGCACACACCAGCAGAGAGCTGCAGCATTTATGTGTGCTGCCATCTTGATTCACATTTAAATGGTCTCTGATTGTGTTTTTAAACTGGCAAAGAGTTTCCAGAGAAGATACTTTAGAGTGCACTGTAAACAGGTCAAGGTGGTTGGAGTGTAAAAACAGAAAGCAGTTCTTCTAACCCCTAAAAAAAAGACTTGAGCCAGTAGTGACTATTCACTGGAATTAAATAAGGCTGGGGCATGCCTACAAAATGAAATCACCATGACTCAAACCAGATAGAAAGGATAGCTTAAACCATTTTCCCCTTGCAAAACAATCAGAAATGGACATAATAGGTTTACATTGAGAACTTCAAGGCACAGTAGTTTTGAATGTATTGAGATATTAATCAAACAACAAAAATAAATAGAACCCCCCCCCCCCGTACTTTCCTGTTTCGTATGTTTTTGTGCGTACAAAGTTGTTAAAACATTTAGTTTTTTTCACAGAGTCAAACAAGACTCAACTGTTCCCATTTTCCAGTCCAGTCCATTTCTACAGCATGAAACTCCTCCAGTCTGAATCAAATCTACACAGATCTCCATCACAGAAGGCGGGAGTGGAGAGGTCAATAATAAACATGAGGTCAGACACACTGAAAGAAATGTCAGTAAAGGTGAAACAACAATCAGATATGAAGACATGTTTAAAACATCAACTGCAAGAGACAAACCAATCAGAACAGTGCTGACAAAGGGAGTGGCTGGGATCGGGAAAACATTCCTGACACATAAGTTCACTCTGGATTGGGCTGAAGGCAAAGCTAACCAGGACATAAAGTTGAGATTCCCATTCACATTCAGAGAGCTGAATCTGCTGAAACATAAAAGGTTCAGCTTGGTTGGACTTGTTCATCACTTCTTTACTGAAACCAAAGAAGCAGGAATCTGTAATTTTGTAAACTTCAAAAGCCGTGTTCATCTTTGATGAGCATCGATTTCCTCTGAACTTCCGCAACACTGAGATGCTGATTAATGTTACAGACTCATGAATTTAATCATAGGGAATCTGCTTCCTTCTGCTCACTTGTGGATAACCACAAGACTCCAAATATTTAGACGCTGTCAGAGGTCAGAGGGTTCAGTAACCCACAGAAGGAAGAGTACTTCAGAAAGAAATTCAGAGATGAGAAGCAGGCCAACATCATGATCTCTCACATAAAAACATCAGAAAGCCTCCACATCATGTGCCAGATCCCAGTCTTCTGCTGGATCACTGCTACAGCTCTGGAAAACCTGTTAAAAAGCAGCGAGGAAAAGGGATTTCCCAAGACCCTGACTGAGATGTACATCCATTTCCTGGTTGTTCAGACCAAAGTGAAGAATATTAAGTATGATGGAGGGGAAAGGACAGATCCTCACTGGACTCCAAAGAGTACGAAGATGATTAAAGCACTGGGGAAACTGGCGTTTGAGCAGCTGCAGAAGGGCAACCAGATCTTCTATGAATCAGACCTGACAGAGTGTGGCATTAATGTCAGAGAGGCCTCAGTGTACTCAGGAGTGTTCACACAGATCTTTAAAGAAGAGAGAGGGCTGTACCAAGAGACTGTGTTCTGCTTCATCCAACCGAGCATTCAGGAGTTTCTGGCTGCTCTTCATGTCCATCTGACATTCACCAACTCTGGTATCAACCTGCTGGAAGAAGAGCAAACAGCCTCAATACAGGCTGAAGAGTCTTTGGCAATACACTTCTACCAGAGTGCTGTGGACAAGGCCTTACAGAGTCCAATGAGCAGCTTTCTGTGTGGAGTTTGTATGCTCATGTCCATGTGTGCTGTGTCCAGGCACTCCTGCTTCCTCCCAGTCCAACAGCATCATAGGTTAACTGGTGATATTAATTTGGCTGTAGGTGTTCATCTGTCTCTCTGTGAAAAATTGGCACCCTTAACCCATTACAGTTGGGTAGATTTGATAGACTCCAGCCCAACTCTCAAAATATTTATCAGTTATTGTTACATCATATAGTCATTTCTCAACTGATAATTTTGACTTTATACGTGAAACCAGTCCTTGTTTTCAAGTTTCTGCATTGGATGAATGTGAAAACTATTGAATACAAATAAGTATCAAGTCTTCTTCTGCATTTTTCAGTCATCCATGAAATTTTGAAATTTAAGCCGATTAAAATGGTTTAAAAAGAACAGCAGCCTCATGAGCATTTTGTTTTCGTGTTTTCTCTCTTTGTGCCTTTTTTCTGTTGACTCTTCATGTATCTAAATGTTCTGTGCTGGTTATATAACGCAGCAACCCCACTCCACCTCTATATGCATCCCTAAATTTGCATTTGCAAATGTGTGAATGTCAAACTGACAAATGAAAATAAACACATGCATAAATAAGGTTGATAACGTATTAACTGTTACATACACTTTAATGAATATAAATACAAACAAACCTTTATTTGTCACATACACAATCAGAGTACAACATGTGAAACGCTTGTGTGCGAGCTCCGGACAGGCTGCAGACGTAGCCGCGCAATTCCGAGACTTGTTTTTTTTAAGCATGGGGAGGTCTAGCCAGGACCCTTACTGGATGCCGGGTGGGAATCAAACTTGAAATCCCGCTCCAAGGGTGTGTAGTCTTACCACTACACTATCCAGCTGGTACAAACATGCACACACGGAGCATCAATTTGGCATACAGAATACAGAGTAATTAATACAGAATTTCCATGCTGAATTGTACTTGTTTCAGTATTACTTCTATACTTAAGTATTTACTATTGAACACACAAGCGGTAACTTTTATTATGCTCTTCAATTATATTCAGTTTTATTCATATAGTACCAAATCACAACAACAGTCACTTCATGAAACTTTATATTATAGAGTAAATAACCTACAACAATACAGACAAAGCCCAAACAATCAGACAACCCCCTATGACCAAGCACTAATATGCTAAACAACCACTGTTGTTGCTAAAGCGATTAACAGTTTTTTATTGTTTTTTTAAAAACTACTTGTAAAACAAACTCTGATATTTCTTCCACACTAATATTTGATCATTCTATTACAATTATAGTGATATATAGTGTATCCTAAACAAACACAGGGAGTAGGCCAGAAGGACAGATTTATGATAAATCTAAATAGAATGTATTTATGTATGTTTGTATGTATGTATGTATTTATTTATTCATAAAGATAAATAAAAGAAGATTCTCTTATTCTCAAAATGATCAACAATATTTTTTTTTCTTAATGTTAGCCTAATACTCCTTTCTACATCTTGTACTGGTCTTTATTTGTGTGATCCAAAAAATGTTTTCAAAATTGTGCTCTTTAACTTCATTCCATGTTTTTCTTGTAACACACAAATTTACCCTTTCTGTATAGAAACAGCAGAGGCAACAAGAGGTTGCTGGGAATATTAAACCAGGAACCCCATGACATTAAAATACATCCATTAAGTCCTCCTGTAATATACACTACAGACCAATTCAGATCCCAAAGAGATTTCAATGCCAGTATTCCCAGTATGGTCACAATGGTGTAAAATGCTCTCTTCTTTGATTGGTCAACCCTGTCTCTGTTCCTGCTCTCTTCTCTTGGGCCTGAATGAATTAAGACACGGAGAACAGAAAGGCTGCAGAAGGAGGAGACGATTATAGACAATGTCAGGAGACATATATTCACAATGGCGAGGATGATATCTTCTATCATTATGAAACCTGTTAATGCAAAGCAAAGCAGCCAAACACAGCCTATGCTGATATTCCTGATTCTGACCCATCTTTCTTTCCTTAAGCTTCGATAAGTGATGGGATGAACAGCAGCCATGTAGTGCTCCACACAAGTCAGTATGTGAAAGAAGATCTGTCCAAAGCAGGAGAAAGAGTAAAAAATAATTGGCAAGGATAAGATTTTTAAATTATTCATGACGATACCACAATAGGTGAAGATAGACGATAAGACAGCAAACAGGTCCAAGATGACGATGTTGTAGGTGAAGCAGTCAGAGTGACTCAGTACTTCCATGAAGGTGGAGCCTTTTTTCCTCCATTCTTGGAGACCATGTTGGAGGATGAGGATGCAGATGGGGAGGACGAGGAAGATGGCGGTGATGCTAAATGCACGATAGATGTAGGAGGTCGGTTTAGAGATGAGACAGAGTACGTATAAAGAGATGGAGGTGTTGATGGGGGAAAGGTGGAGATCCAAAGAGGACTGAGAGGAGAATGATGAGTTTGCTGACATCTGGAAAAAAAAATTAATTGCACTCTTAGATTTCTGGCAAATTTGACTTTGACACAGTTAAAAAAAGAAATCCAAACAGAGAGAATTAGTTATTGACTCTTTATTTCCTTCCATTTGACATATAGGTAGATTGTTGGGTTTTTTTTCCTTCACAAAATGTATTTAATAAAGCAGAGTATCAATTGCCCAGCGGAAACTGAGACAACGACAAACTGGCAAAAACAGTTCAGCAATGAAAAACATGCATAACAAACACACACACACACACACACACACACACACACACACACACACACACACACACACACACACACACACACACACACAAATCTTCACTCATGTTGTGCATTTCTTTACTGACTACCACACACTACACTACATCGGGCTTGATGCACCTGCTGCAGTTTATTTTGTCCGTTCATTAGGACAAACAATGTAAAGTATTTAAATAATGTGCAGACTTTGTATATTCCAATGAACCAGACACAATAAAGGCATCATCTGTCACTGTCTCAGCTCTGCTGTGATCTTAGTTTTGCATCTTTCCTTAGTAGCAGGAAACATGTAATGCTTCATATATTTATAGCATATTAAAATATCCGTCAAGAAGTTTTTCGTTTTCTTTCACAGTATGCTGAAAATAAAGAATATAAACACGAAAAGCTTTTCTGGTTCCTCTGGTGCCCTTCTTTGTTTCTTGTTAAATTTATTTAATTAATAACTGTAATATATTACCACATAAATCCCAGCAGAAAAACGAGAAGATACCTACAAATATCTCAAGTTGGTTTTTTTTCATGCTTTGACTCAAAACCCTTATGATATAATATGTTCTGAAAATATAAAAGATGTTGTACACAGTCGGAAAACTGCAGAATAAAAAAATATAGAGCAATTAAAAATAAATATTGTTTTTGTAATGTCATTTAATTTGATAAAAATCAAAGGAACACCAACCTTATGATTCTCTTCTCGCCTTCCTTGTGACTCGTGTTCATGTGATTATTTGCTCAAAACAAGTTAGAGCTGGACTCCATCCCAATCTGTCTCTCAAAGTATAATTCAAATAAAGTTTATTTGCGTTCAAATAGAACCATGTGACAATGATGAATTAACACATTATAAATCGCTTTATCAATAACTATACTGCACAGCTGTTTTATATGTAAGCTGTGGAGTGTGGTCAGGCTGGCAGAATATTCAATTCAATTCAATTCAATCTTTATTGGCAGACTTCATGTCCATAAAAAACAAGACAGAAACACACACACATATATATCTATATGTAGATAAATAAGTATATAAAACATTAGTAAAAATATAAAGCATTTGTAAAAAATTTGTAAAAATATAAAACCATAATATACATAAAACACAATTACTTAAAATAAATCAATAAATACACAAACACTTTAACCAGTGCTTTCTCAGACTGGATGAGTAACGGGAACCACTCAGTGTCGGATCTGTAAGTGCTAAAATTATACTGTTACTCGAACCATCCAGTCGTTCTCTAAAATTGTACATTAACTTTCTTAAAAGTGCTTTAAAAGTCCAAACACCCACAGCTACAAACATCTGACTGGCACTACCACTTCTAGGTATCCTGCAAAGGATTCTCATCGCATCATTATATGCAACATGCAGCTTCTGCATGCTACATTGTTTGTAGGATGACCACAAGGGGGCAGTATATAGCGGTGTGCAATACGCTTTAAACAAAGCCACTTTAACTGGAAGTGAACAAAAGCTGAATTTGCGTGCAATAGTATTTGCCTGCACATAGAGCTTACATCGTTGTCTGTAAATGTCATCATCATCATTCATTTCCTCAGTAATAAAGTGACCGAGGTATTTCACCTTTTTATGAACTTCAAGAGTTTTTTGGGCCAGTTTAAACAAAGGGAAATTTAGCTGTTTATCCTGCTTGGTTCTACATATCAAAACAGCACTTTTAGCAGCATTGTACTCTATGTCATATTGCACACCATATTCAGTACAGACATTAAGAAGATCCTGCAACCCAGCACTGCTTGGACTAAAAACAACCAGGTCATCTGCATACATAAGATGATTTATCAGTGTTTTACCTAATATACACCCAGTGTTACAGGCTCTCAGCTGCATGGACAGATCATCAACATATAGATTAAATAAAATTGGAGACAAAATCCCACCCTGTCTGACACCATTGCTGACACCAAAGGGGCAGAAATACTACTTCCCATTTAACCTGCATGCTCTGATGAGCGTACCAGTAAGAGAGAATCCTCACGATGTATTGAGGAACCCCCGTCTCTTCAGTTTATCAAAAGTTTTCTGTGGTTCACTCGATCAAAAGCCTTAGAGGCATCAATGAAACACATGAGGACAGATGAATTTTTAGCCCTATACAAACTGACTATTTCCTTGAGTGCATATATGCACATGTCAGTGCCGTGCTTTGGTTTGAAGCCAAACTGATTATCCACAGAAGAGATGAACACACTAACTCTGTCAAACAAGATTCTTTCTAACACCTTAGATAAAATACTGGCTAGTGCAATAGGCCTGTAATTATCCAAACAGCTCACTTTTGAAGCTTTGTCTTTCATAACTGGTACCAATAAAATACACAGCATTGAGTCTGGTAATATGCCATGAATCAGAAACCCAGTGAAACAGAGTGCTAAAAGAGGAGCTAGCCTTAAACTAGCATGTTTTAAATGTTCTGCAGTGATGTGATCCAAACCAGAGGATTTATTATCAGGCAACCTATGAATGGCTTCATATACTTCATGTGTCCTTACACTTATTGTGTCATTACTCATGTCAAAATTGTCCTCATATGGATCACTTTTTATACAGTTAAACAACGCGCTGTAATGCTGTCTCCATAATGCTGCAATGTTTTCTGCCCCAGAAACACCTTCAACAGTTGATGGTAAAGATGGTTTACAGTTATTAAGAGCTTTCACCTCTTTCCAAAACTCTGTCATATTATTACACAGCATTTTCCTGGGAAAAGAATCTGCTCTCAGCATTTGCTCATTTTAGTTATAAAGTTTAACAGCGCACTTATATCTGGCATTCGCACATTTTTTTCTGTTCAAATTCTGGGCCTTGTTTAGGTCTTCCAGCCATGGCCCAACATTTATAAGCTATACTGAGCTTCATCATGGTACATGGATACATGTTCTTTCCAGCCAGGTCTGATGTTAGGTTTCTTATGCTTATATTGTTTATCAAGCAGTGTACCACTTTCATACAGAGCAGTCACTATATCATCATACATGGAGCAGAGTAAATGTTTATGCACAGCATTCTTACAGTTGACATCCTTGCACAAAATAGCTTCTTTGGGCAAAGAAATGTTGTTCAGATGTATGTCGGTATTACTATGATAAGCTAAGAAATCATCTTCACTACATGCTGACCAGTCTAATTTTACACTGGTAGCAATATTAGCAATATTATTTCCAGTTGTTGCTGGCATTTGTTCCACATTCACAGTAAATCCAAAAGGTATATGATCTGACACAGTTACCTCATACCTAATAGTCATGTTTGCTAAAGCTGCATGTCCATCAGCTGTACAAATACAATGGTCCAGCCATGATGTACTATGCCAGGCTTCACTTATGTATGTATAGCTATCTGCAGGCAGTAACACTTTGGTAGACAGGATAAGATTGTTAACTTCACAAAAGTGAGTTAAGTGGTTAGCAAACCGAGAACTGCTGTCTGTGAGATCAGCATTAAAATCACCCAAAACATATATGCTGTAAGTATCGTTGTCTTGAATAAATGCATTAATAAAAGCCAGCCTACTGAGGTATTCTTGCTCATTTTGACATCATATAGCCCAACCTCATATATGTACTCCACAACAGAACTTTATGTTTATCTGTAATACTAGAGTGAGTAATGTTCGACATTTATTTGATTTAATAATGTATCAGCACATGCAGTGCTGTTGTCTATCAAAATGAACGCTGCAAAAAATTCAAATGATGTGCTGACAATTATTTATGTGTATCCAAATCAAACAGCTTCATCAGCCGTGTGGTTTGTGAGTGTTTATGTGTGTAGTTTTGCTTTTCTAAATCACACCAAAATCTAAATAAATTCTAAATCGCACGCAAACAAAAACATGTTTGATATGATGGTAAACAAATGTAAGGTGAACCTTTTCAAGAAACTTAAAACTGGGCTTCATACAATAGCTTTACTTACGCAGGAGAAGAGGTTTTCTCCTGGCAGCCCTTACAAATGAGCCATACTTAGTTCATGTTTTTCCCTTAATTGTAGCTTTATCATTTAACACTAATTGAGGCGTTAAGAGTCTGAGCTTTTTCTGCAGTTGCTCTGAGTATTTTATAGTTTGAGCTTGGGGGTGAATTTGGTGGAAAGTCCTCTCCTGGGAAGGTTATGACCTAAGGCCAGGGCTGGACTGGGACAAAAAAATCGGCCCGGACATTTTGAGACCGCCCCACCAGGATAGAGATTAAAAATGTGACGTCATTCACGGGTAAAACCGCAAAGGATTCTGGGAACTTGTGGCAAGCGGTACTAGTGCACGCAGGCTTTCAATTGAACTCAGTTACACAGCGATAAAAAGAAACCCAAAAAATGACAAGAAGCTGTTGTATTATTAACTGCAATAGCCGGTCGCATGACAGCCACGGGAAGCCGACGGGTAAAGAGATCGTTTTATCGGATTACGTCGTTGAAGAGAAATTGTTTAAGCCATGTTTCCGAAGTAAGAGCCGACGGATGGTCTGGATATACCAAATATAACGTCCCAGAACACTCCAGCTCACATGTTAGTCTGCTTCAAGCATTCCCACAAAGGTCAGTGTTTTGTAGTAGTTAATACGTCATTTTTCTTAACATAATTGGTGATATAGGTTACAAGCAAGTCTGGCGCTGAACAGAAATTGTCGCGCTATGCTTCTTTATTTATTGTGCATAAATAGTGAATTTTCCTGACAGAATATTGCGTTTCGCTTCTGTTATTACCATGGTACACTGACAAAAACATATACTTTTATTTACAGGATAAAACAGTTGTTTTGTATCACTAATTGTCCAGTGCGATTACAACATACAATATTATTGTCACCGCTATATTTCTGTAATGCGTACCTGAAATTATTTCCACTACTAATTAATTACCGTTGAGCTCAAAGGTTATATTAATAAACGGTTAATGAATGTGTATTTATGACGACGATTTGTGAGACTGGTAAACTTACCTTTGTTCGTACGATGGTCTTTCGTTCTACACGGTGCATTTCAAGGTCCTGTACCCATCCGTCGGTAAACTGTACCTGGGCTTGTTGCAGTGAGCTGAAGTTACTAAAAACTTCATGAGTGTATGCACTCACTCCAAGAACCGTATAATTATAAATATGAGTGTGGTGAAAGTTGGGCAGCACGCTAACGTCTTTTGTCCACTCTGTGTGCTCGTAAGGGTCTGACCCGCTCACTCCTTTGATTTTTTTCCTCGTATCTTTTCTTTGCCTTTTCGTCGAGTCTGTCTTTGTACGGACCAGCATTGTTCTCCTTAGTTTTGTACATTCCGTTTTTGAGTAGCAAAGAAAAACCAAGAAGGTATTGGAACCGGAGAATGAACGTTTTGCGGTGCTGCAAAAGCTTGCATTTGATGCGGTACTTGGATTATTTTGCCTCGAGTTCCCGGCATGCAATGCGCGAAAGTCACGTGATCTGTCAATCGCTATAGGAAAAACCATAAAGCCTTTGCCTGAAAACAGCTGCTTTGATGTACACTGCCTTGTTGGTATATATGTATCAAACTAATAAACTTAAACCTACACCATCCTCCCTATTCTGGATTTTAAACAGTACAGAGCGCAAACAAAAAGACTGCTTGGTCAAGTTAACCTCCTGAACTATCTACAACACATGGTAGATATCTTAAACTAAGACCAAGAACACTAGAGGTGAGACAGGATCATTAATTAATATTAAAATTAATAAATGACAGATTTAGTGATATTTTCATAAACACCTCCTTTCCTTTGTTTGTTCTCCATTTTCTTTAGTTTGTCTATAACATTGCTAAACAAGGGGGTGTGTGCATCCGGCCTCCTCGGCTGTAATTGGTCCAGCCCAGAGTCGATCATGACCAATTGGCCAATCCAACACCTTTCATTATATATACCCTACTGCTCTGTACTTCAGCTTCAAACGGGCCATCACTAGTATTGTTTTCCTGTCGAGTACAGCACTTTATTGTAACATGATAATTTGCTGATCGTAGGTTAGGTCATAGGTGCATGCAGGTCGTTTCCCATGTGATTCACCATTCTTCTTTTTCCCTTAAAGGTGTGCATGTAGAAGCCCAGTCATACGAAATTGCTGTACCAAATTTGTTTTTATTTGAACAGTTTTGGGAGAATAAACCCACAAAGTAAGACTCACCTCTTCTCATCATTCGCATAACGCAACTCAGAGAACACGACAATCAGGTTATCAGGCCAGACCAGCGACTCCAGATTCTGGCCTGTCAAGGTGACACAAAGCAAAAAGGAAACAAACTGCCACAAGGTAGATGTCATTAAAACATGATTTATTTCATAGAACTACTACAGCAAGAATGAACACAGGGAAGCTCTGTTCGTCAGGGTCTCCAAGGCCAAAACAACAAACAAACCTTTCTAACTAGAAACAAACCAAGATCTCTCTATCAGAAAACAAAAACACATGTGATCGCTGACTAGCCACAAAACAGGAGAAAACAGTTGAAACAAAAATGGCAGACAACCCCTACCTGCTTCTACTGTGAGTCACTATTATCTCTGTAAAGGCAATCAAGAGATTTAAAAAAAAACAAAGAAAAAACAAGGTTATACCAAATTTCACAAATTCACACACACAGCTATAGCCTGCTGCCCAAACCACTGCAGCTCACAGCTCAGGAAAAAAGGGGGAAAGAGTGGAAGGGGTATGTGTGGTTGAGGAGCTGCAATAAATCTCAGCTGCAGCTCATGAGGCAGACCCAGAGCTGGACTGGGACAACAAAAATGGCCCGGGCATTTTGACTAGAGAGCGGCCCCCCCAGGTATTACAGGAAAAGCCATAAAGCCTTTGAATGAAAACAGACGCTGTTGTGACAGTGATGTACACTGTCTTGTTGGTATATGTATGATTGCTATACATTTTACATCAGATAAAAACTTTGGCTGTAAGATTCAGATAATTATTTATCAGAGCTAGACATTTTAAATGAGAATAAGAAAGAAAACTATTTCTTTGTGCCCTGCTTTCCCTGTTAATGCCCTACCTGCCCCCCTGGCAAAACTTTGCTAGACCCGCCCCTGCACAGTTACCAGCTGTCAGCTACTTAGAAAAGGATCCTGGTGTTATTGGTCTCTCAGAAACAGTTCATAACTTCAACTCATTCATGTCACCTGAAAGGTAAACCTGTTTCTCCATCACCTGTTCAGCTCTGAAACAAACAAGAGAGACGGGACTTGCAATAGAAAAGCCAATCAGCTGATCATTGATCAGTTTTGTGATTGAAGTGGCAACAGGAGAGGGAGGGAGAGAATGAGAGAAGAAGAGGCAGCTGTGCAGCGTAAAGACGCAGAATAAATCCAGCTTTGTGTCTTTTTTCATCCTAGCTGAAGTTCGGGACAAACTGAATTCCTTCTCAGCTCAACACGAAACGCATATTATTTTTTCTCATTGCAGGACCATTCCATTTTTTACAGGACAGTTGGCAACTCTACTAACTAACCTTATGAATAAAATAAAGTTCACTATCAGTAACATCACTCACCCAGCTGTATAGAAACTCCGTCATGCTAGCTAGTGCGCAGTACGAGTTATTGTAACTGACTGTAAAAAGTCAGCACAACGAAAATAAACTCCACCTAAACTTGGTTTATATCTGACCCAGATAGACTGCAGGTCAAATTTAAATAAAAGTTGTTGTTTGTTTGGTTTTTTTTTCTTAAAAAAAGTACTTCTAAATCTACTTTTATTGCACCATGTTCATGCACTCTTGAGCCTCTGTAACATGAATCAAATGGCTGAATTGCCACCTTAGGATGCAGCCAAGTTCTATAGTGTCTTGCTAATGACCTACTAATTTTATTCAGGTGTGTTGCAGCAGGGACAGATGTTAAAGATTCAGGATAACGGCCCTCGTGGACTAGAGTTTGAAAAATCTGGTTTAAAAAGTGCAGTCTGTGATAAATATTAACCAGTTGGCAGTACAGAGCTAGGATGGGTCCATTAGATTTGGAGATTCGGTAATTCTAACTGCCTCTATTCTCTGGATGTCTACCCTGCCTACTCTGAAACCCAGCCCTGTGTGCTTAATATAGTGGCTTGGAAAAGCAAACCACAAGGGTCTGTTACTTTTAGAAGGCCGGAGTAACCTTTAACAGTCATATTTAAGATGTAAACTAGTACTTAGGACTTTACCTTTGCTGGTTCAAAAAGGGTTAAAATGCCCACAATTTTGAATGCAGGATATTTTATTAAAGGAATTTAGCAGAGGCAAAGCAAAAGAACTCAAAGCAAATATTAAATGAAGCTTAAGTTTGATAAGATCTGTAATCTCACATCTGTCTACTCCCAGGTGTTGTCGGCTAAATCTGTAGACTTTACATCACTTCCACTTTCCCATGCTGTTTGTGACATCACTGGTCTAGTCCAATCATCTTCTTATGGCCTTCTTCAGGCCATTTAGCATTCATGCCACATATTTTAAATCTCACTGCGTATTTGTTATTCACTTCCTCCCCATCACCGCCTTTTCCTTTTTGCTAGGGCTCCATTCAAGCCACCATCTTCATCTCCACCACCAGCATTTAGACTCTGGGGGGTTCCTGTTCTGCTCGTTATCACAGCTGAGGTTCGGTTCAGCAGAAACGGGCCATCAGAGTCTGAGCACCAAATACCTCTATCTAAATTCTGTACATCAACAAAGCATGTCCATTTCTTTGTAATGATAACTCCTTAAATCTTCACATAATCAATTTGCATAAATTATACCTATCTAACTAACCTACTCTGAGCTAATGCCGATTATGTACTGATCTTTGAGAGGCAAGATTGAGAAGAGAACAGGAACATCCAGACCTTCTTTTTGCTCATTACATGTTGTCCCTGCAAAGATGTGCTTATCTCTTTGTTCTGTGTTGATAATAATAATACAAAAAGAAAAGCAGCATCCCTTAGAAATTCAGTCCCATGGGAATACAGTGGAAAGCCCGATCTTATCTAAGTTATAATCCACAGGGAAACGGTGGAAATTATTGGAAGTTATTATCTGGCAGGGAAAAAAATGAATGAAAATCAAAAATGAGCAGAGACACAGCTAGAAAATACAAAATCAATTAGTGGGCCACAAGGCATCAGTTGCTTTCTGGAGCTGCTTGTCCTGCTGACCAGGGTCAGATCTTTAGATGTCATCTGCTCATCTCAAAAACTACAGGAAGAGACGACTCCACATGTTCCTAGGCACACTTCTTAAATTCATTGCATGTTGTTCTTGCAACACACAAGTGTACCCTTTCTGTATAGAAACAGCAGAGGCAACAAGAGGTTGCAGGGAAGATTAAATAGGTAATCCCATGACAATAACATGCATCCATTAAGTCCTCCTGCAGTATACACTACAGACCAATTCAGATCCCAAGCAAACATCAACGCCATCATTCCCATAATGGTCACAATAGTGTAAAATGCTCTCTTCTTTGATTGGTCAACCCTGTCCATGTCTCTGCTCTCTTCTCTTGGACCTGAATGAATTAAGACACGGAGAACAGAAAGGCTGCAGAAGGAGGAGATGATTAAAAACAATATCAAGAAGCAAAAATTCACAATGGAGATGATGATATCGTCTACCATTGTAAATCCTGACAGTGCAAAGCAAAGCAGCCAAACACAGCCTATGCTGATATTTCTGATTCTGACCCATCTTTCCTTCCTTAAGCTCAGATAAGTGATGGGATGAACAGCAGCCATGTAGTGCTCCACACAAGTCAGTATGTAAAAGAAAGTCAGTCCAAACCAGCAGACAGAGTAAAGAAAGAACGCCCAGGATAACATGTTTAAATTATTCTTGACGCTACCACAATAGCTGAAGATACACGCTAAAACAGCAAACAGGTCCATGATGACGATGTTGTAGGTGAAGCAGTCAGAGTGACTCAGTACTTCCATAAAGGTGGAGCCTTTTTTCCTCCATTCTTGGAGACCATGTTGGAGGATGAGGATGCAGACAGGGAGGACGAGGAAGATGATAATGATGCTCACTGCACGATAGATGTAGGAGCTCGGTTTAGAGATGAGACAGTACATGTATAAAGGAAGGGAGATGTTCATGGGGGAAAGGTGCAGATCCAAAGAGGACTGAGAGGAGTATGATGAGTTTGCAGACATCTGGGGGGAACAAAGCTCTTTATTGTTATTGTACATGTACAAAACAATCTTGGGTGCTACACACCAACTGTGCAGTTGGAAGGAGAAATAGTAAGACAGCAGGAATAAAAAGAAGGGAAAAAGGGCAAATCAACAGAATAAATACAAATTAAATTTGTGTGTTTAGTCTCTATTTAGTTTCTGTATTCAACTTTTTCCCCATTTTTTTCTTTCATTATAACATTTTGAGAATATTGTATAATGCGGAAATTTTGTTGTTGCCTTAGACAATAACTTTGTTGCTATGGAACTCAATAGCTGCAATATGTGGCCAAATTAGAATTACTAAGGAGTAATTTCAAATTTTGTTATAATCAGCAATTAAGTCAAAACGTTTGAGATAATACTACAGCATTTTGGGATAACTTAACTGCTTGACTCACCTCTGTCTGTAGCTGTGGTGGAAGAAACAAGCATCCATAAACATCAGATAGAAATGCTAAAATGTTCTAAAGTAATTACATTAGACAAAAAATGAACTTCTGCTCTTTTTTCCTTTAAACTTTCCTTGTTTAATTTTTCATTTGATTTTTCAGTAATACTGGAAAATAGATATTTAAACTTAAAGTACGTTTAGTACGGCGGCCCGCAAGGGACAATGGAGAAAAAAAAACCGAAGATGAACTTTTGCAAGATCGAAGGCTGCTCCAAATCCAAATTGTTTTCAAACCCCCCGCGGTCTTTCGCTACTCAGGTTTGAAGGATCGCCGGGATCTCGCTCCTGAGTTACTTTCGCGAGATCTCGCAAAAGTTCTTCTTTCATTTTTTTCTCAAATGTCCCTTGTGGGGCTCTGTAGTTTAGTAAATTATGCAATACAGTACAAGATACTATTATTTTACTACCAAGACTTTGTTTAACATTTGTCAACGTGTTAACATATGTCAAGCAAAATGTGAGAGAAACATCTGGGACAAAAGATTTTTAAAGGTTATACCATATCAGATTGAACGGTAGTGCTGCTGTATGGTGGATATATCTCACAATTGACTTTCTGGGAAATTTGATTACTTTTCACTGACTCTCACTCTGTTTGGTTCTCAACTTCTTCTGTGTTTCTCTTCACAGGAACACCGTGTCTATATGCAATTATTTGTTCAAAAGATATTTCAGCCTCACTCCACCTCCTGCCTCAAAACAATCAATTTAAATATGGTAAAAAAACTGAAATAATTGCATACTTGAAAAAAACTGTTCAGCAGTGACACTTATTTTGACAAAGACATGCATAAAGTAGACATACACACACAAATCACCCACTATGATTACTCTACACTAATGCAGACCTTCACGTCACTTATGTCTTGCATTTCTTCTTTGACTACCTCACACGGTACAAATATGCACTATGTGCCAGACTGGGCTTCATCCACCTGCTGCTGTTTATTTTGTCCATTAGGACAACAAGTGGAAAGAATTGAAATGACGTGTAGAGTTTTGTATATTCAAATAAACCAGAGGCATTAACTGCACCATCTGTCACTGTCTCACCTCTACTGTGATCTTAGTTTTTCACGACATGTTTCCTCAGTAGAAGGAAATATGTAAAGCTGCGTGTATTTAAAGACTTAGATCTTAAACACATCTAAACTTTGTGTTTCCTCGTTAAATTTAAATAAGAAGTGTGATATATGAAGCCACCACAAAAAGTTGAGAATGCAATGATATAGCAATATGATTAAGGCCTCTCTAAATATTTAAAATATAGACTGTCTATCCCCAGTTTTCAGGGTATGTTTTTTTTACTCAAAAGCCTTATGATATTCTGAAAACATGAAACACCTTTAGATTCAGTCAGAGAACTATAGTGTTTATAAAACACATAATGTATTGTTCTCTATCATGGTTGTGATGAAAATGGATTCTGAGTCAATGAATTTTGAAAACTGGACACAAACACACACATTTTTTGAGATGTTTTTTGTCACATATTCAAAGTTCTAACAGATCTTATGATTTTAAAACCATAAATCAACTTTTTATGACACAGTTAATTATAAAACTGCGGAATTGACAAAATACACTGGAATTGAAAATAAGCTTTGTTTAATTTTATAATAATCAACACCAACCTTTGTTTTCTGGCCCTCCCTCTCTGTCTGTTCTCTGTGGACTCCTGTTCCTGTGAGATTATTTGCTCAAAACACTAGAGCAGCACTCTTCCCCAGCCAGGGCTGGACTGGGACAAAAAATCGGCCCGGGCATTTTGACTAGAGACCGTCCCACCAGGTATTATAGGAAAAACCATAAGTCCTTTGAGTGAAAACAAACGCTGTTGTCACAGTGATGTACACTGTCTTGTTGGTATATATGTATCAGTCTAATAAACTTAAACCTGCACCATCTTCCCTATTCTGGTATTCTAAACAGCACCCGAAAGTAGACTGCTTGGTCGAGTTAACCTCCTGAACTATCTGCAACACATGGTGAAAACCTGAAATTAAGACAGAGAAGACTAGAGGTGAGACGTGACCATTACTGATTACTGATGACAGATTTAGATATATTTTCATAAACCATTCATTTACCACATCAATAAACAGCATGGCAGGGCAAAATATTTTTACTAACACGGCAACCTTTAAAAAGTGAAAGGAGATAGAAAGACAGGTGAGAAACAACAAAACTTAATTGACTTTTTGATGGCATTTTACACACAGTACTGGTACAGTATCTAGAAAATCTGGGAAAATACTGGCATCATATACAGTACTTATTTCTGAAGAAATTATGTTGGGACCTGTTGAGAATAGAAATATTTTACTGCTATTATTTGCTGCTATTTTTATAATCATCATTACCATTTCATGTTAATAGTGATGTTGTATTTAGATGCATTCAGATGTTCAAATATATTGGTATCATATTAGTCTTTATTACAGGTCCAGAAAGAACCACTTTAAACTGTGGAGTTGAATCTATAATTTTAATGTTTATGCAGACTGCAGGGTGAAAGAGTAACTCTGTGCTAAAAGAAGACAGGAAGTTATATGTTTTTGAAGTTACATGCTTTTGCAGAAGTGAAACTGAAAGCAGAGTGAGTGCAAGTTAAGAGCAGGGTGTTTTATTATACATTTTACACAGAAGTTAAGATCATTACACACAGGATGGCCGTAGCCTGGTTGCCTAAGTTGAGGTCAACTAAGGTGCAGAGAGCAGATGCAAACTCTGCACGCACAGACAGACGTGACATACACATACAGACACAAATAGTGAGAGGTCACGACACGTACGCAGTACACAGCATGCACGCCGCTTCGCACGCACGTGCACACACACATACACACCATAGTAGATCTATTTTGGTAGGGCAGAAGTGAAGATGTATTTTTGCTGCAAGTGCAAATTGTGCCGGCGTATTGTCAGATGCTTACAGGAAGTGCACCTGATGTTCGGGGAGATAAGGAGGCGCTCATGGTGCGACACCGGGATGGAGATGAGACATGATGTATTTTAAAATATGTTAAAAGTTAGCAGGAACATTTTGTGGTTTAGGCTGACGTAAGCTGTATTGTGTCTGTTTTTGCAAAAGAGGGGGCTTTGTTGTCTTACTCATATAAAACCTTTGTCTAATTATTGTAAGTTCAGTTCGACGCTGAAATCTGCACAGCATTGGACTCACACGTGTTCATTAAAATGTCGTCTAATTGTACCGGACCGGATCTGTGGTTATTTATGGATTCCTCTCTCAATATTTGAACCCTAACAGACCCTGAAAAAAATTACTATGTACAATAATGGATTTCTATACATTTTACATCAGATGAAAACGTTTGGTGTAAGATTCAGATAATTATTTGTTAAAAGGTAGACATTTTAAATGAGAATAAGAAAAAAAAGTATTTCTTTGTGCCCCCCTTTCCCTGTTAATGCCCTACCTGGCCCCCTGGCAAAACTTTGTTAGACCCGCCCCTGCTCAGTTACCAGCTGTCAGCTACGTAGAAAAGGATCCTGGTGTTATTTGTCTCTCAGAAACAGTTCATAACTTCTCTTCAACTCATTCATGTCACCTAAAAGGTAAACCTGTTTCTCCATCACCTGTTCAGCTCTGATGATTCAGTAAGGACATCTCCTGGTTTCATCTTCATGTTTCCCTCTCACCAGATAACCAAACCGATATCATGACCAGCAGCTTTTACAGCTGTGGCTCCAGCAAACATCAGCTGATACTAGAAATTAATATTAAATAAATTCTAACAACAGCTGATCAAGCTTAAACGTATTATTTTTCTAATGTCTCTTTTATTCTAAAACATTTAAAGCCTCCAGTAACTCTTCTTTTCGAATGATGCTTATTCTCATTACTTAGGTTTGGTTTATTGCTGTTGTTTAGCGTGACATCCGCTGGTTTCCTCTTTCTGGCGCAAAGTGGGCGATAAACAAGAGAGAAAAGCTGATCACCTGATCATTGATCGGTTTCATGATTGAAGTAGGAACAGGAGAGGGAGGGGAGAGAATGAGAGGAGAAGAGGCAGCTGTGCAGCGTAAAGACAGAATATCTCCAGCTTTGTGTCTTTTTTCATTGTAGCTGAAGTACGGGACAAACTGTGTTCGTTTTCAGCTCAATACGAAACGTGAAATATTTTCCCTGAATGCGGGACCATTCCGTTTTTTACGGGACGGTTGGCAACTCTACTAACCTTATAAATAAAATAAGATAAAACAAGTTCAACATCAATAATATCATAGCACCCGCCCAGCAGTATATAAACTCCGTCATGCTAGCTAGTACGCAGTACCAGTTATGGTAACTGACTGTAAAAAGTCAGCATAACGAAAATAAACTCCACCTAAACTTGGTTTATATCTGACCCAGATAGACTGCAGGTCATAACTTCTTACCTGAAGTTCAGTTCACCGCCTTGGGTCTCTGCTCCTCCTGCCTTTCCGTCATCCACCTGCCAGCGTGTTGCATCTGCTGGCCCCCACCACTTGCTATTGTTACTGAAGCTGTAGAAGCTCCGCAATAGCCACAACAATTGAGTTATTTTTATACATCTCCCAGCATCTGGCCAATCCACCACCTTTCAGTGTTTATACCGTTACGGAAAAAAAACCTGAAGAAAAAAAAACACAACCCATCGGCCCATAAAAATGAAAAATCACCATCGGCCCACCGGGCAAATGCCCGGTATGCCCGATGGCCAGTCCAGCTATGTCCCCAGCATTAGAGTAACTAAACGCACCCTCAGATAATTCTGGTTAAACCTTAAAGACCTTTAAACCCAATAACTGAGAGACCAAAGAGAAAATCTGACATTTGCTGATCAGGTAAATTATTAAGCGACTTTAAGAATATTAAAAAATACAAATAAAAAGATTATCATTATCAGTTCTTTTATGTACTGAGAACCAGAGAAGGTCCCTCAATGCTGGAATAATATGTTAAGAAAAACTGTATGTGTAAAACCACTGAATGCTGTGCACTGGAATTAGATTATCTACCATTACTACATTGTTCATTGACTGGCTCATCCAAAACTGGATCCTGGCACCACAACCCACTCTTCTGCTATTATAACAGAGAAGATTGTTTTAAAAGTTCAGTTTAACTGCTTCTAAAATTTGTAATTATCCACCACTTTAGGAGGTTTTTGATTTATGAATCAGAATGAGACCTGTTGGGATCTGTTGGCTTCTGCCTTAGCAACAACAAAATAAAGAATTTACAAAATTAAAAAACAGCCAATTACCTGCCTCTTTATTACATGAATGGTCATCTCCGGCATTGTATTAAACAAGTTGAGCAGGTACACGAGTCAATACATGAGCAAAGCCCTGAAATGCATTGGAAATAACAACAGAGAACTGTTACGGCCGGTCTAGGAAACCCGACCGCAACCGGAAGAATGATCCATGCCCTGCTCGACTCCAAGCAGCACATCACACCATAAATTAAAACATGAAATAGTTTATTTACAAACACAACACGAAAAATGAGATTACAGGAGTCACTCAGGCTTTGGGGTGGACCCACGCCAAAATAACAAACAAAAGGGGAAACTAACTCAGAGGAGCGACTGCTTACCTAGCCCCAAAATAACATAACCAAACAACAATCACTTACCTCCCTGACTAACTAAACATGAGAAAACTGTACCCAACAGAAAAGGTGGTCCACCCCTACTTCCTCCTGGACCAGCAATGCCACACAGGGCATGTCGCAGCCCCAACCAGTTGGGGTAAAACCGAGGATGGATGATTGCCGTCCTCAACCGCGGCGTCTTATACTTCGCCTCCAGAGCAGCATCCAATCCTGGCGGACCATCTTCGGGATCCACCACTCCTGGAGACACACCTGCACATTCACATTTGCATATCATAATCCCAACCTACGGTGGCAGCCGTAACAAGAACCAAGGAAACCTGCTCCTGGTTGATAGAGCAGCACACCATAGCCCAACCTGAGCACCGCCTGTACAGTCCATCAATCCATCTCCTTCTGCTTATCTGTGGCTGGGTCGTGGGGGCAGCAGCCCAAGTAGAGAAGCCCAGACCTCCCTCTCCCCAGCCACCTCCTCCAGCTTGTCCGGGGGAACACCAAGGCATTCCCATGCCAGCCGAGAGATATAATCACCATCCACACTGACCACAAGAAAACCTATGCTTCATTGCCTCACATGGATTCTAGATTGCTTCGCACTGTAGAAGGATCATGGTGCAATGGTGATATTTATGCAGAAATTGTGACTGTGAAAGAAAACACTGGAGTCCAAGTAAGTTACAGTCAAATCTGGAATATGTCAAGGTAAAGCACTGGCCCTGCTGCTGTTTGCATAGGCCTCAACCCTCTAAGCCCTGTTTAAGGAACAGGCTGAAAAACATTAAAACAGTTACACTGAAAATTTGGAGGGTTGTCGGTTGATTTACATTCAGTGAAGATGTTTAATGTTTAGACTTCTGTGTTAAAATGATGCAGAGTGTTATGCATGATGCAGGATTTTGTCCTGGACTTTTGGGGCTTTTCAGGTTTGGAGACTGGAGTCCAGCTCTCATATGTGATTTGAAAATAAAAAAACAGTAATAAAACACCTGAGATGCAGAATAGATTTTTGAATAACCTCATGAAACATCACAGTTTGAAACAAAACGCGTACTCTAAAATTTTCATAGTTGTTAAAACTTTTAAGGCCTTACAGAGTCCAATGAGCAGCTTTCTGTGTGGAGTTTGTATGCTCATGTCCATGTGTGCTGTGTCCAGGCACTCCTGCTTCCTCCCAGTCCAACAGCATCATAGGTTAACTGGTGATATTAACTTGGCTGTAGGTGTTCATCTGTCTCTCTGTGAAAAATTGGCACCCTTAACCCATTACAGTTGGGTAGATTTGATAGACTCCAGCCCAACTCTCAAAATATTTATCAGCTATTGTTACATCATATAGTCATTACTCAACTGATAATTTTGACTTTATATGTAAAATCAGTCCTTGTTTTCAAGTTTCTGCATTGGATGAATTTGAAAACTATAGAATACAAATAATTATCGTCTTTTTCTGCATTTTTTAGTCATCCATGAATTTTTGAAATTTAAGCCGATTAAAATAATTTAAAAAGAACAGCAGCCTCATGAGCATTTCATTTTCGTGTTTTCTCTCTTTGTGCCTCTCTTCTGTTGACTCTTCATGTTTCTGTATGTTCTGTGCTGGTTATATAACGCAGCAACCAAATGTGTGAATGTCAAACTGACAAATGAAAATAAATACATGCATAAATAAGCTTGATACCCAATTAACTGTTACATACACTTTAATGAATATAAATACAAACAAACCTTTATTTGTCACATACACAATCAGAGTACATTCCAGGACTTGTTTTTTTTAAGCATGGCGAGGTCTAGCCAGGACCCTTACTGGATGCCGGGTGGGAATCAAACTTGAAATCCCGCTCCAAAGGTGTGTAGTCTTACCACTACACTATCCAGCTGGTACAAACATGCATACACAGAGCATCGGGTTGTCATACAGAGTACAGAGTAATTAATACAGAATTTCCATGCTGAATTGTATTTGTTTCAGTATTACTTCTATTCTTAAGTATTTACTATTGAAAACAAAAGCGGTAACTTTTATCATGCTATTCAATTATTTTCAGTTTTATTCATATAGTACCAAATCACAACAACAGTCACCTCATGACACTTTATATTACACCGTAAATAACTACAACAATACAGACAAAGCCCAAACAATCAGACGACCGCTCATGACCAAGCAGTAAAATGCTAAACAACCACTGTTGTTGCTAAAGTGATTAACATTTTTTTAAATCTACTTGTAAAACAAATTCTGATATTTCTAACACACTATTTTATCATTCTATTATAATTATAGTGATATAGAGGAAACGTTTTTGTGTATCCTAAACAAAAACAGGGAGTAGGCCAGACGACCAGATTATGATAAATGTAAATAGAACGTATTTATTTATTTATAAAGATACATAAAGATTCTCTTATTCTCAAAATGATCAACAATATTTTTCTTCTTCTTCTTAATGTTAGCCTAATACTCCTTTCTACATCTTGTACTGGTCTTTATTTGTGTGATCCAAAAAATGTTTTCAAAATTATGCTCCTTAACTTCATTGTGTGTTTTTCTTGCAACACACAAATTTATCCTTTCTGTATAGAAACAGCAGAGGCAACAAGAGGTTGCTGGGAATATTAAACCAGGAACCCCATGACATTAACATGCATCCACTCAGTCCTCCTGTAATATACACTACAGACCAATTCAGATCCCAAAGAGATTTCAATGCCAGTATTCCCAGTATGGTCACAATGGTGTAAAATGCCCTCTTCTTTGATTGGTCAACCCTGTCCCTGTCTCTGCTCTCTTCTCTTGGGCCTGAATGAATTAAGACACGGAGAACAGAAAGGCTGCAGAAGGAGGAGACGGTTATAGACAATGTCACGAGACATATATTCAAAATGGCGATGATATCTTCTATCATTATGAAACCTGTTAATACAAAGCAAAGCAGCCAAACACAGCCTATGCTGATATTCCTGATTCTGACCCATCTTTCTTTCCTTAAGCTCCGATAAGTGATGGGATGAACAGCAGCCATGTAGTGCTCCACACAAGTCAGCACGTGAAAGAAGACCTGTCCAAAGCAGGAGAAAGAATAAAAAATCATTGACAAGGATAAGATTTTTAAATTATTCATGGTGATACCACAATAGGTGAAGGTACACGCTAAGACAGCAAACAGGTCCATGATGACGATGTTGTAGGTGAAGCAGTCAGAGTGACTCAGTACTTCCATGAAGGTGGAGCCTTTTTTCCTCCATTCTTGGAGACCATGTTGGAGGATGAGGATGCAGATGGGGAGGACGAGGAAGATGGTGGTGATGTTAAATGCACGATAGATGTAGGAGCTCGGTTTAGAGATGAGACAGAGTACGTATAAAGAGATGGAGGTGTTGATGGGGGAAAGGTGGAGATCCAAAGAGGACTGAGAGGAGACTGATGAGTTTGCTGACATCTGGAAAAAAAAAATTAATTGCACTCTTAGATTTCTGGCAAATTTGACCAAACAGAGAGATTTAGTTATTGACTGTTTATTTCCTTCCATTTGATATGCAGGTAGATTTTTTTTCTTGTTGTTTTTTCCCTTCACAAAATGTATTTAATAAAGCAGAGTATCAGTTCAGCAATGGAAAACATGCATAACAAACAAACACACACGCACACACACACACACACACACGCACACACAAACACACACACACACACTCACACACACACACACACACACAAATACACAAATCTTCACTCATGTCATGCATTTCTTTATTGACCACCACACACTACAAAAAATGCAAGATGTGCCTCATCGGGCTTGATGCACCTGCTGCAGTTTATTTTGTCCGTTCATTAGGACAAACAATGTAAAGTATTTAAATAATGTGCAGACTTTGTATATTCCAATAAACCAGACACAATAAAGGCATCATCTGTCACTGTCTCAGCTCTGCTGTGATCTTAGTTTTGCATCTTTCCTTAGTAGCAGGAAACATGCACAGTTGAGGCCAAAACTATTAGTGCCCCTTATGAAATTAGGCAACACTCCTCATTTCAATATAATGACCATTAACAACAAGTGTTTGTTTTTTAAAGTGTATCTGTGTCCAAAATAACAAGGTCCACTAATTGTAGTAAGGATATTTTTATTGATAGACTGAGTAGAAACAAGAAATGGCAAAAATGAGCCATCCAAAATTATTAGCCCCATGCCCATTAATAGTCAATACTGTATCCTTTTTGAGCCACAACTGACAACAATCTATTAGAGTAGGTCTTTACTAGGTTGGCACAGGTCTCCTGAGGGATTTTGGCCCATTCCTCCATTGCAAATTGTTCTAGCTGGTCTAAATTGTGTGGTTTCCAAGCATGGATATTCACTTTGAGCACTTGCCACAGATTCTCAATGTGATTGAGGTCTGGGCTCTGTGCAGGCCACTCCAAGATCTTGGTTTTGGTATCCTTGAAAAACTGTTGAACTAATTTTGATGTACGTTTGGGTCATTGTCTTGATGGAAGACCCAGCGATGACCTAAACCTAGACTACGAGCAGATTTCTGCATATTCTCCCTCAGAACATAATTTTCAACATAATTTTCTTTTTTCATGATGCCATGCACTTGAACAAGGCTCCCTGTGCCTGAGGCTATCGAGGAGATCCAGGCAATGTCATTTAATTTTATAAAAATCAAAGGAACACCAACCTTATGATTCTCTTCTCTTCTCTTCTCTCCTCTTCTCTTCTCTTCTCTTCTCTTCTCGCTGCACTTCACCCCACTCTGTCTCTCCAAGTATAATTCAAATAAAGTTTATTTGCATTCAAGTAAAACCATGTGACAATGATGAATTAACACATTATGAATTGATTTATCAATAAACTATTCTGCACAGCTGTTTTGTATGTAAGCTGTGGAGTGTGGCCAGGCTGGCAGAGTATCATAGCCCAACCTCCTATATGTACTCCACATACAGAACTTTATGTATATCTGTAATACTAAAGTGAGTAATGTTTGACATTTATTTGATTCAAGAATGTACCAGCACATGCAGTGCTGTTGTGCATTAGGATGAACACTGCAAAAAATTCAAATGATGTGCTGACTACTTTTTTATGTGTATCCAAATCAAACAGCTTCATCAGCCGTGCGGTTTGTGAGTGTTTATGTGTGTAGTTTTGCTTTTCTAAATCACACCTGTGACTGCAAACAAAACCACATTTGATCAGCATGGCAAACAAATGTAAGGCTACATTAATAACCTATTATTTTCTTGTAATAGGACAAAAACAAGAATCAGGGAGAGGAAGTGTTGAAGTAGTAATGAAGCACAAATACTTTTTAGTTACTAAAGAGTTACTAGACTTTTCAGGTACTGTTTAGTATAAAGTAAGTACAGTACAAACAGTGCTGTCAGTGTAGAGAATGGAAATCAGCCAGCATAGTTCATGAAACATCTGGTGACATCTGGTTGAATTCAGGTGTATAAATCCACAAAGAGCAGCATGTCAGCTGACCACAGCATGCACATTAACAAAATCTATTGGAGCTCTCAATAGAAATTATTGAGTTGAGATTATTTTTTTCCCACACCAAGCCATTAAAACTGATTTTAGGTTTCCCCACCTGCTGAATCCCACTTTAACCCTGACTGTACATATTTTAGCCAGAGTCACCCTCTACAATGTAGCTAACAAAAAATAGAACTTTTCAAAAATGTCCTTCTTTTCCTCATCTTCCTTACTTTTACTTCAGCAAGGAATTCAAATCAGTACTTCAGCTTTTAGTACAGATTTGATCATTATCTGTACTTCTACTTGAGCAGATCTTCACACTGGCTTTCAATAGTCACAAGTAAAATCATTGCTTTAAGTATGTCCTTTACCATTAAATACAAATGGAGCATTGCTTCATACTTTACTGGATTTCATTAATCTCCAGATTCAGATTTCTTGTTTTTAATCTCTTGTTAGTTGTAAGTCCACTGTATAACCACTCTTTATCCAATTCTAATACTGAGAGTGTTGAAGTCAGTGAGCCATCCAGAAATGTGCATTTGAACATATGTGGACAAACTTAAAGCATTGCTGCTCAGTGTTGTTTGTTTCATTTCCTAAACATAAAATCCATGTTTGTCTGTCAGATAACAAAAAGCAGAGGACAATGCTCATCTTTAAGTAAAGCAACATACACTCATTGGCTAACTACATGCAATTACCGTAACTTGCGGGCTATAAGCCGCTATTTTTTGCACAAGCTTTGAACCCTGTGGTTTTTAGTCAGGTGCGACTAATGTATGAACAAAACAGGAGTTTCCCTAATTTTAGCTTGTGCGGCTAATATTCAGGTGCGCTTTGTAGTCCGGAAAATACAGTATGCTTCATGCCCAGAGGCGCTCCACCCAGTAGGCTGTTGTCTTTCTGCTTTGGTTTGTGGTTGGTTTGTAGTTTTTTCTAATTGCAGTCACATGCTGGTTATAGTTTAGCACATAGTGGTTTTTGGTTCTCCTTTTCCTAGGTTTATGCTTAATAATGAACTTGGTAAAATTGTATGTGTGACTCTCTCTTCTTTGTTATGTCTTGTACAAGCCCGACATCACAGGCCAGGCTTTTGCAGCTGCTCCTGGTTGATGAATATGTTTTGATGCATTCTAAGGAGCAAGCACTTGCTAAGATTCAGAGGAGGGCATTTTAGGTTCAGGCCTAATTTACCTCCATGCTGTCTCTCATTAGTTTTCTCAAAGTGCTGTGAGTCATGTTCCTGATATGAAGGAAAAGGTTGATCCTGCTAAAATCTGTCACACTTGTAAGAACGAGGGACACTGGAAAGGGGAATGTAGCAATAAAAGACCTGAAGATGACCACAGCTTTGCAGGTTAGTGAGTGCTTTAAAAAAACAAAAGACAAATCATTCTGCGCAGCACACAATAGGGAGGGCATAACCAGGTGATGGAGAACAGCTGTGTGGGTCAGACACCACACGTTGAGCCCACCGCTCCTTCATTCACCTGTAGCTGAGCCACAAACCAAACCCTGCCACTTGCAAATTCATAGACCGCTGTGTTCATGTGAAGTCAATGGGTTTGTGTCGGCTGTACATACTTCTGCCTTGACTGATACAATTAATCATCTTCCAGGCACTAAGTGCTTGTACTGTTGAGATGTATGTTGTTTCAGACGGGCTTGTATCTTTGGATGGCCCTGCTCAGAATATGGATGTAGTAATTTAATGCAGCAAAAACCAGAGAACAACTGACACAATGGGAGGTGCTGTTTTATTCTCTCCTTGAAAGCACAGATGGCCTCTATTGAGACAAGTTGATGAATTTACAGCACAATAATAGTACGGTTAATATTAATTTATACACACATGTACATATGTGCAAAAAAAACCCCAATAACTTCTGTAGAGCCCAGCACAAATTAATCTGAATCCCAGTTGCCTGGTGACATCCTTTTCACTCAGTCACCAGTGTTGGGAAGGTTACTTTTAAAATGTATTCCACTACAGAATACTGAATACATGCCCCAAAATGTATTCTGTAACGTATTCCGTTACGTTACTCAATGAGAGTAACGTATTCTGAATACTTTGGAATACTTAATATATTATCATGCTGTTTACAACTACATGAATGTCCTATTGCTGTGATTTATTACTGTTACTGAAGGTCCGCGGCTCCTAAACGTAGTAAAGGGACCTCTGGCTAATACGTCGGGTTCGTGTAGGGCTGGTAGCCGAAAAGCTTTACTTTGTTGTCTGGGTCAACTTTGCTTGCGGGAGACAGAGAGAGGCGTTGAAAGGCTTCTCCAACGGAACTTATTTTTTCCGGAGGAAAACACGAACACAGTGTACAGTTGAGTCCCAGATAGCAAGACGACATTGAATCTACGTTGATTTTTCATCCAAACCGTCGTATATGGTCGGGGTTGAAATGGCAATGTTGTAACAACATTGAAATACTGTGGTAAACCGACGGTCTTACTATAGAGACGTTGTAACGATGTTGATTCACCGTTGTTTTTTTGTCATTGATATTTGATCTATTTATAGTCGACCAAGTGACAACAACAACGTCGAGAAAACGTCTATTTATAGTTGACGATCATTCGGCTCCGGTCACCATCAAAAACCATCGATTTGTAGTTGAGCATTAAATTGCATTGCAACTGATCGGGTATAAAGTACCAGAGAAAGTAGATTTATTGTTCATTTGTTATCAATGACTTGGTCTAGTTCACCAGCTTTAAAAATCGTGTCACGTGCAATTTATGTATAGTTGACCGAAATTAAAGCAGCGATCACTTGGACTATTCCGCAGCACCCCTCTCACATTGGTACATCCCCCCAGGTATTCATCGTCTTCTACAGTAGAGCGGGACATTTGATTTACTCTCAGCGGAATTGACCGGAGGAGGCTTCAGGTCATGCACTGCACTGGCCTGCACCACGATTAGTATAAGGTAAGAATGAATGATTTTTTTTTTCCTACTCGTTATTTCCATGTTTGCATTTGAATAACAGTAAAAATTAACGAGTTTTTTACTGTTATTTACGAGCCCGAAATTGTGTCTACTTCTTACAATCCGGCAACAAATAAATTGCACTGCGAACAAAATATATCAACAAAGAAAACATTTTCGTTTCATAATTTCTTCGTTATATTTCCTTACAAAGCTAGCTTTAACGCTTCGAGTTTTCCTTTGTTCTTGCCGTGGCCTCGGCGCTTGACCCAGACTTTCGCTCTGTAGTTGCTTAGTACTACAAAAAATTCTAAATCTGTGATATATGATTGATAAACGTAAAGTTAACTGTATAAACGTGTTCAATGACTTTGTTACTTTTGATGATTGGAGAGCACCCACTTCCATTCGCAAACGAAAACTTTAGACTCAGTTTGAATGCTCACGCGGCATGCCCACGTGACTGTACGTTGCACGGTCACCTAACTTTACGTTGCACGCGTACATGACTTTCCGTTTGTGCCTTGAATAATGAATAAGGCTACGTCCACACGTACCAGCGTATTTTTGAAACCGCTGATTTTTCTATGCGTTTGCACCTTTTGTCCACACGTAATGTATGTCTGGCCGTACATTGTGTTTGTATTTCCAGGCACATTTCACGAAGCAGAACGCAGTCGTCAGAGATATCCACATGAACGCTGTGATACGTCTGACCTTCAGTCCGAAAAAGAAAACCCGGACCAGTCTTAAAAGAAAGCACAAGTAAAACCTTTTTATTCACAAACATATCTTTGATTGTTAAGAATTTATGATCTTGTCTTTTATACATATCTGTGGTGCTTGCATACTGCAATATCACCACATATAGTCCAAAAAGTGGAAGTTTGTAAATTTTTAAAAAATGCAAAGCCGTGTACACTTGTGCACTTCAAAAATTCATTGTATACTGTACCTTCTTGCACGTCTCTGTTTCCTGTGTGTGTTGTTAGAAATCAAACTAACTTTAGGAAACAATATGCCAAAAGCATATTTACAATTACTTAGGACCGTTTTAATTTCTTTTCTTTAGACCAAATCCCTGTACACATATACGGACTCAGAGGATGAGCAGCCTACAAAAACGGTTTCCCAGGCCCCTCGAGTGAAAATACCAGGTAATAAAATACTGTCTAGTGTCTGTGTACATATCTGTGTCTGACACGAGGAAACTTTTTGACAAGTTGTCTGTATTCTTAAATACTTAAAAATTATCTTTTTCTAAACAGCCCTCATCACTCCAGTCTGCCCCCCAGCCCACTGATAGCAACCATCATAATGCCCCACCCAGCTTCCGGCACCTTTCGCCACTCCGGCACAAGCCGACACAGCTTTGCGATCTCGCCAGCATGCAGAGTCTGATGTCTTCCCTATAGATGGTATGCTTTTAAAAAAGCTTTAAAGCTGCATCACAATGTCATTGTACTCTTATCTAAAAAAAAAACCAAACCAATTTATACTCCTGAATGTCATCTTGTTGTGATTTTTTTTTTTCTTCTGTAGATTCCAGAGACTCTGTGAGGCCACTATTACAAGGCAAGTTTGAAAATCTTGGAATTTCACAGTTTACATGGTATAACAAATATATGTGACAGGCAAAAACTAGTAAACACTTTTAGCAGTTACAAGAACTAACAAATGAATATCCAACAAAAGGGAATAGAAATACATTGTACTGCCAATACTTTGGTTTATTCTTTGTATGACTTGAAAATCAGGCTTTAGGGAAAACTAAATGACATGTTTCTATCATCAATTACATGAAGTAAACACACAAGCACTTGCATACACATTTAAGACATGAGACACGCTAATTCCATCTCATAAAATGTGTCTATAGGTGAGACGGCTTTGCGTTGATTGGTGCTGCTGGACCACACTGGAGGTGCGAGTCCGCCCGTGTAATGGTTTATGCCATTACAAAGGAGCTGGCCTCTGTACTCAACTGGGCAGGGGAAAAACCAAGGACCAGACAAAGCAAAAAGGGCATTTAAAGAGACAGCGCTGTGCAGATGCATATTTGGTAAGTTTTAACATTTATTGTAGTTTTATGAGCCTAAAGTGAACAATAAAGGGATCAATTGATGTGCTGGGTGCGTTTCACATTTCCTATGTCTGTTTTTTGCTATATTACTTTGTCTTTCTTAATAACAAGACTTTCATGTCCGGTTAATCTGGAGATGGAGTCTTTGGTCTTCGGCTTGTTTTGTCCTCGGGTTGTACACTTTGTACAGCCCGAGGACCCCATGTTTATTTTGTTTTAAAGGATACACGGCACACCATGCTAATATCACATTTTCAGCTTATAGCTCTTTGGGAATCAAATGCGGCAGTTTGCTGATTTCCGCCTGGTGACTTTCATGTTTATCAGCCTAGGAGTTTACATACTTTCTCCCTGCTGAAGACAATTAACAAGAGCTTATTCGTGTGCTCTAATTCCCTTTTTTTGTCTTTGTTTTTTTGTGTGTGTGTCTATTTTTGTCCTAGATGGCCTGGCGCAGCAGGTAGGGGCGAACTCTATGTCTGAGTTGGTCTTTGCTCAAGCAGTCCAGAAATGGCTCAGATATGCTCCAGATAAATGATTGGTGGCATGCAGGACGCACATCATCCATCCCCATCCCGGAGTAAATAATAAAAAGTGACGTGAAACATAGAAATGTAAATAGGAAACTTTGTCTTTTAATAAAGTATTTTGCAAATGATACATGTCTATTGACCTTTTTTTGTTTTTTGTTTTTTTTTCAATAAAAAGCAACTGTACGAAAGAGGTGGAAAATCAATACCATAGCTCAACAGTGTTTCAATATCAGAATCTGACATTGTTTCAATGTCAACAGTGTTAGAAAATATAACGTAGAATCAATGTCAGGTTTCAACATTGATTCAACATCAAAACCTGATGTTGTTTCAACGTTAAAAATGGGTGCAAGAGTGATGTTGGGTCAACGTCACACTTCAACGTTGCTTCAATGACGTCGCCTGATATTGACTCAACATTGTTTCAATGTTTCCTTGCTATCTGGGGTCTTAATAGCTTACTTACAGCTGGGCTCGTCAGGCACTCTTCTTGGCTGCAGTGGTTATTATTATATTTACATGCTTCCAGCTCCCGTTTTTGCTCCGTGACAGCTCGGACTTTTCCTTTCTCTCCCTCCCTCGCTCACAGACACATAACGGGTATGGTAGTCCATTCTCCCTGCAGCACGGACTACACTGCCCATCAGGCTACATGCTTTAGAGCTATGCCTGTAGCATTCTGTCTATTAGCTTAGCACAACAACAACAACAAAAAGCGCTCTCACCCAGGAAACACGCAGAGAGAGAGCGCGTCACCCTGTAACCATGGCAACCGTAATGCTCCCGCCTGGAACAACAGAACGTAGCTGTCAAACAAACCCAAACAGTCCGGACCCGCGACAATATGAAACAGGGAAGTACCGCCGTGTATTCCATTTATTTCAACAAAGTAACTGTATTCTGAATACCACCTTTTTAAACGGTAACTGTAACGGAATACAGTTACTCATATTTTGTATTCTGAATACGTAACGGCGGTACATGTATTCCGTTACTCCCCAACACTGTCAGTCACATATTGTTAATACACATCCACAAATTACCTGCAAAACTAAATCACATCACATGTCTATGCTGGTCTGGACATTCTTCACTTTGTTAGGTTGAATCAGATCCATAAAGGACAGAACAAACAAGGCAGTCTCGATGTTTTCAGAGTAGAAGTGTTCTGTCCCATAAATGATCTCTGATCAGCTGCTGCCATCTTGTGGCCACAGTTGATTACTGTCTCTAAAAATCTGTCTCATTTTTCTGTTTTCCAGATACGCTGAGAAGAGAGCAGCATATTCTTGGCTCTTTACACATGTTTATTATGCTCTGATGTTCCTGCGATCCTAAATAGAAACAAACTACAGATAAGTATCTTTAGCACGACTAGTTTTTCTCAGTACAGCAGCTGGATTTTCAGAAAAAAGGATCATTTCATCATCTGTCGTTTGTCCGTGATTGTTAATGTTTGTTTTAAAAGTTTTTTAATGAATCTTAAACATAATTTCAAAGTTAAAACAAAGAAAATACAGAATTAATTGTGTGAAAAATGCATTTCTTTTTGATATATTGTAGAGATGGACCGATCCGATATTACGTATCGGTATCGGTCCGATACTGACCTAAATTACTGGATCGGATATCGGCGAGAAATAAAAAATGTAATCCGATCCATTAAATATCAAAAAAACACCTCACAAAACTTGCGACACGGCGTAACTCGGCTCATAACCGTAGCACGTAGGAGCAGTGTGCTCACGTGATGGAGCGGCTGTGTGTATTTGTAGCCTCGCTACCAAACCAGCATTTCATCTCCGAGGAAGTTATCCCAGAGAGAAGTAAAGCAAGTGTGTAAGTTCATCTCTGAATGTTTGTAAAGCGTTCCCATGTTAAGCTTAACAGCCGATATATGGAGCGACTGCCTCTCTCTCTCCCTCACCTTCCTGCGGCTACTTCAATCGTGAAACTGCTTAACGATCAGCTGATCGGCTTTTCTGTCGCGAGTCCGTCTCTCTTCTTTGTTTTTGGTCCACTTTGCACCAGAAAGAGGAAACCAGCGGCTGAACAACAGCAGCACGTTTAAGCTTGATAAGCTGTTGTTAGAATTTATTTAATATTACTTTCTACACCAGGATCCTTTTCTACGTAGCTGACGGCTGGTAACTGTGCAGGGGCGGATCTAGCAAAGTGTAGCCAGGGGGGCCGATAGGGCATGAACAGGGAAAAGGGGGCACAAAGACATACTTTTCTTTCTTATTCTCATTTAAAATGCCTAGCTTTTAATAAATAATTATCTGAATCTTACACCCAAAGTTTTAATCTGATTTAAAATGTATAGAAGTCCATTACTGTATATAGTAACTGTTAAGTCTAATATACCCTAGTAAGCTATAGTACTTTTTTCTTTGAGAAGGTACCATCTGTGAATTCTGCAATTCTGTTGAAGAAAGATGTTGAATCTATTTAATTATTCTTGAAAAATAATTTATTTCTGTGCATTTTTTTTTTCACCCTGCATCAAATTAAAGTTGATTACATCGATTAAGCATCATGAGGTGGAGGGTGGGTGGTTCCCTATTTTTTTGCTGGGAGTTTGCAACCCTATTAGTTAGGTTGCTTAATATTTCTGCTAAGTACTCTTTAAAATACCAGAATAGGGAGGATTAAGTTTATTAGATTGATCAGTGTTCCTGAACTATGAAATATTTTGGGTGCAGTGTATTTTTTTACATACAGGTATAACAGAATAGCTTTAGTGTTGTTGTTTATTTAAACTTGAGTATGAACTTATACAAAATGCAGCAAGATATTAAAAAAACAGTTTTATTGATTAAAAAACACACTATATCGGATTCATATCGGTATCGGCAGATATCCAAATTTATGATATCGGTATCGGTATCGGACATAAAAAAGTGGTATCGTGCCATCTCTAATATATTGTAATCCAGTATTCACAATATTATCAGAAGCACAAATAAAGCATTCCAAATATGTGAACTCAAACTAAAGATTTTTTAAAACTCATGTTGTCTATTGAAATGTTGTGACAAACCAACACCATATAAAACACTAACAATACTAAAATTCTGAGAATTTGAGATGAGAACATTGAAAAAAAGCTACATTAGAATATTGCACAGAAACATTAATCAAAGTTTATATTGGACACAGTTTATATAACATAATGCATCATTCTAATAAACATTATTTCTTCTCCAGTGTAATTTCAACACATTTCATCTCCATTCTTACACTTTACTTCCATCATCAAGGTAATAAATGTAATTTTGTATAAGCCCACACACGCTCTTTCCACTGGCTTCTTTTTATATACAGCTCAAATTATTTACAACTCTTGTGATTTTAGAATTACTGTTCTTGTGCTCTGATTTACAATCAGTTCCACCATAAATAACTATTATGGTAAATGACTGTTTTCAAAGAAATAATTGTTGTCATTTTTGGCAAGGTACGTCTCCTTTCTGTTACAAATCTAATTTGATGATAATGTTAACTGAAGTGAGAAAACTGTGCTCTAAATGGCTACCTTTAGATGCTCCTCACATTACATGTATTCAAAAAACTGCCATTAAAATAAACAGTGTGCTGCTGGTTGGTCAGATAGCTTTCTAACTTCTGACATCATCACAGATTAAAAACTTGATAGTTTGGGGGTCATTCAATAAGAAACAGTGAAATGATCTTCCAGGTGAAAAAGTGGACAGCAGAAACAAAGAAAGAGTGAGAACAGTGTGATTAATAAAGATCTTTGGAACAATAAAGCAGCAGGAGGACAGCTGCAGTTTAACTGGCTTTTAACAACATTAGAAATAGAATTATAATGAATTAATTTACACTGACACCTTCAATGGCAGAACCTTCAATTTACCAGCCACTGTGTTAATGAACGGAAACATCCTGTCAGTGAAAGTGTATGTGAAGGTGTGTATGTGTGTGTTAGTATCAGGATCAGAGAACGTCAGCTTTCCTCTGTTACAGTCCAGATTCACTCTGATCCTCTGAAACTTCTTCTGTACTGAAAGAGCAGAACCTGTAGGTGATGGTGGCCACGCGTAGTATTTACCTTTATGGAATCTTATTTTCCATAATTCAGTCATTTCATCTCCCTTCCTCTGCACAGACTCTGCAAACACACCCAGGTTCCACCATGTACTGTATCCAACCTCGACATCCCAGCTGTGAGTCCCACAGCCAAAGCCTTCAGAGCCCAGGACAGAGTAGAGCTCATCAAACCTCTCTGGATTATCAGGAAGCTGTTGTTCATCTCCTCGTCTCACACTGGTCAGATCCTCAGATAGGATGAGTTCTGGAGGAGCAGTGTTTGGGTCCAGAATGATAGGAGTGTAGGAGACCATGTCCTTCATGTTGTTCCAGATGTTGAAGGTCAGGTTGCCCAGGTGTTTGGCCTGGTTTATCAGAGCTCCTGAGGGCAGCTGTGGATCATCCAGCAGGGGGCAGCGCTGGACTCTTTCCACTGCAGCCTTGTAGTTGTGCAGAAATGAGACGTCTTCAGCTCTCAGCTCCTCCTCTGTGGCTCTGACTATGTCTGAAAGAGCAGCTATGTGTCTGCTTAGAGCCTCCATGTTCTCCTTCATCATCCCACTCTTCTGCTCCTCTTCCTCCCTCACTGCAGCCAGCCTGTCCTCCTCTTCCTCTGCTAGAAACTGGCAAAACTTCTTAAACTGCTCCTTAATTTGAGTCTCTGTGTGTCGGGCCTGGACATTAATGTGTTTTGCTATTTGATCAAACTTCACTTGAAGTTCTGCACAAACGTCCAACTTCTTCTTTAAGGCCTCCAGAGTTTCCTGAAGTTCCTTCCTGTGTTGTTGTGCAGCTTCATCGATGGGTCTGAATCTGTGGTTGGTGTGTTTTTCTGAGTCTCTGCAGATGAGACACACTGGCTGCTGATGGTCCAGACAGAAGAGTTTGAGTTTCTCAGAGTGCAGACTGCAGAGAGCCTCTGAAGCTCTCTGATCTCTCTCCTGTAAGAACGACTCACACAGGTTCTTTAAAGCCAGGTTTACAAATGGTTCATTCCCCGAGGATCTTTCACAAACTGGACACTCATGTGTTGTTCTCTCACTCCACCATCTCTTCAGACAGTCTTTACAGAAGCTGTGGCCACATGACAGAATAACAGGATCTCTGAAGACCTCCTGACACACCGGACAGCAGAGATCGTCCTCTGATCTGGAAGCCATTGAGTCTGTGAGTGAAGCTGAAAACAGCAGACAGGAGTTTTGCTCACACTCAGATTCAGTGTGTGGAGCGTCAGCAGCTGTAAGCAGCAGTGTGGGAGTTTTCCAGTTTTCTCTCCTGTAGCTGGACTCACTGAGTGGAAGCTGCTAGTTGGATCTGAACTCAGTCTGATCGTCTGTGCATCTCTCTTTACTGAGGAAAAGTAACATCCTTTTTCCTGGTATGAGTCATGTCAGGGGCGGAGCTTGGCTGTTGCTGCACTCATAAATAAGAGTGTTTCTCATTCCTGAGTTCAGATGTTTCACCTGCACATGTCCCAACATGAAAACCTTTCTGAATCTTAGAAAAGAAAGTCTCATTCAGTGGTGCTGCAGAAAATCCACGTTCAAAAGGGACGTTTTTCTGGTTGTTTAGCAGACTCATCAGCAGATTATAATGCATCAATAGTGAATCAAAACAGTAATCAGAAAAATACATTTTGGCCCCGACAAAGGCTTTAGGATGCCATCAGTGGTGGTCTAGCAAACACAATACTCACTGTGTCTGTAATCAACAGAACAGTCTTTCATGAGCCTCCACTTAAAACATCGCTTTATAGAGTTAAGGCCAGCAGCCTTTAATCTGAAAGTTTGTCTGAATGAGGTATAAAAATAGCTGTCTGCTTTTTTTCCCCCCTGGATTTCATCATTCTCCACATACAGATCTCTTCCCTTTAGTTCTTATTAGATGTCAGTCCACTGTATAACCACACTGATTGGACCCTTAGGCAGGCTGGTTCTGTCCCGTGTTTGACACTCATGCTGTACACTCTCGTTTCTCTTTGTGAGTCTGTGATGAATATTACCCAGCAGGCAGTGCAGAGCTAGGATGGATCCACTGGGTTAGGAGATTTCAATTCAATTCAATTCAATTTTATTTATATAGCGCCAAATCACAACAACAGTCGCCTCAAGGCGCTTTATATTGTACAGTAGAACTTACAATAATAGATACATAGAAAAACCCAAGAATCATATGACCCCAATGAGTAAGCACTTTGGCGACAGTGGGAAGGAAAAACTCCCTTTTAACAGGAAGAAACCTCCAGCAGAACCAGGCTCAGGGAGGGGCGGGGCCATCTGCTGCCACCGGTTGGGGTGAGAGAAGGAAGACAGGATAAAGACATGCTGTGGAAGAGAGACAGAGATTAATAACAGATTTGGGAGTTCTAACTGCATCTATTCTCTAGATGTCTACCCTGCCTACTCTGATTAAAACCCAGCCCTGAGTAGCCTCGCAAGCCCAGTATCCTACCACAAACACCCGTTGAGGCAGCTCCCTTCTAGATCAGTGCTCTTGGAATATGACTGGGCTTAATATAGTGGTTTGGAAAAGCAAACCACAAGGGCTTGTTACTCTTAGAAGAACCTGTAAGAGTCATATATAAGATGTAAACTAGTACCTAGATTTTTACCTTTACTGTTTCAAAAAGGTTTACAAAGGTCCACAATTTAGATTTCTTTATGAAGGGTATTTTATTAAAGCAATTTAGCAGGAGCAAAGCAAAAGAATGCAAAGGAAAAATCAAATGAAGCTCATGCATAAGTTCAATAAGGAAGATCTATGGCACATGTGTCGAACTCCAGGCCTCGAGGGCCGGTGTCCTGCGGGTTTTAGATGTGTCCTTGATCCAATACAGCTGATTTAAATGGCTAAATCACCTCCTCAACGGGCGTTTATCAATATGCGTACTTGTGCGTACTTGCATTCTCGTGTACTCGTGAAACGTCATCAGTCGGAGACCAAGTACTGTTCCAATTGGCACGCATCACGCCGAGAACGCGAAAAGTCCCGGATGTGTTCTCGATCCGCCCATTTCATCGAGCATGCATCGGTGTAGACTTGGGACAGCTAAATATCCCAGAATGCATTTCGTCCAAAACTCAACAGCGGACTCCCGGCACATCTCCCCCCCCCCGCCCCCGCTCGCGGACTTGAGAATTGAGAAACATCCCACGAGTCCGTGCTCGCGTTCTCGGCAGGTACGTACTCCCGTGCGCTCGGCGGGTACGCTCACCGAGAACGCGAGTACGCACTTCAGCATTTCTGGGCATTGATAAGCGGCCAACATGTCTTGAAGTTCTCCAGAGGCCTGGTAATGAACTAATCATTTGATTCAGGTGTGTTGACCCAGGGTGAGATCTAAAACCTGCAGGACACCGGCCCTCGAGGCCTGGAGTCCGACACCCCTGATCTATGGTTTTACAGCTGTCTGCTCCGAGGTGTTGCAGACTAAATCTAGGCTTCACGTCCACTTTCCCACGCTGTCAAGCTGTTTGTGACATCACTGGTCTAGTCCAATCATCTTACTCCCGGCCTTCTTCAGTCCGTTTAGCATTCACGCCGCATACTTTAAATCTCACTGTGTATCTGTCATTCTCCCTTGCACATGCCTTTGTTCAACATACCTCCTCCCCATCACCACCTTGTCCTCGTCACTCAGGCTCCATTCAAGCCACTATCTTCATCTCCAACAAGAGCATCTAGACTCCAAGGGGGCCATCTCTACTCCCTACTCTACTCACAGCTCGGCTTCGGTTCCGCCAAAACGGGCCATGAGAGGCTAAGTGCCAAATACCTCTATCTAAATTCTTTACATCAATAACGCATGTCCATTTCTTTTTAATGATCTCTCCTTGTTAAAATAATAATCTTCATAATCAATTCACATGAAATATATCTAATTAACCTACTCTGACTTAATGCTGATTATGTGCTGATCTCTGAGAGGATAGAGATTGAGAAGAAAACAGGAACATACAGACCTAAAGATGTGCTTATCTCTGTGTTCTTTGTGTAATTATAATCGAACAAGAAAAGCAGCATTCCTTGGAAATTCACCCACAGGAATACAGTCGAAAGCCAAATCCTATCAACGTTATAAACAGTGGAAATTATTGGAAGTTATAATCTGGCAGGAAAACACCTGAATGAAAATCAAAAATGAAAATGCAAAAATGAGCAGAGAAACAGCCAAAAAATACACAATTAATTAGTGAGCCCACAATGTTCAGGCATCAGTTGCTTTTCTGGTGTTGCTTGCCCCCCATGGTTGGATTGTCGGATGATGACATCTGCTCATCACAAGAACTACAGGAAGAGACAACCCCAAATGTTCCTAGGCGCTCTTCTTTATACTCATTGCATGTTGTTCTTGCAACACACAAATTTACCCTTTCTGTATAGAAACAGCAGAGGCAAAAAGATGTTGCTGGGGAGATTAAATAGGGCGTCCCATGACATCAACATGCATCCATTAAGTCCTCCTGTGATATACACTACAGACCAATTCAGATCCCAAACAAATGTCAACAACAGCATTCCCAGTATGGTCACAATGGTGTAAAATGCTCTCTTCTTTGATTGGTCAATCCCTTTTCTGTTCCTGCCGTCTTGTCTTGGGCTTGAATAAATTAAGACACGGAGAACAGAAAGGCTGCAGAAGGAGGAGACGATTAAAGACAATGTCAAGAAGCAAAAATTCACAATTGAGACGATGATATCATCTATCATTGTAAAACCTGACAGTGCAAAGCAAAGCAGCCAAACACAGCCTATGCTGATATTTCTGATTCTGACCCATCTTTCTTTCCTTAAGCTCAGATAAGTGATGGGATGAACAGCAGCCATGTAGTGCTCCACACAAGTCAGCATGTGAAAGAAAATCAGTCCAAACCAACAGACAGAGTAAAGAAAGAACGCCCAGAATAACATGTTTAAATATTTCATGACACTACCACAATAGCTGAAGATACACGCTAAGACAGCAAACAGGTCCATGATGGCGATGTTGTAGGTGAAGCAGTCAGAGTGACTCAGTGCTTCCATGAAGGTGGAGCCTTTTTTCCTCCATTCTTGGAGACCATGTTGGAGGATGAGGATGCAGATGGGGAGGATGAGGAAGATGGCAGTGATGTAAAATGCACGAAAGATATAGGAGCTTGGTTTAGAGATGATACAGTACATGTATAAAGGGAGGGAGGTGTTCATGGAGGAAAGGTGGAAATCCAAAGTGGACTCAGTGGAGAATGATGAGTTTGCCAACATCTGGGGAAAAAGAACAAAATAGAAAAGCTTTTTATTGTTATTGTACAAGTACAACAAAACTGTTGGTTCTACACACCAACTGTGCAGAAATAAACTATAAATAGTAAGACAGCAGGAATAAAAAGAAGGAAAAAAAAGCCAACTCATTGGAATAAACATAAATAATTGATAATAACAATCCAACAAGAAAAGTAGCATTCCTTGGAAATTCAAACCCAAAAGAATTCAGTGGAAAGCCAAATCTTACTACGTTATAAACCACAGGGAAAAGTGGAAATTATTAGAAAGTTTTAATCTGGCAGGAAAACAACTGAAATAAAAAAATAGTGGGCAGACAATGTTCAGGCATCAGTTGCTTTTCTGGTGTTGCTTGCCCCCCAGGGTCGGATCTCCAGATGATGTCATCTGCTCATAGCAAGAAATACAGCAAGAGACAACCCCAAATGTTCCTAGGCTCCTCTCTAATACTCATTGCATGTTGTTCTTGCAACACACAAATTTACCCTTTCTGTATAGAAACAGCAGAGGCATCAAGAGGCTGCTGGGGAGATTAAATAGGGCGTCCCATGACATTAACATGCATCCATTAAGTCCTCCTGTAATATACACTACAGACCAATTCAGATCCCAAACAAACTTCAAAACCAGTATTCCCAGTATGGTCACAATGGTGTAAAATGCCCTCTTCTTTGATTGGTCAACCCTGTCCCTGTTCACAGTGGAGACGATGATATCGTTTATCTTTATAAAACTTGCTATTGCAAAGCAAAGCAGCCAAACACAGCCTATGCTGATATTCCTGATTCTGACCCCTCTTTCTTTCCTTAAGCTCCGATAAGTGATGGGATGAACAGCAGCCATGTAGTGCTCCACACAAGTCAGCATGTGGAAGAAGATCTGTCCAAACCAGCAGACAGAGTAAAGAAAGAACGCCCAGAATAACATGTTTAAGTTATTCATGAACATACTACAATCACCAAAGACACACGCTAAGACAGCAAACAGGTCCATGATGACGATGTTGTAGGTGAAGCAGTCAGAGTGACTCAGTACTTCCATGAAGGTGGAGCCTTGTTTCCTCCATTCTTGGAGACCATGTTGGAGGATGAGGATGCAGACGGGGAGGACGAGGAAGATGATAATGATGCTCAGTGCACAATAGATGTAGGAGCTTGGTTTAGAGATGATACAGTACATGTATAATGGAAGCGAGATGTTCATGGAGGAAAGGTGCAGATCGAAAGGGGAGAAAAATAAGTTTGTCGACATCTGGGGCAAAAAAAAGAATAAAAAAAGAATAGAATAGAAGAAGTGGGAAAAAAGCCAAATCATTGGAACAAACATAAATTAAATCTGTCTTTTTAATCTCTGTATAGTTTGTATATACAACTTTTTCCCCCTTTTTGTGTTGTCTTATACATTAACTGTGCTGCTATGGAACCCCAAAGCTGTAATATATGGCCAAATTAAAATTACTCAGAAGTAATTTGAAATTTTCTTACAATCAGCCATTAAGTCAAAAAGTTTGAGATAATACTACAGCATTTGCAATAACTGTTTGACTTACTTCTGTCTGTAGCTGTGGTGGAGGAAACAAGCATCCATAAACATCAGATAGAAATGCTAAAAGTTTCTAAAGTAATCACATTAAATTATGGATTTGAAATAATTTTAAGAAATAAAGAAACTTCTGCTGTTTCTTCCTTTAAACATGTATTAATTTATTTTTTCAGTAATACTGGAAAATAGATTTTTTTTAACTTAAGGTACGTTTGGTGAATTATACAATACAGTACATGATACTATCATTTTACCGCCAAGACTTTGTTTAACATTTGTCAATGTGTCAACATGTGTGATGCAAAATGTGAGAGAAAAATCTGGGACAAAAGATTATTAAAGGTTAAACCATATCAGATTACATCAGTGGAAATAAAAATGAACGGTAGTGCTGCTGTATGGTGGATATATCTCACACTTGATTTTCTGGAAAAGTTGACTACTTTCCACTGACCCTCTCTCTGTTTGTATCTGAACTTCCTCTGTGTTTCTCTCACAGGAACGACGTGTCTATTTGCAAGTATTTGTTCAAAACATATTTCAGCCCCACTCCACCTCCTGCCTCAAAACAGTCAATTTAAATATGGAAAAAACTGAAACAATGGCAAACTTAGAAAAACAGTTCAGCAGTGACAGTTATTTTGACAGAAACATGCATAATGTAGACATAGACACAAATCAACCACTAAGATTACTCTACACTAATGCAGACCTTCACTTCACTCATGTCCTGCATTTCTTCTTTGACTACCACACACCAGACTGGGCTTCATCCACCCGCTGCTCTTTATTTTGTTCAATACGACAACAAGTGGAAATAATTTAAATGATATGCAGAGTTTTGTATATTCAAATAAACCAAAGGCGTTGAAGGTCTCACCGCTACTCTGATCTTAGTTTTGCATTAAGTATTTCCTTAGTAGTAGAGAGATGGAGGTGTCGATGGAGGAAAGGTTGAGATCCAAAGAGGACTGAGAGGAGACTGATGAGTTTGCTGACATCTGGAAAAAAAAATTAATTGCACTCTTAGATTTCTGGGAAATTTGACTTTGACACAGTTAAGAAAAGAAATCCAAACAGAGAGATTTAGTTATTGACTGTTTATTTCCTTCCATTTGATATGTAGGTAGATTTTGTTTTTTTTTCCTTCATAAAATGTATTTAATAAAGCAGAGTATCAATTGCCCAGCACAAACTGAGACAACGACAAACTGGGAAAAACAGTTGAGGAATGGAAAACATGCATAACACACACACACACACACACACAAATCTTCACTCATGTTGTGCATTTCTTTACTGACTACCACACACTACACTACATCGGGCTTGATGCACCTGCTGCAGTTTATTTTGTCCGTTCATTAGGACAAACAATGTAAAGTATTTAAATAATGTGCAGACTTTGTATATTCCAATAAACCAGACACAATAAAGGCATCATCTGTCACTATCTCAGCTCTGCTGTGATCTTAGATTTGCATTGCATCTTTCCTTAGTAGCAGGAAACATGCACAGTTGAGGCCAGAATAATTAACCCCCCTTATGAAATTAGGCAACACTCCTCATTTCAATATAATGACCATTAACAACAAGTGTTTGTTTTTTAAAATGTATCTGTGTCCAAAATAACAAGGTCCACTAATTGTAGTAAGGATATTTTTATTGATAGACTGAGTAGAAACAAGAAATGGCAAAAATGAGCCATCCAAAATTATTAGCCCCATGCCCATTAATAGTCAATATTGTATCCTTTTTGAGCCACAACTGACAACAACCTAAGCCTAGACTACGAGCAGATTTCTGCATATTCTCCCTCAGAATGTCAACATAATTTTCGTTTTCATTATGTCTTTTTTCAAAGACATGATTCCTTTGTCTTTGGCATGGTGAGTAACAGCACTCCCTCTCATGTGTTCAAGAGCCCTGTTCCTTGGAGTCTTTTTATGTTGATTGGATTTTGTTAGGAACCCAACTGATTGCACAGGTGTGGGTTCAACACTGATTGGTTAATTGGTGTAGATGTGTTTTGAAAGCAAACATTCATATGGGGCTAATATTTTTGACCACCTCATTTTTTTCCTATATTTGATATAAAGCAAGACTAAAAATGTATTTTATATTACCAAATGTACCAAAAGCTAGTAAATAGCACTGGTTAGTGTTTGATTATATCAAGTTTCATCAATGTTGCAAACTTTGGAAAGAGGTTTAGGGAAATGTTCCATGATTCCTGGGGGGCTAATAGTTTTGGCCTCAAGTGTAATGGTTCATATCTTTATAGCAATATTAAAATATCCCTCAAGAAATTTTTCTTTCACAGTATGCTGAACTTAAAGAACATAAACACAAATAGCCTTTGTGTTTCCTCCCCTTCTTTGTTTCTTGTTAAATTTATTTCATTAATAACTGTAATATTTTATCACATAAAGCCCAGCTGAAACATGAGAAGATACCTACAAATATTTGATATATAAACTGTTTATCCCCAGTTTTCAAGGTGATTTTTTCATGCATTGACTCAAAACCGCTTTTCTTTCCAAGCTCCTTAGACTACGATGACCTGGATGACTGAGAACCTTCACAGACAAGTTGTACACAGTTAGTCAGAAAACTGCATATTGAATATTATTGTGCAGCACGTAAGATCGACAGCACACAGTGTGCTTCGAGGTAGCAGCCACAAAGGGTGTAGTTTGTATGTGTGAGCACCCGTGTGTACACCTGTGAGCATGAACGTGTTTGTTTTTAAAAGGTTCCTTCATGTAATGATCTGCTAGAGGGTGTGGGGGGCCACAGCCCCATCCTCCAGGGCATGAAGCAGGTATGGAGGAGATCCAGGCAATGTCATTTGATTTTCATAAAAATCAAAGGAACACCAACCTTATGATTCTCTTCTCTTCTCTTCTCTTCTCTTCTCTTCTCTTCTCTTCTCTTCTCTTCTCTTCTCTTCTCTTCTCTTCTCTTCTCTTCTCTTCTCTTCTCGCTGCACTTCACCCCACTCTGTCTCTCCAAGTATAATTCAAATAAAGTTTATTTGCGTTCAAATAGAACCATGTGACAATGATGAATTAACACATTATGAATTGATTTATCAATAAACTATTCTGCACAGCTGTTTTATATGTAAGCTGTGGAGTGTGGCCAGGCTGGCAGAGTATCATAGCCCAACCTCCTATATGGTACTCCACATACAGAACTTTATGTGTATCTGTAATACTAAAGTGAGTAATGTTTGTGTCAATGGAAAATTGTACTTAGTAGTCAGTATAAGCTTTTAATGATATAAGTCTACATATGATAGAATACTTTCCCACAGCGACAATAGCTGAAAAAGCAGTTTCACTCTTACCAGGAAGAGGAGAGCTGAAGCACTCTTATCTTCACTCCCTTCCGAATCCCACAACACACATACACCTGCATACGCACTAACATTGCTCTGTCTATGAACAGACGTATTCACTATTGTATTATTTTTGCATATAAATAAAGACCGGGGTGGTAACAGAGCTCTGTGACCGCCCTTGCAAGTAAAACCTGCAGTGTGTGTGTCTTTACTCTTAGACTCTCAGCTGAAGAAGTGTCATTTAAAATAAATCTCTTGACAATTTGACATTTATTTGATTCAAGAATCAAATAAAGGACATGCAGTGCTGTTGTGCATTAGGATGAACACTGCAAAAAATTCAAATGATGTGCTATTTTTTATGTGTATCCAAATCAAACAGCTTCATCAGCCGTGTGGTTTGTGAGTATTTATGTGTGTAGTTTTGCTTTTCTAAATCACACCTGTGACTGCAAACAAAACCACATTTGATATGATGGCAAACAAATGTAAGGCTACATTAATAACCTATTATTTTCTTGTAATAGGACAAAAGCAAGAATCAGGGAGAGAAAGTGTTAACAAGCAGGGATGAAAAATGTCTCACTGCATCAGAAACAGGTAAACACCGATATGGATCAGCCTTCTCCACGAGGACAGAGGACAGACCAACACCACCAACATCATTAATATCCCACAGCTTCACCTCCACTCCCGTCTTACCCTAACACACACACACACACACACACACACACACACACACACACACACACACACACACACACACACGCACAAACACACGCAGAGGTGGGAAGTAATGAAGTACAAATACGTTTTAGTTACTAAAGAGTTACTAGACTTTTCAGGTACTGTTTAGTATAAAGTAAGTACAGTACAAACAGTGCTGTCAGTGTAGAGAATGGAAATCAGCCAGCATAGTTCATGAAACATCTGGTGACATCTGGTTGAATTCAGGTGTATAAATCCACAAAGAGCAGCCTGTCAGCTGACCACAGCATGCACATTAACAAAATCTATTGGAGCTCTCAATAGAAATTATTGAGTTGAGATTATTTTTTTCCCACACCAAGCCATTAAAACTGATTTTAGGTTTCCCCACCTGCTGAATCCCACTTTAACCCTGATTGTACATATTTTAGCCAGAGTCACCCTCTACAATGTAGCTAACAAAAAATAGAACTTTTCAAAAATGTCCTTCTTTTTCTCATCTTCCTTACTTTTACTTCAGCAAGGAATTCAAATCAGTACTTCAGCTTTTAGTACAGATTTGATCACTATCTGTACTTCTACTTGAGCAGATCTTCACACTGGCTTTCAATAGTCACAAGTAAAATCATTGCTTAAAGTATGTCCTTTACCATTAAATACAAATGGAGCATTGCTTCATATTTCATTAATCTCCAGATACAGATTTCTTGTTTTTAATCTCTTGTTAGTTGTAAGTCCACTGTATAACCACTCTTTATCCAATTCTAATACTGAGAGAAATGTGCATTTGAACATATGTGGACAAACTTAAAGCATTGCTGCTCGATGTTGTTTGTTTCATTTCCTAAACATAAAATCCATGTTTGTCTGTCAGATAACAAAAAGCAGAGGACAATGCTCATCTTTAAGTAAAGCATCATACACTCATTGGCTAACTACATGCAATTACCGTAACTTGCGGGCTATAAGCCGCTACTTTTTGCACAAGCTTTGAACCCTGTGGTTTTTAGTCAGGTGCGACTAATGTATGAACAAAACAGGAGTTTCCCTAATTTTAGCTTGTGCGGCTAATATTCAGGTGCGCTTTGTAGTCCGGATGTAAGGAGTAAATATTTAAACAAGACATTCTTCAGGCGAAATAAAGACACTCAAGACAGTTTAGATGGTAACAACGTGCGCACGCTGGGTGAGTGCTGCTGTCTCAGGCTCACAACCAGCATTTGTGGCAGTTCTTTATTTATAGCGTTTCAGAGTATGTGTGTGTGTGTGAAGTTTATGATCTCAGAGTGTGTGTGTGTGATTCTGAAGAATGGGCCCCTCTTTGTATTTGGGAGTGTATAGATAAGAACGTCCTGCTCTCCCCTTCCTGGGAGTGAAACGGCTCGTAGAGAATCAGGTACAGAGGAAATATACTGGGTGAATCATATCTGAGAACACTATGCTTTTGTCTTTCATTTAAGCTTCACTTCAGCGAAACAGTAAAACCATAAAATACGATTAAATGGAAAGAATAAATGGGTAAACAACTATTAACACTAAAATTAAAGATAAACTTTCAATAACGTACAAATGGCAGTGGGAATAATACTTGAAACATTTGAAAATCTCTTGACATATCCCTCCTGTTGTTAATTTGTTTTTACACATTTTAACTTTTATCAGCATACAGTCTCTGGACAGTGCATTTTTAACTGTTGCTTCATTATTAACAGGAGTGTCTTTTTTCTTTTAGTTACAGGTTGTTTCTTCATCTTCGTCGTCGGTGTTTGAGTCAGTGTCGGCGTGCTCCAGCAGTGTCATAATTTCTTTTTGGCCGACAGGGTCCGGTGTAATAGCTGTGGCTATCAGTCTGTTGCTCATGGATCTTATGCAGGGAATACAACAACAGCCACATAGGGTCAATATGGCTGCAAAAACAGCTATTGACACTAGGATTGATGACACTAGGCTGCGGTACTTTCCAAACACGTCCATCCAGCTGTCCCACATGGAAGTGTCCACTCCAGAATGTTCTTTCATTTTCTCGTTCAGGGTCTTCAGTCTTTCCAGGGCTCTGGTCAGACTGCCGTCAGCTGCAGTGTTGTTAGGTATGAAGGTGCAGCATTGTTCTCCACTTCTTTGTTTCTCGTTGCGCTGCGCGTTCTTCTGGGCATAGGCTGCAGCTTAAAAATGGTTCCCCTTTCAGGACACGTCACATTTGGAGCCTGCCGGTAAATCCTCGGGCAGTGTGGGTCACATGGGTTGCTGGTGCAGGCCGTGTTCATGCCTACCAGGGCCAGTGATAAGAATATTGTGAACACGAGCATGGAACACATTGTTGTGACAGTGGTCAGTTGGCATCCTCTTGTCCAGCATCGACGTCGTCTGTGCGGTCTCTCACCCTCAGGGGCATCCTGGTTTGCATTTAGTATTTCCATCTCCATCAGGTCTCCCTCTGTGAGCGTTTCTCCTCTTCTTGACCGTGGACACACCCTTGGCCTCCAATGAGTAGACACCCAGCAAGAGGAGCGAGTGTCTCAGTGTTGCCACTGATAGCCCTTCTCCCCACCAGTGAACACCAGAGGTTAGAGCGGTCTGCAGTCTAGACTTTACTGCTCACTTTTCTATTCGGGAGATTGTGGTTCTTGGATTGGTTCAACCCTTTTTCAACCTGCAAGAAACTGGAAGAGAATCACTCGGCAGTTGATTGTTCAAAACTATTTCTCTGTTTTCCAGCAACTTTGTCATCCACTCTGCTAGAGTTGTTTCTCTTATTGACTTGTTTGAAATTTAATGTATAGAAGTGTCTTTAACTAGTGTTTTTAACTAATTAGACTCCCTCCTGTTGACGCATGAACAACTTCATGTGTCACAAGAGCTACTGTTTTTGTATAAAGACTTCGGTTGTAACGGTTTCCCATCACATATGATCAGATCATCCTGTAGAATTGCTCCGCACCTCAACCATTTCTTTCGCTCTAGTAATGGCACAAATGTGTGGTTCATTTCTCAAGATATCCAGTGGAATTTGCATAGAGGTGTTGTCACCATAAGTGCGGCTACTGTTTGTACTGCTACTGATTTTGCTGCTTGGTCTGCAAAATTGTAAGCCCTCTGTCATGCCATATTTTCAAAATGGCGTACTGCAGATCAAATTCATCATTGATAAGTCAAACCAACGAAAAAAAAAACAAAACTAGTCAAAAAAAAAAAAAAAAAAAAAAAAAAAATATTCTTTCGTTAACAGAAATAAAAATAAAAACAAAAGTAAAACTATCTAAAACTGCAATGAGTGGTCACAAAATTAACTGATTTTGTAGCAAAAAAATGTGTTTAGTTTTAAAATCTTAAGTCAAAACTAAAGAAAAATAAAACTAACGAAAATTGCAAAACTATTAAAACAGTTAGAATAAACATATTGGCTGTCTCTGTGTCTCTCTGTCTGTCTGCGTCTTGACACAGTCAGCTCCTTTGTATGGGCATGTAGTTCCTGTTACACGTTTTCCTGTTACAGACACATTTCCCGTTTCTCCAGAGTAATCGAACTCTTTGTTGAATTTAACTGTTTTCATCTAGTCTGCACTTCCACCTAAATGTAAGTAGAAAGGTTATATCCAAGTTACTGAATGCTATTTTTATAGATGCAGTAAGGAGAACAGAGCACATTCCACGGGAGCTTCACTCCCATCTCTGGTGGAGGCAGAAAAAGGGAGCCAAGGTCATAACTCAGGCTCATTAAGAGTCAGAAAGAATGTGAGTGCTTAGTCTTGTGGCTATCGCGCATTGTATATAGCTTCTTTTCTTTGTTTAGTAGCTTTCTGCCTTCACCTGAGGGTGTACCCTAAGTATGTGACTCAGGTCTCCATAATCGGAGTTTATTTAAAGATAAATAAGATGATCCATTCATTGCTCGTGAGATCATGCACTAGACGTATGTTGCAGTATTTAGCTTTCTTCAACACTTAAACAAAATATCACTTCTTATCCATTACCATTCTCTCGTATTAAAAACAAACAAACAAACAAAAACAAACTAAGTTTAACTTTTCTGCTTTGTCACTTAAAACAAAGCATCGCTCTCAACCCAGCTCTCAGCTGGCTCGAAGTATCATCATCAAGCATGAAGTTGCATGAAGAGAGCTGTTTCAGAAGTCACAGCATGGGGCACTTTGATGATTAAAGTGTGTCCTAAAACAATGTCAGCTGACCTTTCACTGCCTCTGCTGCAGCTACACCAGCCTGCACACAACAGAGTCTAATTTGCAGAAGTAAAATGCAAGCAGACGTTGTTTTTCTCCAAATGCCTGTGTTAAAACAGCTTTCATGCAACCTGCACTTCCATCTACATGTAAGTAGAAAGGCTATTTCCAAGTTACTGAATGCTTCTTCTTCCTTTTTTCTCTGTAGATACAGCACTACATATTTTCTTAAGGCATTTCGGACAATTTCTATTTTGTTTTAAAATAATTCATATATCTCATACATGTTACATATGTCAAACTTCTAAGTTGGGAAAAACTTAGCATTGCTTACAGCTCGTAGCTCACAGCTCTAAAACTAGGCATCAGTAAATCATGTGCCTAATCATTTCGTGTCACTGTGATCCACAAGTATGATCACAGATTTGTTTTTCAAACCAACAAAACAAACAAACAAAAACAAGTTGCTGATGGCATGAAGGCCTTACACACGAGTTGGGACACAAAAAGAAAAAGAACTGCTGTCAGAAACAAAGGAGAAGTGTGAGAGAAAAAACTGAGATCACAGACTGCTGCATGTGTGAGCTTTTAATATCATGCAGCTTCTGCTCTGAAAAACAAAAGAAATTAATACAAAATAAAAGTGTGTATCTTGCTCATTAGCTTGGTAGTATAGGTTTGCTCTTCATCTTAACAAAATCTCATCTAAGATGACAGGTTTACAAGCAGGTCAAGTGTCTCTATGCACTTAATTAGTTTACATATTTTCTTTATTTTCTTCATCTCATATGTCATTATACTGAATTTGAGCAAACCTTAAGCTTGATACAGATTACTTTTAACAATTATCCACCTCACATCACAACTGACTGAGGTGCCTCTTCATATTTAATATTATTTCATTATTAATGTTATTATCTTTTATTTAACAGCAATAGTATATTACAATATTTTATTTGTGTCCACCAAGGGCTGAGGGTGAGCTGCAGTCTCACCCTTTCTCAAGCTGGAGACATTTTCCTTGGCTGAACAATGACACAGCCTTAATATGCCGTATGCATCTCTCTTTTTTTATTTGATATATTTTGTGTGAATTATCTGGTTTCACGCATTCCATTCATTCAGCTTGGTTGTCTTCCCAATATTATTTCATTGCTTTAATTTAAGTTAACCTTAATTTAACCTTTTGTTTATTCCACTTCATTCCTCTTTCCATGCTTTAAAATATTACAACTCTTGTGTATGCTTTGTTTTCTTTTTAGCATCCTTTTCAGTATTTATTTCTGCTTGGAGGGTTTCTTATAATTTAGTTATACATTTTCCCTCCCACGTGGGACATTTAGGTTTCTTTAGGATTTCTCCATCTGTTTGTGCTTATTTGTCCTGCACTGGGGCATTTCTTTTCTAACCATAGTTCATCTGCAGTCAATTCAGGCTTTGCGGGTTTATTTCCCATTTTTTGGGCTTAGAGTTATCAATAATATTTTATTGTAAATTGCTTATAATTTTATTTTTTTTATTGTATTTGGAAACACCTTGTTTTGCTTTTATGTATTAATACTGCCAACATACACTCTGTGTGACCTTCGCTGATATTAGAGTCGGGGGAGGTTATTAAGGCAGCCTTCTACCCTGGTCTAGACCCAGGGCGGCCTTAATTTTATGCGTTGAAGCGCAACCTTTGACCCCTTCTCACCAGTACATCGGTCAACACAGGAAACAGTAAGAGTGGTGCAGAAACCTGTTGTTTCTATTCAAAAGGTCACTCACTCTACAACAACACATAAACTTCACACGCGGTACTATAATCCTATTTTAATTGACACGTTCTTTATTTTCATTCACTCGTGAGAGTGAGATCCCTTTATTTTCATTCACTCGTGAGAGTGAGATCCCTTTATTTTCATTCACTCGTAAGAGTGAGATCCCTTTATTTTCATTCACTCGTAAGAGTGAGATCCCTTTATTTTCATTCACTCGTAAGAGTGAGATCCCTTTATTTTCATTCACTCGTGAGAGTGAGATCCCTTTATTTTCATTCACTCGTAAGAGTGAGATCCCTTTATTTTCATTCACTCGTGAGAGTGAGATCCCTGACTTCCAACCTTTTAAACTGCGGAGTGACCCCACACAGGACCGTCAAACTCCGTCTTACAGGCGAGCCCTTTCACTCATAAGAGTGAGATCCCTGACCTCCAGTCCTTAAAGGACGGGTCTTTTAAGAACCGTGTCAATCTAAAAACCGATTTTAGCCGCAATGTGTTGTTGAGTGTTTATATTCACCTGCTTCGGATGAAAATGCCGGTCAGAGAGAATCCTCCTCGCTCCCTGGGATCGTGGACCTCTTGCTAAAAACGCTGGCCAACGGCGAATTCACGTAGTTGGTCTTTACTGTTTCACTAGAAACAGGCTGTCGCGACAGACTTTGCAGCGTGGGTTCACGAATCCAGGAAACGACGAGGTCACTCTGTTGGCTCGAAGGACCAAATAAATGTGAGGAGTAAATATTTAAACAAGACATTCTTCAGGCGAAATAAAGACACTCAAGACAGTTTAGATGGTAACAACGTGCGCACGCTGGGTGAGTGCTGCTGTCTCAGGCTCACAACCAGCATTTGTGGCAGTTCTTTATTTATAGCGTTTCAGAGTATGTGTGTGTGTGTGAAGTTTATGATCTCAGAGTGTGTGTGTGTGATTCTGAAGAATGGGCCCCTCTTTGTATTTGGGAGTGTATAGATAAGAACGTCCTGCTCTCCCCTTCCTGGGAGTGAAACGGCTCGTAGAGAACCAGGTACAGAGGAAATATACTGGGTGAATCATATCTGAGAACACTATGCTTTTGTCTTTCATTTAAGCTTCACTTCAGCGAAACAGTAAAACCATAAAATACGATTAAATGGAAAGAATAAATGGGTAAACAACTATTAACACTAAAATTAAAGATAAACTTTCAATAACGTACAAATGGCAGTGGGAATAATACTTGAAACATTTGAAAATCTCTTGACACCGGAAAATACAGTATGCTTCTCACCCAGAGGCGCTCCACCCAGTAGGCTGTTGTCTTTCTGCTTTGGTTTGTGGTTGGTTTGTAGTTTTTTCTGATTCCAGTCACATGCTGGTTATAGTTTAGCACATAGTGGTTTCTGGTTCTCCTTTTCCTAGGTTTATACTTAATAATGAACTTGGTAAAATTGTATGTGTGACTCTCTCTTCTTTGTTATGTCTTGTACAAGCCCGACATCACAGGCCAGGCTTTTGCAGCTGCTCCTGGTTGATGAATATGTTTTGATGCATTCTAAGGAGCAAGCACTTGGTAGGATTCAGAGGAGGGCATTTTAGGTTCAGGCCTAATTTACCTCCATGCGGTCTCTCATTAGTTTTCTCAAAGTGCTGTGAGTCATGTTCCTGATATGAAGGAAAAGGTTGATCCTGCTAAAATCTGTCACACTTGTAAGAACGAGGGACACTGGAAAGGGGAATGCAGCAATAAAAGACCTGAAGATGACCACAGCTTTGCAGGTTAGTGAGTGCTTTAAAAAAACAAAAGACAAATCATTCTGCGCAGCACACAATAGGGAGGGCATAACCAGGTGATGGAGAACAGCTGTGTGGGTCAGACACCACACGTTAAGCCCACCGCTCCTTCATTCACCTGTAGCTGAGCCACAAACCACACCCTGCCACGGTGCAATAAGCAAGTCTACTTGCAAATTCATAGACCGCTGTGTTCATGTGAAGTCAATGGGTTTGTGTCGGCTGTACATACTTCTGCCTTGACTGATACAATTAATCATCTTCCAGGCACTAAGTGCTTGTACTGTTGAGATGTATGTTGTTTCAGATGGGCTTGTATCTTTGGATGGCCCTGCTCAGAATATGGATGTAGTAATTTAATGCAGCAAAAACCAGAGAACAACTGACACAATGGGAGGTGCTGTTTTATTCTCTCCTTGAAAGCACAGATGGCCTCTATTGAGACAAGTTGATGAATTTACAGCACAATATTAGAACAGTTAATATTAATTTATACACACATGTACATATGTGTAAAAAAAAAAAAAAGTGCAATTGAAAACAATAACGTCTGTAGAGCCCAGCACAAATTAATCTGATTCCCAGTTGCCTGGTGACATCCTTTTCACTCAGTCACATATTGTTAATACACATCCACAAATTACCTGCAAAACTAAATCACATCACATGTCTATGCTGGTCTGGACATTCTTCACTTTGTTAGGTTGAATCAGATCCATAAAGGACAGAACAAACAAGGCAGTCTGATGGTTTCAGAGCAGAAGTGTTCTGTCCCATAAATGATCTCTGATCAGCTGCTGCCATCTTGTGGCCACAGTTAATTACTGTCTCTGAAATCTGTCTCATTTTTCTGTTTTCCAGTCACGCTGAGAAGAGAGCAGCATATTCTTGGCTTATTACACATGTTTATTATGCTCTGATGTTCCTGCGATCCTAAATAGAAACAAACTACAGATAAGTATCTTTAGCACGACTAGTTTTTCTCAGTACAGCAGCTGGATTTTCAGAAAAAAGGATCATTTCATCATCTGTCGTTTGTCTGTGATTGTTAATGTTTGTTTTAAAATTTTTTAATGAATCTTAAACATAATTTCAAAGTTAAAACAAAGAAAATACAGAATTAATTGTGTGAAAAATGCGTTTCTTTTTGATATATTGTAATCCAGTATTCACAATATTATCAGAAGCACAAATAAAGCATTCCAAATATGTGAACTCAAACTAAAGATTTTTTAAAACTCATGTTGTCTATTGAAATGTTGTGACAAACCAACACCATATAAAACACTAACAATACTAAAATTCTGAGAATTTGAGATGAGAACATTGAAAAAAGCTACATTAGAATGTTGCACAGAAACAATAATCAAAGTTTATATTGGACACAGTTTATATAGCATAGTGCATCATTCTAATAAACATTATTTCTTCTCCAGTGTAATTTCAACACATTTCATCTCCATTCTTACACTTTACTTCCATCATCAAGGTAATAAATATAATTTTGTCCCACACACGCTCTTTCCACTGGCTTCTTTTTATATACAGCTCAAATTATTTACAACTCTTGTGATTTTAGAAATACTGTTCTTGTGCTCTGATTTACAATCAGTTCCACCATAAATAACTATTACAGTAAATGACTGTTTTCAAAGAAATAATTGTTCTCATTTTTGACAATGGAAGTCTCCTTTCTGCTACAAATCTAATTTGCTGATAATGTTAACTGAAGTGAGAAAACAGCATTTGAAATAATCAATTCAGTGATCTCATTTGCAAACACTGATTAAAATGAACAGAGGGTAATATCCATCAGCCACACAGACCATGCTACTGCACATCTGATTCACAGATCAGTTCACTGCAGTGCACAATGAGCTGCTTTATACTGACTTCCTTGTAATTTTTTAAAACCTCTCTTACTGAAGTTGGACCAGAGCAGACAACAGTAAAGCTGTAGCTTCAAAACTTAAAAAAAATATACATACACATATATATATTTATATATATAATCATTTCAACACCTGGATTATTGAGCATGCATCATAACATTTGTTTTAGTATCATTTAACACGAGTTTATTTCTGTTCAGAGTTTTCTACAACCTCCAACTCCTCATTAAACTTATTAACTGACGCTATAGCTGCATATGTAAGTCATCAGCAAAATGAGCATTTGGAGCCCTTTTAATACGAAATTTCTAACAAAAAGTGCTCTAAAAAGCTACTTTTAGATCCTCACATTACATGTCTTCAAAAAAAACTGCCAATAAAATAAACAGTGTGCTGCTGGTTGGTCAGATAGCTTTCTAACTTCTGACATCATCACAGATTAAAAACTTGATAGTTTGGGGGTCATTCAATAAGAAACAGTGAAATGATCTTCCAGGTGAAAAAGTGGACAGCAGAAACAAAGAAAGAGTGAGAACAGTGTGAGTAATAAAGATCTTTGGAACAATAAGGCAGCAGGAGGACAGCTGCAGTTTAACTGGCTTTTAACAACATTAGAAATAGAATTATAATGAATTAATTTACACTGACAATGACACCTTCAATGGCAGAACCTTCAATTTACCAGCCACTGTGTTAACATATGGAAACAACCAGTCAGTGAAAGTGTCTGTGAAGGTGTGTATGTGTGTGTTAGTATCAGGATCAGAGAACGTCAGCTTTCCTCTGTTACAGTCCAGATTCACTCTGATCCTCTGAAACGTCTCCTGTACTGAGAAAGCAGTGTCTGAAGCTGATGGTGAATACGTGAAGTATTTACCTTTATAGAACCTTAATCTCCATAATTCAGACATTTCATCTCCCTTACATGTCTCAGACTCTGCAAACACACCCAGGTTCCACCATGTACTGTACCCAACCTCAACATCCCAGCTGTGAGTCCCTGAGTCAAAGCCTCCAGAGCCCAGGACAGAGTAGAGCCGATCAAACCTCTCTGGATTATCAGGAAGCTGTTGTTCATCTCCTCGTCTCACACTGGTCAGATCCTCAGATAGGATGAGTTCTGGATGAGCAGTGTTTGGGTCCAGAATGATAGGAGTGTAGGAGACCATGTCCTTCATGTTGTTCCAGATTTTGAAGGTCAGATTGCCCAGGTGTTTGGTCTGGTTTAACAGAGCTTGTGAGGGCAGCTGTGGATCATCCAGCAGGGGGCAGCGTTGGACTCTTTCCACTGCAGCCTTGTAGTTGTTCAGGAATGAGACGTCTTCAGCTCTCAGCTCCTCCTCTGTGGCTCTGACTGTGTCTGAAAGAGCAGCTATGTCTCTGCTCAGAGCCTCCATCTTCTCCGTCATCATCCCACTCTTCTGCTCCTCTTCCTCCCTCAGTGCAGCCAGCCTGTCCTCCTCTTCCTCTGCTAGAAACTGGCGAAACTTCTTAAACTTCTCCTTAATTCGAGTCTCTGTGCGTCGGGCCTGGACCTTAATGTGTTTTGCTGTTTTATCAAACTTCACTTGAAGTTCTGCACAAACCTTCAACTTCTTCTTTAAGGACTCCAGAGTTTCCTGAAGTCTCTTCCTGTGTTGTTGTGCAGCTTCATCGATGGGTCTGAATCTGTGCTTGGTGTGTTTTTCTGAGTCTCTGCAGATGAGACACACTGGCTGCTGATGGTCCAGACAGAAGAGTTTGAGTTTGTGAGAGTGCAGACTGCAGAGAGCCTCTGAAGCTGTCTGATCTCTCTCCTGTAAGAACGACTCACACAGGTTCTTTAAAGCCAGGTTTACAAATGGTTCATTCCCTGGAGATCTTTTACAAACTGGACACTCATGTGTTGTTCTCTCACTCCACCAACTCTTCAGACAGTCTTTACAGAAGCTGTGGCTACATGACAGAATAACAGGATCCCTGAAGACCTCCTGACACACCGGACAGCAGAGCTCGTCCTCTGATCTGGAAGCCATTGAGTCTGTGAGTGAAGCTGAAAACAGCAGACAGGAGTTTTTCTCACACTCAGATTCAGTGTGTGGAGCGTCAGCAGCTGTAAGCAGCAGTGTGGGAGTTTTCCAGTTTTCTCTCCTGTAGCTGGACTCACTCTGTAAAAGCTGCTAGTTGGATCTGAACTCAGTCTGATCGTCTGTGCGTCTCTCTTTACTGAGGAAAAATAACATCCTGTTTCCTGGGTTGCGTCACGTGAGTCACGTGAGGGGCGGAGTCTCAATAAAGGCTGTCGCTTCACTCATTAACTAGGGTGGTTTTCATTTCAGAGATCAGAGGTTTACCTGCCAGCATTTTTTTTTTTTTTTGGCTCCACTTCACCTGCAAGAGTTACAACGTGAAAGCTTTTATAAATCTTAGAAAATAAAGTCAATGATGCTGCATAAACTTCACGTTCAAAAGGGACATTTTTCTGGTGGTTTAGCAGATTCGTTAACAGTGGGATTGGAATGGAGGTAAAGACACACAGGTGATGTGTTTAGTGGTTAGAACACCAGTCCTTGGCTCATTAATTATAAATACTGTGGACTCTCCTCATTTCTCAGGCTCTCTTTCAGCTTTTAGGAGACCTGATGAACTTCAGTTTGTGCTCATATAATGAGAGTTATTTAACTATTAAACTATAACACTGATGTTTGAAATTTGAGTTTAACTAAATGTTTTTTTCTATGGAAAATTTCACACTTCCTTTGAATATTTCACATTAAAAGCCTTGGAATAGCATTCCAATTCCATATTTTAATATTTTAATAGAGCTCTGGCTCTTTTAAAAACTTGATTCCTGTAAATCTATAAACTGGTCTCTACTCTCTGGATTCATTATGGCACAGAACAATAAACCATCAGAGGCTTCCCCCCCTCATACACCCACGATTTATTTACAACCTGATATGAACAACTGACCAGATCCCACTCTGTTGGCACCACACCATGAAGTCCTTCATCAAACTATGTGTGCTTCTTGGGAAAATACATTTTGGCCCCTACAAAGGCTTCAGGACGTCATCAGTTGTGGTCTAGGAAACACAATACTCACTGTGTCTGTGATCACATGAGCAGATCTTTACACAGACTTCCATGAGCCTTCACTGAAAACATCGCTTTATAGAGTTATAGTGCAGTCAGCAGCCTTTAATCTTAAAGTATGTCTGAATGAGGTATAAAAACAGGTGTTTGCTTTATTTTTTACTGGAATTCATCATTCTCCACATACAGATCTCTTCACTTCATAAATCATAGTCTCTTCCAAAAACCTTCCATTGCTACAAATGTGTAAAAATATTTGTAACATCTACAGGGGCGTTGTGGGCGGTACCAAGGGACCTGGGCCCACCCACTTCAAGAACAGACCAATCGTAACTACCCTACAGGTTTTCTCAGGTTTCAATTATCAAAATAAATATTTCAATTAAAAAAATGACAGAGAGGTTGAAGTTAGTGCTGCGGTCTTGATCTGATCAAATAAATACAGGGCTAGAATTACGGATACTTGTAACATATACAGGGTGCTTAAATAGAGGAGAGCAGAGTGTCATGATTTATGAATCATTATCACTGTGTTAAATTTGAATTTCACTGACCACTAAATGACTGTGATTTTGTTTATTTCCACTGTTCATTAATATCTTATCACAACAAAACAGCTCTGACGGCTTTTCATGTTTTTTAAATCTGTTTTTTCCTGCACTGTAAATGTCTTTAAAGCACTTTGGGTTATTATGTAGAACAGAACAGCTCATCACACCTCAAATAAAATATAGGCTTTACCAATTGTAGATATTGTTGATCTGTTGAACCAGCTCCCCAATAAAGGAAGTCTGGACTGACTCTCTGTGTAAAAAGTTTAGTCTGTGATGAATATTACCCAGCAGGCAGTGCAGAGCTAGGATGGATCCACTGGATTAGGAGATTCGGTAGTTCTAACTGCTTCTATTCTCTGGATTTCTACCCTGCCTACTCTGATATAAACTCAGCCCTCAGTAGCCTCGCAAGCCCATCAGTTGCGGAAGCCCCCCCTCTAGACCAGTGCTCTTGGAATATGACTGGGCTTAATTACGGGTTTGGAAAAGCAAACCACAAGGGTCTGTTACTTTTAGAAGGCTGGAGTAACCTGTACGACTCACATATGAGATGTTAACTAGTTCTCAGGATTTTACCTTTACTGTTTCACAGAGGGTTGAAAAAGTCCACAATTTAGATTTTTTTATGCAGGATATTTTATTAAAGCAATTTAGCAGGAGCAAAGCAAAAGAACTCAAAGCAAATATTAAATGAAGCTTAAGTTCGATAAGATCTATGATCTCACATCTGTCTACTTCCAGGTGTTGTCGGCTAAATCTGTAGACTTCACATCACTTCCACTTCCCCATGCTGTCAGGCTGTTTGTGACATCACTGGTCTAGTCCAATCATCTTTTTCTCGGCATTCTTCAGGCCAAATCTCACTGCATATCTGTCATTCACCCTGGCAGATGTCTTTGTTCAACCCACCTCCTCCCCATCGCCACCTTGTCCTTGTCACTCAGGCTCCATTCAAGTCAGCATCTTCATCTCCACCAAGAGCATCTACACTCTGGGAGGTGCATCTCTACTCCCTACTCTACTCACAGCTGAGCTTTGGTTTGTGCCAAAATGGGCAATGAGAGGCCAAAGTGCCAAAAACCTCTGTCTAAATTCTGTACATCGGTAAAGCATATCTATTTCTTTCTAATGATCTCTCCTTGCTATAATAATAATCTTCATAATAAAAGCACATGAATTATAACTAATTAACCTAATCTGAGCTAATGCTGATTATGTTCTGTTGTTTGAGAGGTGAAATTGAGTAGAGAACGGGGACATCCAGACCTAAAGAAATGCTTATATCTGTGTTCTGTGTTGATAATAATAATCCAACAAGAAAAGCAGCATTGCTTGGAAATTCAGTCCAACAGGAATACAGTGGAAAGCCAAATCATATGAAAGTTATAAACCTTAGGGAAAAAGTAGAAATTATTACAAAGTCTTAATCTGGCAGGAAAACAACTGAAATAAAAAAAAAAAAATGAAAATGCTAAAATGAGCACACACAGCCAGAAAATTCAAAATCAAATAGTGGGCAGACAGTTTTCAGGCATCGGTTGTTCAGGGCTGCTAGATCTCCAGATGATGCCAATGCAAGAACTACAGGAAGAGACAAGTGCAAATGTTCCTAGGTGCTCTTCTTTATACTCATTCCATGTTGTTCTTGCAACACACAAATTTACTCTTTCTGTATAGAAACAGCAGAGGCAACAAGAGGTTGCTGGGGAGATTAAATAGGGCATCCCATGACATTAAAATGCATAAATTAGATCCTCCTGTAATATACACTACAGACCAGTTCAGATCCCAAACAAACTTCAATGCCAGTATTCCCAGTATGGTCACAATGGTGTAAAATGCCCTCTTCTTTGATTGGTCAATCCTGTCCCTGTTCCTGCTCTCTTCTCTTGGGCCTGAATGAATTAAGACATGGAGAACAGAAAGGCTGCAGAAGGAGGAGACGATTAAAGACAATGTCAAAAGGCAAAAATTCACGACAGAGACAATGATATCATTTATCTTTATAAAACTTGCTATAGCAAAGCAAAGCAGCCAAACACAGCCTATGCTGATATTCCTGATTCTGACCCATCTTTCTTTCTTTAAGCTCAGATAAGTGATGGGATGAACAGCAGCCACGTAGTGCTCCAAACAAGTCAGCACGTGAAAGAAAATCAGTCCAAACCAGCAGATAAAGTAAAGAAAGAACGCCCAGAATAACATGTTTAAGTTATTCATGAACATACTACAATCGCCAAAGATACACCCAAAGACAGCAAGCAGGTCCAAGATGACGATGTTATAGGTGAAGCAGTCAGAGTGACTCAGTACTTCCATGAAGGTGGGGCCTTGTTTCCTCCATTCTTGGAGACCATGTTGGAGGATGAGGATGCAGATGGGGAGGACGAGGAAGATGATAATGATGCTCAGTGCACAAAAGATGTAGGAGCTCGGTGTAGAGATGAGACAGTACATGTATAATGGAAGGGAGATGTTCATGGAAGACAGGTGCAGATCGAAAGAGGAGAAAAATGGGTTTGCCGACATCTGGGCGGGGGGGGATAACATAGAGAAGCTGTTACTATACATGTATAACAACATTGGGTGTGCTGCACACCAACTGTGGAGACATAAAATATAAATAGTAAGACAGCAGGAATAAAAAGAAGTGAAAAAAAGCCAAATCACTGGAATAAACATGAATTAAATCTGTCTGTTTAGTCTCTGTATAGTTTGTAAATTCCCCTTTTTGTGTTGCTTTATACAGTAACTGTGTTGCTATGGAACCCAAAAGCTGCAATATATGGCCAAAAATTTGAGATAATAATAAAACCGTCGGTGATAACTTGACTTACCTCTGTCTGTAGCTGTGATGGAGGAAACAAGCATCCATAAACATCAGATAGAAATGTTCTAAAGTTATTACATTAAATTATGTGTTTGAAATAATTTTAAGAAAAAAAATAAACTTCTGTTGTTTATTCCCTTAAACTTTTTTGTTTTATTTTTCAGTAATAGTGGAAAATAGATTTTTACATTTAAGGTATGTTCGATAAATTATGCAATACAGTGTATGATACTATCATTTTACCACCAAGACTTTGTTTAACATTTGTCAATCTGTGAACATGTGTGATGCAAAATGTGAGAGAAACATCTGGGACAAAAGATTTTTAAAGGTTATGCCATATCAGATTGAACGGTAGTGCTGCTGTATGGTGGATATATCTCACACTTGACTTTCTGGGAAATTTGACTACTTTCCACTGACCTTCACTCTGTTTGTTTCTCAACTTCTTCTGTGTTTCTCTTCACAGGAACAACGTGTCTATATGCAATTATTTGTTCAAAAGATATTTCAGCCTCACTCCACCTCCTGCCTCAAAACAATCAATTCAAATATGGTAAAAAAACTGAAACAATTGCAAACTTGAAAAAACCTGTTCAGCAGTGACACTTATTTTGACAAAGACATGCATAAAGTAGACATACACACACAAATCACCCACTAAGATTACTCTACACTAATGCAGACCTTCACATCGCTCATGTCCTGCATTTCTTCTTTGACTACCTCACACTGCACAAATATGCACTATGTGCCAGACTGGGCTTCATCCACCTGCTGCTGTTTATTTTGTCCATTAGGACAACAAGTGGAAAGAATTTAAATGATGTGCAGAGTTTTGTATATCAAATAAACCAGAGGCATTAACTGCACCATCTGTCACTGTCTCACCTCTACTGTGATCTTAGTTTTGCATTAAGTCTTTCCTTAGTAGCAGGAAATATGTAAAGCTGCAGGTATTTATATTACATTAAAATTCAAATATCCCTCAAGAATTATTTTCATATGTTTCATTTTCTTTCACAATAAGCTGCTGAAAAAACTCTAACTTGGAACTTAAAACACATATAACCTTTGTGTTTCCTCTACTGCCCTTCTTTGTTACTTGTTAATTTTAATTAATAAATGTGATATATGAAGCCACCACAAAAAGATGAGAATGTATTAATATTGCAATATGATTAAGGTACCTCTAAATCAGGGGTGGCCAACTCTAAAACCTGCAGGTGTCCTGCAGGTTTTAGATCTCACCCTGGGTCAACACACCTGAATCAAATGATTAGTTCATTACCAGCCTCTGGAGAACTGCAGGACATGTTGAGGAGCTAATTTAGCCATTTAAATCAGCTGCAATGGATCATGGACACATCTAAAACCTGCAGCTCCAAATATTTATAGACTGCCTATCCTCATTATTCAGGGTTTTTTTTAATGCACTGACTCAAAAGCTCTATGATATTCTAAATATATAAATTAACTTGTACAGATATAGTCAAGAAACTATTGTGTTTATAGAGCACAAGTTCTAACAAATCCTATTTCCAAACAATAAATCAACTTTTTATGACTCAGTTAGTTATAAAACTGCAGAATTGGCAAAATACAGTGGAACTGAAAAAAACGTTTTTTTAATGTAATTTAATATGAAAATAATCAACATCAACCTTTGTTTTCTGGCCGTCCTCCCTCTCTGTCTGTTCTCTGTGGGATTATTTCCTCAAAACGATGGAGCCACACTCCTCCCCTCTCTGTCTAAGTATTATTCAAATAGCATTCAAATGATGAAATAACAAATTCATAACTACTCGCTCAACAAATTATTGCATTATCATAGCCCAACTACTTATACGTACTCCACATTAAACACTTCATGTTTATCTGTTAGACTAGAGTGAGTAATAGTCAACATTTATTTGATTCAATAATGTATCAGAACATTCGGCCAATCATCCCAAGTTCCCGGTCCGATCTCGATTAGCTTGGCTCTGGTGAACACCAGATCACTAGCTAAGAAGATCTTAATCCTCCCTGATTTCTTCACCTCCTGGGACTTGGATTTTTCACTCTTGACTAAAACTTGGCTTAATCCTGGTGAGTTAAGCCCTTTCTCTGAACTCGTCCCCTCTCACTCCCAGTTTTTTAAACTCCCCGTGGGAAACTGGTCACAGCGAAGGTCTTGCAACTGTTTTAAATGCCAATGGCAGCTTTGAAGTACAGTTGTTTGTGTTGGATCTGGATTCGCCGGTGCTGTGTGCAATTGTTGATCGCCTTTTTCAAGTTTAACAAGGATTTCATTCAAGACTTTTCTGTCTTTTTATCTGGGATCTTGCTACGATTTGACAGCTTTCTAATCCTTGGGGATTTTAACATTCATGTTTGCTCCCCCCAAAAACCTCTGCAGATATGTGATATTAAAATTTGCAAGCTCAACTTCTCTGATCACATGCCTGTTATTATAATCCAAATATTGCTGCCATGTCCACCAGTTAATCCTCTTTTACCTGTGCATGAATTCCACATCATCACCCCTGCTACTGCTGGACACTTCTCTGCTGTTTATCAGAATTTTGGTGGTCCTCCCTCGGACAATTACTCCTTTAATCTGAGTGCTGATCATCTGCTCACTTTGTTCATTGCTACTTGTTCAAATGTTCATGACACTGTTGCTCCTTTTAAAGCAAAGTGCGTTAGACCTAAAACAGATCCCTGGTTAAAAAATGTCACTCGGGCCCTCAGAATGGCCTGCAGAAATGCAGAAAGAAAATGGAAAGATATCATCTCAAATAACAGTTACAGGCCCCGTGTCTTATTCAACACCACTGATTCTTTTATCAAACCTCCACCCACAACACACTTACCAATGTCTCAAGCCACCTGTCGATAAAGTTGCTACTATCAGGTCTCATAACACTCCTCCAGCTTATGATCCTTCTGTTCCCTGTATTCCTCTGTTACTTTTGATCACTCTGATCCTGTTTCTCTGTGCACTCTGACTGAAGTAGTCTCCCATCTTAAGCCCTCCATGTGTTACCTCGACATAATCAAATAAACTCTTTGACACTATTGGACCTAGTGTTTTATCCATTATTAAGGCCGCTCTTCCAGCTGATCTTGCACAAACCATACTGCAGCCATTTCTCAAAAAACCAATCTCTAAACTCCCCTTCCTGTCCAAAGCCCAGGAAAAAGTTGTTTTCCTTCAGCTCCAAGCTTTTCTGATAATTAATGACATCTCAGACAATCTCATTTCAGTCTGGTTTCAAAGCGCAACATAGCACAGAAACTGTGCTTTTAAAAGTTTTTACTGATCTTTTATTAATTGCTGACTCTGGTAACTCAGTCGTTTTAGTGCTTTTAGATCTAAGTGCGGCATTTGATACAGTGGCTCATGGGATTCTGTTATCAAGATTGGAGAGCTGTGTGGGTATTAAAGGAACTGCACTTGAATGATTCAGATCCTATTTAAATGATAGAAGATTTTCTGTCAAGTTCGGTGACTCTTCGTCCTCTTCCACCCCCCTTACATGTGAGATCCCTCAAGGATCTATCCTTGAGTACTTTTTTCCCTTTAAATGGGAAAACATTAGGCTCTATTTTCATAAAATATGAAATCTCATTTCACTGTTATGCCGATGATTCTCAAATCTACTTTGCTCTCAAAAAAGATACGCTTTAAAAGTTTTGCTAGACTGCCTCGATGACATTAAATCATGGTTTGCATTAAAATTTTTTGAATGTAAATGATAAAAAAAAAACAGATTTTACTATTTGGAAAAAGTGACCTTGGCCCTCCGGGGAAGTCCAGAACTCCCTTGGCAAAAATATCTGGCAGTGTTCTTTGATGGCAGTATTTCATTTAAGAAACAAATAAATTCTGCTGTAAAAGCCAGCTTCTTCCAGCTCAGGGTCCTTGTAAACATTAAGAACATTTTATCATCTGCTGAATTTGGGAAAGTGATTCATGCATCCATTTCATCCAGGCTTGACTGCTGTAATAGTCTTTATTTTGGTATCAGCCAGGCTCTGCTCTCTCGTCTTCAGCTTGTTCAGAATGCTGCAGCCCGACTCTTGACAGACACACATAAACATGACCATATTTCCCCAGTCTTTTGTTGTTACACTGGCTTCTGTACATTCCAGAATTCATTTTAAGATTTTGTTGCTTGTTTTGAAGCAATAAAACAAGCAAGAGTATCACTTCCTGTTCCAACACACAGTGGTGTTTTTATCTACGTTGACACTGCAGGTCTTAATGCTCAATTCTGATTTTTTGATCAAATCCCATTTTTTTGTCTGGTTGTTCATACTACAAATAAAATGTGACAGCAAACGCGCTCTAGTGTGAACGTTCACGGCCCTCAAAGCGGCCCGCAAAAGATGACGTCGCACACAACGCGCTCTGTTTAGACCCAGACCAAACTGTTTTGTTTGACTGATGGCCCTTAATATAAAGACTTGTTTCGGACTTTACGTTTCCTAATTTTGCTTTAAGTTATAAAGTTATTTTGTTATTTACATATGGCCTAATAATTATCCTTACTGCTGTTTTAGAGAGGAGCGCTGCTTCAAAGGATAGTTTCAGATTTCTGTCAGAATCTGCAGATTATACAGTACAAATAAAATGTTCACGTTTCTCCAACGTTGTCTTCCCAACAGTTTCACTAACATCTACACTGGATCACCAGGAAGAGTTCGCGATGTCTTCTCGGGCGCTTCTCCGGGGCTGATAATTTGCGTCTGTCTTGTGTCAGTGACGTAAAAAATGGATTTAATGCGACATGACCATTCAAACAGCAGTCGCTTTTTAAAACATCGGATATGCATCGGATTCAGTATCACATACGAAAGTGACCTGTGTCGGGTTTGAAAATATCGGATTTGTGCTGTTCACACTGACATACCATGATCGGATATGGGTCGCATAGGGTCAAAAAAGTCAGATTTGATGCGCTTTCGCCTGCAGTGTGAACGTAGCCTTAGAGTAGCTTATCTGCATAGCAATTTAATTGAAAACTTTTAGATACCGCCTTTTTTCATAGTATACTCTTCACGCGCTTCATCTAAAGCACACTCTCTGTGTACTCACTACCTAGTTTATTGCCGAAGTAGTCACTCACTGTGGGGGTGTCCAAATTCATGGGCTGCATCCTCCTGAGGCCGCATTTGTAGGCCGATTACGTCACAGCGACGCGACGAAGGCTGTCCAAATTCATAGACTCGTCCGAATGCAGCCGACAAATGCATCCTCCTTCTCCCCAAATTTGAAGGATCAGTCGGGTGTGTCCTCCGTGGCCCACCATATCCCAGAATTCCTAGCGCGGCCCAGCAAATTCCAGTTTCCAGCAAAGGCGGCTGCTACTAAGTTTTAATGTTACTCTTATTACTCTTTCTGGGTCACAATATAAACTTTTAACATATTTTCAGGTGAGAATGTAGCTGTGTAAACTTGAAATATCTGCTCGGTTTATCAAGACATCACATATTTGCAAAAGTGCTCCGACGTTTTTGGAGATGTGTGTTACCCACCAGCTCGAAGTTTCTGGGATGAAGAGGACAGGAAGGGAATCCACAGCTGCCCTCAGTGCAGGAAGACTTTCACACCGAGGCCTGTCCTGGAGAAAAACACCATGTTAGCAGCTTTAGTGGAGCAGCTGAAGAAGACTGGACTCCAAGCTGCTCCAGCTGATCACTGCTATGCTGGACCTGAAGATGTGGCCTGTGATGTCTGCACTGGGAGGAAGCTGAAAGCCATCAAGTCCTGTTTAGTCTGTCCAGCCTCTTACTGTGAGAAACACCTCCAACCTCACTATGATGCAGCTCCATTAAAGAAACACAAGCTGGTGGCCCCCTCCAAGAAGCTCCAGGAGAACATCTGCTCTCGTCATGATGAGGTGATGAAGATTTTCTGTCGTACTGATCAGCAGAGTATCTGTTATCTCTGCACAATGGATGAACATAAAGGCCATGAAACAGTCCCAGCTGCAGCAGAAAGGACTGAGAAGCAGAAGGAGCTCGAGGTGAGACGACTAAACATCCAGCAGAGAATCCAGGAGCGAGAGAAAGATGTGAAGCTGCTTCAACAGGAGGTGGAGGCCATCAATGGCTCTGCTGATAAAGCAGTGGAGGACAGTGAGAAGATGTTCACTGAGCTGATCCGTCTCATCCAGAAAAGAAGCTCTGATGTGAAGCAGCAGGTCAGATCCCAGCAGGAAACTGAAGTGAGTCGAGTCAAAGAGCTTCAGGAGAAGCTGGAGCAGGAGATCGCTGAGCTGAAGAGGAAAGGCGGCGAGCTGGAGCAGCTCTCACACACAGAGGATCACAACCAGTTTCTACACAACTACCCCTCACTGTCAGCACTCAGTGAGTCTACACACTCATCCAGCATCAATATTCGTCCTCTGAGGTACTTTGAGGATGTGACAGCAGCTGTGTCAGAGACCAGAGATAAACTACAGGACATTCTGAGAGGAATGGACAAACATCTCACTGACAGTCACTGAAGTGGATGTTTTACTGTCACCACCAGAGCCAAAGACCAGAGCTGAATTCTTAAAATATTCACATGAAATCACACTGGATCCAAACACAGCAAACACACATCTGTTATTATCTGAGGGGAACAGAAAAGTAACATCTATGAACCAACAACAATTTTATTTTGATCATCCAGACAGATTCACTGGATGTTATCAGGTTTTGAGTAGAGAGAGTCTGACTGAATGTTGTTACTGGGAGGTGGAGTGGAGAGGAAGAGGAGTTTGTGTAGCAGTTGCATACAAGAATATCAGCAGAAAAACTGGCCTAAATGAATGTTTTCTTGGATACAATGACAAATCTTGGGCATTATATTCTTACACAAACAGTTATACATTTTTACACAACAAAGTCCAAACTGTCCTCTCAGGTCCTCGGTCCTCCAGAGTAGGAGTGTACCTGGATCACAGAGCAGGTATTCTGTCTTTCTACAGCGTCTCTGAAACCATGACTCTCCTCCACAGAGTCCAGACCACATTCACTCAGCCGCTCTATGCTGGACTTCGGCTTTTAGATTATGGAGCCACTGCAGAGTTTATTAAAGAGATGTAAGATAAGTCTTTATTAGTCCCACTTTGGGGAAATTTGTTGTGTCACAGCAGAAAGTGGACAGTACAAAGTTACAGCAGCAAAAATGACATATATAAATTAGATATAGGCTAGCTGCTGGGATAGGCTCCCAGATTTTTTTCCCCAGATTTGAAGGATGGCTCGGGTGTAGCCTTCGTGGCCCAGCCTGTCCCAGAATTCATAGCGCAGCCCAGCCAATTCCTGTTTCCAGCGGCGATGCTTCGCTGCTCAGGTTAAACATGATATATAAGTCACTTAGGTAACTTCAGAAAACTGATTAAACAGAAGTGTGAGATGCTAGCGAGTTTAGTCCAATGTCCCGTAATATTTTAGGGAGCAAGGAGCAGATGGCTGAGTTGATTAAATTCCGTGAGACAACTGGTGACACAAATGTGAAGGCCAGACTGTCCCATTTCATAGCTGCTCACATCTGTTCTACCCAGCCTTCGAAGGACCCGCCCTACGTGGACCAGGTAGGGCGGGTCCTTCGAAGCATGCTACCCCTGAATTTGGACACAGCGAGAGTCTCCTGAATGCTGTGGGAGATGTTACCCAACAAGGATGACAGCTTAGCCACCATCCTCCTGTCACTCACCACCTCCACTGGGTCCAGAGGGCATCCTAGAACACAGCTTCCCCTCCGGATCAGCCTGTTCAGTCTCTTCCTGTCCCCCCAGTGGAGATGCTGCTGCCCCCACACCACAAAAGATGGCTGAGGCCACCACAGAGTCATAGAAGGTCTTTAGAGTTGGGCCTTTCACTCCAAAACACCTGAGGCTCTGCAGCAGGTACAGCCTGCTCTGCCCTTTTCTGTAGAGGGTGTTCAGATGAACACCAAGGTACCTGTAGCTATCCACAGCCTCAATGTCTGTAACTTTCATGTTTAGTGGCTGCAGTGGAGGATGTTTGTGCCTGCGGAAGTCTACCACCAGCTCCTTGGTCCTTCCAGTGTTTATCTGGAGGTAGTTCTGCTGGCACCAGTCCACATCAGTCTAGTTAGTGGTTTTATTCTGTAGTTGCTGTAGTCGAGCTGCAGTGATTCATCAGTTAGTCAATGATTGGAGAATTGATTGTTTTATATCAGAATCAAAATTAAAATACTTCATTTATCCTTAAGGACATTATGTGGGTTACAGTGGCTCCAAGAAGAAATTTTAAAAACAATAGCAATAACAGATTAAGGCTACGTCCACACGTACACAGGTATTTAAAAAAAAAAAAAATCCCATCCACACTTGCAGTTTAAAAAAAAACTATCTCTGTCCACATGTAAACATCAAACTCTGTCAAGAACATGCCAAATCCTAGCCATGTAGAAATTCTGGCCAGTCAAGAAGCCTGAACTCAGGAATGAACAAAATACATAAAGCATACATAATTGTAATTTAAAAAACAAATTTATTCAAAACCGACGTAGGTATTTAGGTTGTGGGAGCATCTGTGTTGAATGGAGAAGTTCACTCTGACACCTCCGTCTTTCTAAATGAAGGGACAGTGACTGCATGTGTACATGCAAGCATGTAAAACTGCAGACAGTATTTTGTTTATATCTGTGTGATATGTAGAATTTCATCTCATGTAAACAATAATGTGGCGTACAGCGTGACATCAGAAAAGGTGCAAACCTCTGACGTTGAGTCATACGTTGAGGGTTATCTAGGCACAACCCTATTGCTGGAACATTAAGACAATTCTACTACACTGGCAAAACAAGACGCAAGTCGGCAGGTTCTTTGGGTTGCTTGTGCACGGGGGAGACCCGAGTCGAGTGTTGTTCCGCCCACTTGACCTCCGTCGGACTCTCAGCCATGTGTGTGTGTCTATGTATAGGTAGGTGTGTGTGTGTGTGTGTGTGTGTGTGTGTGTGTGTGTGTATTGGGTCAAAGGGTGACCCTGTGAAGACTCCCCACACCTGCCGGCACCAGGGAGTCCAGCATTTCACTTAAACAAAGGGCTCTTACACTCAAACAGATATACGTGTGTTTGCTATACCATATATCAGAAAGAGAAGATACAACCTCTCTCATGACCTTAGGAGGTGTGTGATCTATGCCAGAACACCTAGAAAGAGGAGTGAACGTACTCACCTTTTCACAGTACACAGGGTTGTTGCAGACCTCCTAGGATGAGACATTCCCTCAACCTACAATGATTATATACTTCTAAACAAAAATGATTATATGTTTCAAAAAAAACATCATCGGTTCCATGATGCATTGAGTTTTTCCTTTCCAGTCACCTTTCTCACTCACTATGTGTTAATAGACCTCTCTGCATCGAATCATATCTGTTATTAATCTCTGTCTCTCTTCCACAGCATATCTTTATCCTGTTTTCCTTCTTTCACCCCAACCGGTCGCAGCAGATGGCCCCGCCCCTCCCTGAGCCTGGTTCTGCTGGAGGTTTCTTCCTGTTAAAAGGGAGTTTTTCCTTCCCACTGTCGCCAAAGTGCTTGCTCATAGGGGGTCATATGATTGTTGGGTTTTTTCTCTGTATTTATTTTTGTGCTATCTACTGTACAATATAAAGCGCCTTGAGGCGACTTTTGTTGTGATTTGGCGCTATATAAATAAAATTGAATTGAATTGAATTGAAATGAACCTTATTCTCCATAATCCAGACAATCTGTCTCCCTTCCTATTCTCAGACTCTGCAAACACACCCAGGTTCCACCATGTGCTATATTCAACCTCAACATCCCAGCTGTGATTACCACAGTCAAAGCCTTCAGAGCCCAGGACAGAGTAGAACCGATCGAACCTCTCTGGGTTATCAGGAAGCTGTTGTTCATCTCCTCGTCTCACACTGGTTAGATCCTCAGATAGGATGAGTTCTGGATGAGCAGTGTTTGGGTCCAGAATGATAGGAGTGTAGGAGACCATGTCCTTCATGTTGTTCCAGATGTTGAAGGTCAGATTGGCCAGGTGTTTGGCCTGGTTTAACAGAGCTTCTGAGGGCAGCTGTGGATCATCCAGCAGGGGGCAGCGCTGGACTCTTTCCACTGCAGCCTTGTAGTTGTTCAGGAATGGGACGTCTTCAGCTCTCAGCTCCTCCTCTGTGGCTCTGACTATGTCTGAAAGAGCAGCTATGTCTCTGCTTAGAGCCTCTGCCTGCTCCTTCATCATCCCACTCTTCTGCTCATCTTCCTCCCTCACTGCAGCCAGCCTGTCCTCCTCTTCCTCTGCTAGAAACTGGCGAAACCTCTTAAACTGCTTCTTAATTTGACTCTCTGTGTGTCGGGCCTGGACATTAATGTGTTTTGCTATTTTAGCAAACTTTACTTGAGGTTCTGCACAAACCTTCAACTTCTTCTTTAAGGCCTCCAGAGTTTCCTGAAGTTCCTTCCTTTGTTGTCTTGCAGCTTCATCGATGGGTCTGAATCTGTGGTTGGTGTGTTTTTCTGAGTCTCTGCAGACGACACACACTGGCTGCTGATGGTCCAGACAGAAGAGTTTGAGTTTCTGAGAGTGCAGACTGCAGAGAGCCTCTGAAGCTCTCTGATCTCTCTCCTGTAAAAAATAAACATGGGTGCTTTCATGTGTTTAGTGGGGAGAACACCAGTCATCGGCTCATTAATCATAAATCCTGTGGACTCTCCTCATTTTTCAGGCCGTCATTCAGCTTTTAGGAGACCTGATGAAATTCAGTTTGTGCTCATTTAGTGAGAAATATTTAATTATCTAACTATGATGCTGTGAATCACTGTTGTTTGAAATTTAAGATCAGCTAAATGTTTTTTTCTGTGGAAAAGTTCACACTTCATTTGAATATTTCACATTAAAAGCCTGGGAATAGCATCCCAAGTTGAAATACTTTTAATGTTCGAAAAGGAACTGTTGGGTTTATGTATTATTATTGTCATTTATGCTTAGAAGTATATAACTGTTTGTAGATTGATAGAGGTTTGATCCTTAGCAGTCTGTAAAGACTCTGTGTGCCTTCCAGAGTGTTCTGACATGCACACACACAGCCTAAGGTCACGAGAGAGGTCCTACCTTCTCTTTCTGATTCATACTATAGGAGGACACCTACTCTGTATCTGTTTGAGCATAAGAGCCCTTTGTTTAAGTGAACTGCTGGACTCCCTGGCGCCAGCAGGTCTGGGGAGTCTTCACAGGGTCACATTTTAGCACCACACACACACACACACACACACATACCTATACTATGGACACACTGGTACTCTTTGTTCACATGTACACCTAAGTACGATGTCATATGTTAATGAACCTATGCATATGCATGTAACCACAATAAACGGGAACTACAGGGAACCTGCCTGAGAGTCCAACGGAGGTCAAGTAGGCGGAACAACACTCGACTCCAGTCGGGTTTCCCTCGTGCACGAGCAACACAAAGATCTCTGGTGACTTGCGTCTTGCTTTTTGCTAGTGTAGCAGAATCGTCTTGCAGTTCCAGCAAATAGGTTTATGCTACAAACCTATCAGGAACATCTTCCAAATTAAAAGTCTAATAGACACCAGTTTAAAAGGTTATCCACTGATGCCAGTAATAAAGGAATCTGTTAGAGTGAATTGTTAAATGTTTGTCATTTTTATGCTTGCCAACTCTGATGGAAGGGATTCCACTGTCCTCCCCCCCCAGATTCTCGGGGTTCTGGGTAGGGGGCTGTAATGTTTTATTGCAGATACATCCTATCTGGAGGATCTACTTCTTTTGATGTAAGCTTCCTGCGTTTACGACCCTTTGGTCAGCAGGAGGTCTACCCCACCCACACACACACACACACACATTCCTACTTACATATAGAAGTTCACACATAAACATACAATGCCTTAGAACCATGGGGGCGTTGCTTTGCTGTTTTGTGTGAACTGTCTCTCAATAAAAAGCCAGCGAGAGGAGGCCATCATCGGGGTCACTGTCGTGCTGGACACAGATGAGAGGCCTCCCTTGCGCAAGTGTCGATCGAACACTGTTGCCTTGTTTTTCTTTCATGGGAATAAGTCCTGGATACAGCGGGGTCTGAGTTAAGACCCAACATTTATTTGGTCCTCCGAGCTGGAGCCTAACACATCGCATTCACTGAGGAGAGGAGAGGGCGCCACCGCAGTCTGCTAGCAGCCATCGTCTGGGACGATTGATGAAAGCCCTAGTACTTTGCTTTGTTCTAGGCCGGAAAGTTTGCGTCTGAACTCCCTCGGGATGGATGGCGATTGGCGGGAACCAGAGACTCTTCCCATGAGCGAAAACAACACGAACAGTGAGTAGAAAAGGCCTTATGCGTCACTGAGACTGCGCGGGCAGACGCGGGTCCAGGGGGCGCTGGTTTGCGCGGGTTACACGCGAACCTAAAACAATAGAGGCTACGTGACCGTGCGGTTTCTCGCAGGAGCGGGAGTGCGCCAGCCGTGCGGGAAGGTCGCAGGCTACTAAAAAAGCGGCTCCGTAGCTGCGCGGTTTCACGCGCGAGCACGGGAGTCGGTTGGACTGTGCGTTTAGGACGCAGGTCCATGAGAGCTGTGCGTGCAGACGCATAGCGATAGGCCTATGTTGTGTGTGTGCGGGCCAGGCGTGGTCTGCGTGAGTGTGGCTGATTGTTGTCTTGTAATGGAGACTAAACTGAGTAAGTCTGCCTTGAAAGAGGATGAAATACACTGCAAAGTTTTTTTATTGGGCAGCACGTGGTGTGTGGATCGTTGAAGAATAAAGTGAAATTGTGCTCTAAGCAGAAGTGAGTGTGAGAGTGTCTGACGTCACGGTGTGTGTGAAAAGGTATCCAGCTGGGGCAGACGTGATTCTGCAGGTCACCTGCCCAGCGGACAAAGAAATAACATAGTTATGTGGTGAATGATAACACGAAGAGTGTTTGGTGTTTCTCAGCCTGAAACAGCTGTAATGCTACTTTCTGTTTTGAGAGAAGGATAGTTTAAGAGAGAGAGAGAGAGAGATGTGTGTTGTTTTAAGCAGTGATGAGATTAATGAAAATGTGATGAGAGGAACACAAAAACATACAGAAAATACATTAACTATACTAACCCTACATGCATATACACAATAAATGATACTCATGAAGACCAGACAGCATCTTAAGCATGAGATTCTGTTTGTCATCTTGTCCAAGTCACTAGTAAGATGAAAGTGATACATAGACTAGTGGACTGAATATTATAGGAGGACAGATGACTGCATCATAGAGGAAAACAGAATGCTGATGAGGGGTTTTAAATGAGTGAGCTGTTTGTGAGTTTCTGGTGTGTGAAGAAGTTTTACCATGGCACACATTTGGTTACATGAGAAGAAACTTATTATGTGATGAGACAACAGGGTTATGCTGTATGTTGTGTATGGCTGATTGGATGAATGTTTGAGATTGATCTAGCTGTTGATTTGTCTTTTGTTATTAAGTTGAGCCTGCCAAATGGGTTGTTACGATTTATCCCCCTGGCATGAAAAACACGTGTCATGACTTAAACAAGGCCTTTCTTTCCTTTGCTTTCCTTTATTTTATTTCCTTTCTTTTTATTTTGTTACTTTCATGGTGCACTGAAGGTTTCGTTTGATGATCTCTGTTTGAGCAGAGATGCACGATTAGAACAGAAGCGCTATACGACTCGTTGTCGAGAAAACTGTTGCGAAAGTGAGCTTCTCCAAAAATTAAAATGGGCTTGGGAGAAAGCCACTTATTTGGGACAATCAAAAAACAAGTCCCTGCAAAAAAGGATTCAGCGACGGAATCCGATTCTAAAGTTTTCTTTTTTTTTTTTTTTGAAATGACGTCATTGCTGGCAGTAGAAACTTATTGCGTCACGAGAGGTTCTGCTGTCAGCAAATAAAAAAATGAGTGGAAAAACTGACTGACAAAAGCTGACAAGACTGACTGACTTAACACCATTGTGTGAAGTTAACCCCCACCTGGCAAAGGTGTGGCTGTATCTCTGTGTGTGTCTCTATTGCAGGAGCAGAAGGAGAACACAGGAGGAAACATGGGTCACATGACTATGTGAACTCTGCAAATTTAACCTTTTTAGTTTAAAATTTTCTGTGTCTGTGAATTTACCATGGGTGTGTCATTAACTACTTTGTGTTGCTCACAGAGATTACTGTGAGAAAGAGTGTATACTGAATGCGCATGGCGCTAACATTTACCTTTCTTTTTACAGCAGATGGTTAATCATGTGATTTGATCATGTGATTTATAGCAGGATTTCTATCACAGGATTACTGAGATTTTGTGTGAAGAAAACTGTGGTTACAGGCTGTGTGTTGATGATGAAATTACACTGTGTTGTTGAGAAAATGTTGAAAATTACAGGGAAGAAGTGAATACAGTGTGGGATATATTGTGTTTTTCTCACAGTAGAGTGTTAACTTTATGACCATTCACAGCTCCTCTGGAATTTGGATGGCCAACACCTGACCACCAGGATGAACTGTGTGTTAATGTTTGTTTTTCTTTAAGAGTGCTTGTAAAGGATTCAGCACAGACAGACAAGTGACAATTGAACAAATGTGCAGTGGTTACAGAATAGTTGAATGTGGGGCTCATTAGCTGGCCACTATTGAGCTCACAGTGATAAAAATGAGTGGAGTGACAAACTTAAGGAAAGTCACCGATTAAATTGTGGAATAAATTGGGATGATTCATGATTTGGGACACATTATGATAATAATAATAGTGATTTAATGACTGGAGAAAACTTGCACATGATATTTGTCTTTTATGCTGAATACTTTATTACTCGTATGATCTATAGTTTGTTGGAAATGTGAAGTTTGATTTAAAGACTTTGTCTTCCAGGATACAGGCTCCAGGTGGAGCTGGGAGTTAAACAAGCTAAAGATTTAATTGCTGACTAATGTTTTTACACAGGGTTACAGGTTGGAGTGAAGCTGCTCCAAGGGACAAACCCTGGAGATTGTTTTAGGGAGACTGTGCCACATTCTTGTACATGTCTCATTGGGGAGTTGACACATGGCGGAAGCCATGTGGCGAGAAGAGTGTCATTTTTAATTTGCAGATGTCGTGAGGTGCCATGACGAGAAAGAGTGACTGAGGAGATCGTCCATAAGATGGGAGCTGAAGCCTGGAGAGAGGCTTCAGAAGGATCAGAGATCACCTTCAGCACAGAGAGCTGTGCTACTGGGCTTCCAGGAGATCGTCATGAGGAGACTCTGCACAGCAAAATCTTAAATAAGCTGAAAGACTTTCGGCGTTGGCGTTGAGGAAGACAACTAAGGTGTACGACGTGCTCTGCCTTTAAAATCTTCAGCAACGTTGAATCGTGAGAACCTGAGGGAATGTGCCAAGCTCCAAAAGTGACAGCGCAGAGGAGGTCCAGCGATGGACTTGTGGTTCTGTGAACAGCACAAATGCCAGGTGACTGTGAAATAACTAACAGCACTTTTCCAACAAGTGAAACCAGTAACTTCCTATCCTAACAGATTAGCTCTAGTTGCTTGTGCTTTACCTCCATGCATGAGATCAGTATGTGCAGCAGCTTAAGCTGTGCAATGTTCCAGGAAATAGTTTATTTCACCTTTTTGACACTGTTAGTTCCACACGAGGTAGATGTCTACTACTGCAGACTAAAATTACATTTCTGTCACCTACGAACGCTTATCTTTAATGTTACTGTTACTCTCACAACCATACATATTACCATAAAGTGATGCACAATTCTGAATCCGTCAACCTTTTGCCAACGAAAGAAGAGGGCACTTCTCATGAGTGTAGAGACCACGTAGAGAAGGAGTTTAAGCCGAGGGATGACTTAATAGATGTGCCACTTGGTGAGGGAAAGGTTTGGTTTGTTGATGGTTTGAGTTTTACAACAGTAGAGGGACAGGCTAAAACAGGGTTTACTGTAGTAGATAGTGAGAAAGTTATCTGTACAGGACAACTAGCCTGTTTCATATTTGCTCAAGCAGCAGAGATAGTTGCTTTAACGGGAGCGTGTAAAGCTGTAGAGAAATAAGATGTGACAATATACACTGATAGCCAGTATGCATTTGCTACATTACATTTCTTTGTAGTACAGTGGGTGAGATGAGGTGTGACAGCCTCTACAGGGAAACCTGTAGAACACGCCAAACTCTTGCAAAATCTGCTGGAGGCAGAGTTTTTACCCAGTAGGATTGCCGGTTGCAAATGTGTAGCACACATGTGAGGAAAGATCCAGTTGCATTAGGGAGTGCTTTTGCAGATAAGATCACAAAAGAAGTGACTTTAGGAGAACATGGTGTTAACATTTTAGCAATGCAACACCACCAGACGTTGCCTATTATGCGAGGTGCACTGGTAGACATGCAGGGCCACTCACCTACTGCAGGGAAACAGTTGTGAATTACAGTAGGAGCGAGCTTGCAGGATGGTGTTTGTTATCTGTGTGATAAACCAATACTGCCTTAGAAGTTGTATAAGACTGCTGCTATTTTGCGCCATGGGCTTTGCCATGTCGCAACAGGAGGGAGATGAGTAGTTTATACTTTAAGATTAAATACCCTTAAAAAAAAAATTTTGCAGGTCATGTATGATATGTTGCAAGCACAATTCTCGGGGTAATTTGAGACCTGTGGCAGGAAGACCGGGTACAAAGGGGGGGGAAAGCCTCCAGGGCCCCTCGTCTCAATCCGGTGAAGAAACCAACTGAGCCACAGGTACTCATCAGAATGGCTGGGAATGTGCTGTGCGCCTTCTTGTGCCTGTGGACCCAGAGTGGGATGACAGGAGCGCACTGGGACAGAGCAAATCACACCCAGTACCCGCATGGGGTTTTCAACAACTACTGGTGGCAGTTTGTGAACACAACCGCTCACACAAAAGAACGAGACCAATGGCTATGCTTGTGATGCCACTGGCTACACATTCTTCTGGACTGTGGCCATATAGCATCACTGAGAGCGAGACAGTTTGTTTGGTTGCCTTGGCAACACATCCAGGAGTAAACATATTTGGAACACTGCCAACTTTTCAACTTCTGAACCTGAATGGACGGTTGATTCACCAGTAGCTGGGACGGTGAACTGCTCTGGTACGACAGACTTGATAGTCTGACTCAAAGTATCTGACTTGCTGCAGGACATTGAAAAGCTAAATGAACTGGAAACAGGCCAGTTGCCTATGTGTACTGAAGGGCAATGGATTAGTCCAAGTTGGAGATTTACCATGAAATTTGTGCAACATCACGTATTCTTTGTGTCCTCTGCAAGAAGGATGCAAACAGAGAAGCCTTTTGTCTACATTTACATCATGAACACTTCCCTAAGCTGGTTGAGGTTGTGAGCCAAGAAGATCAAAACACCTTGATCCAATTTTCTTTACAAAGCTTTTCCTGTGGTGACAACAGGACAGGAGAAGAGTTGTAAATGCGGATAATTTACCAGTTGACTCTAACCCCCACAGGATGCCTATAGTGAAATGATCTGGGGGTTGATTGGAGTCATAAAGAAGGGTGTTGACCAGGCTACAGCTTTGAAGTTAGCTGAGAGCCACATGGACAAACGATAAAGTCAACTGATGTGTTTGAATGTCTATGTCTGTATACAGTTGGATTGTAGTGACATATGATTTTTGAGTATGTTGATTATTCCTTTTGACTGTTACATTCAATTGTTTACTTGCAGGAATACATAATGAATCGCACGACAGGAGTAGATGCATCACAAGGCTGGATAGCTTGGTTAATGTCTGGTCCTTGGTGGCATCTTCCTTTGAAAATATTAATTCCTGTTTTTGGACTGTTGACATTTGATTTGCTTATGTATAGGATGCATTTTACCGTGTATAAGATCAATGCGAACTAAGATGATTTCTAATACATTTGTTAATTATGTACTTTTAGAACAATATGAATTGACTGACATGAATGATATGACAGAAGCCTGTGTATAAATGACTCCTGCGCTGAAATTGTCAAGCAAGAGGTGCATGGATAAGAATATACTACACAGGAATAATTTGGAGCATAAAAATCACAAAACAAGAGGGAATGTTAGAGTGAATTGTTAAATGTTTGTCATTTTTATGCTTGCCAACTCTGATGGAAGGGATTCCACTGTCCTCCCCCCCCAGATTCTCGGGGTTCTGGGTAGGGGGCTGTAATGTTTTATTGCAGATACATCCTATCTGGAGGATCTACTTCTTTTGATGTAAGCTTCCTGCGTTTATGACCCTTTGGTCAGCAGGAGGTCTACCCCACCCACACACACACACACACACACACACACACACACACATTCCTACTTACATATAGAAGTTCACACATAAACATACAATGCCTTAGAACCATGGGGGCGTTGCTTTGCTGTGTTTTGTGTGAACTGTCTCTCAATAAAAGCCAGCGAGAGGAGGCCATCATCGGGGTCACTGTCGTGCTGGACACAGATGAGAGGCCTCCCTTGCGCAAGTAATCGATCGAACACTGTTGCCTTGTTTTTCTTTCATGGGAATAAATCCTGGATACAGCGGGGTCTGAGTTAAGACCCAACAGAATCATCTTTTAAAATTAGGTTGTTTCAGCTCAACAGTCCATTAAATATTTACTGCACAAATAGTGAAAAAAATGAAATGGTCATAAACCGCTGTAACACTTTTTTCAGACATCAGTTTAAACAGGTATCTTTATCTTATTTTTATTCACAACTCAAATTAATAACACGGAGGAAACCAGACAGAATTTGTCTTTTGGATTCCTGAAATAAACAACCAGCATTCCACACACAGATATTAGGAGTTGCAGGTATTTGAACAGCCACTCAAACATGTTTAACCAATCATGTCAGCATGCTCTTATTTTGATAGTTTAGTCAGCAGAACCTCAGCCCTGGTCCTTAACACTTCTTACCTGTTTTTTGCTTTTTAATAGAGCTCAAGCGCTATTAAAATCTTGATTCCTGTAAATAAAATCTATAAACTGGTCTCTTCTCCCTGGATTCTGCTTTGGAGTCACAAACACTGGCATCATGGCACAGAACAATAAACCATCAGAGGCTCTCCACCTGCTGAGGGCCCAGTGGCACCAGTGTCTGGCAGCCTCGCCTCTGTCAGTGCGCCCCAGGGTGGCTGTGGCTACAACGTAGCTTGCTATCACGAGTGTGTCGGTGGGTGATTGAATGAATATGGTGTAAAGCGCTCTACAAATAGAGGCCATTTAACACTCTGCTTATTGCCCTCACATTAAAAATTTTTGTAATAATAATTAAAAAAAATATTTCTCCACTTCATTATGAGGGCCGCAAGTAGAGGTGACATGGGCCGCGAGATTGAGACACAGGCATTACAGCCTCTTAGTGCGTGTTTTGTTTGAGTTTCCACTGGCGTGGAATTACCAAAAATAGAGAGAGCATAGCCTAATATATGAAACAGGAAAAGACCACCGTATAATCTATTTATTTCAACAAAGTAACTGTATTCTGAATACCACCTTTTTAAACGGTTACATTAACGGAATACAGTTACTCATATTTTGGTATTTTAATACGTAACGCCAGTACATGTATTCCGTTACTCCCCAACACTGCACTAATTTATACTCATTGTGTGTTGTTCTTCCAACACACAGCTTTACCCTTTCTGTATAGAAACAGCAGAGGCAACAAGAGGTTGCTGGGAAGATTAAATAGGACATCCCATGACATTAACATGCATCCATTAAGTCCTCCTGTAATATACATTACACACCAATTCAGATCGAAAACCAACTTCAACACCAGCATTCCCAGTATGGTCACAATGGTGTAAAATGCTCTCTTCTTTGATTGGTCAACCCTGTCCCTGTTCCTGCTCTCTTCTCTTGGGCCTGAATGAATTAAGACACGGAGAACAGAAAGGCTGCAGAAGGAGGAGATGATTAAAGACAATGTCAAGAGGCAAAAATTCACGACGGAGACGATGATATCATTTATCTTTATAAAACTTGCTATTGCAAAGCAAAGCAGCCAAACACAGCCTATGCTGATATTCCTGATTCTGACCCATCTTTCTTTCCTTAAGCTCAGATAAGTGATGGGATGAACAGCAGCCATGTAGTGCTCCACACAAGTCAGCATGTAAAAGAAAATCAGTCCAAACCAGCAGATAGAGTAAAGAAAGAACGCCCAGGATAACATGTTTAAATTATTCATGACACTACCACAATTGCCAAAGATACACCCAAAGACAGCAAATAGGTCCATGATGACGATGTTGTAGGTGAAGCAGTCAGAGTGACTCAGTACTTCCATGAAGGTGGAGCCTTTTTTCCTCCATTCTTGGAGACCATGTTGGAGGATGAGGATGCAGATGGGGAGGACGAGGATGGTGGTGGTGATGCTCAGTGCACGATAGATGTAGGAGCTTGGTTTAGAGATGAGACAGTACACGTATAATGGAAGGGAGGTGTTCATGGAGGACAGGTGCAGATCCAAAGTGGACTGAGTGGATAATGATGAGTTTGCAGACATCTAAGGGAAAAAAGAATAGAAAAGATCTTTATTGTTATTGTACATGTACAACAAAATTGTCGTTGCTACACACCAACTGTGCAGTTGGTAAGACAAATAATAAGACAGCAGGAATAAAAAGAAGGGAAAAAAAACCAAATCATTGGAATAAACATAAATTCAATCAGTCAGAGTTTTGTAAATTCAAACAAACCAGAGGCATTAACTACACCATCTGTCATTGTCTCAGCTCTACTGTGATCTACTGTGATGACATATTTCCTCAGTATCAGGGAATATGTAAAGCTATGTATTTACATTTCATTAAAATTCAAATATCCATCAAGAATTATTTCTGATGTGTTTCATTTTCTTTCTCAATATGCTGCTGAAAAAACTCTGACACATATAGCTTTTGTGTTTCCCCTACTGGCTCCCTTCTTTGTTACTTGTTAAATTTTAATAAATAAGTGAGAGTAAGTGAGCCACCACATAAAGATCAGAATATATTAATATTGCAACATAATTAAGGTACCTCTAAATATTTATAGACTGTCCATCCCCAGTGTTCAGGGTGTTTTTCATGCACTGACTCAAAAGCCTTATTATATTCTCAAAATATAAAGCACCTTGTACAGATTTAGTCAAAAAAGTCCTAACAGGTCTTATGATTTCAAAACTATAAATCAACTTTTTATGACACAGTTAGACATAAAACTGTAGAATTGACAAAATACACTGGAATTGAAATGAAACTTTAAAAAAAAAAAAGTAATTTAATTTTATAATAATCAACACCAACCTTTGTTTTCTGGCCCTCCTCCCTCTCTGTCTGTTTGCTGTGGACTCCTGTTCCTGTGGGATTATTTGCTCAAAACACTGGAGCAGCACTCCACCCCTCTCTGTCCAAGTATTATTCAAATTAGTGTTCAAATAAAACCATGTTGCAATGATGAAATAACAAATTAATAACTATTCAATCAACAAACTATTACATTATCATAGCCCAACTACTTATATGTACTCCACATTAAAAACTTTATGTTTATCTGTAATACTAGCATAATATTCAATATTTATTTTATTCAATAATGTATCAGAACATGCGGCCATGTATCCCAGCCGGTCTCCGGTTTGATCTCGATTAGCTCGGCTCTGATGAACACCAGATCGCGAGCTAACATGACCTTAATCCTAAAACTTGGATTTTTCACTCTTGACTGAAACTTGGCTTAATCCCTGTGAGTTAAGTCCCTTTTCTGAACTCATCTCCTCTCACTCCCAGTTTTGAAGAACAGTTATTTCTAATGGATCTGTATTCGCCTGTGCTGTGTGCACTTGTTGATCGTCTTAACAAGGATTTCATTCAAGACTTTTCTGTCTTTTTATCTGGGATCTTACTAAGATGTGACAGCGTTCTAATCCTTGGGGATTTTAACATTCATCTTCGCTGCCCCCAAAAACCTCTTGTGAATCGTATTGACTCTTGTAATCTTGTTCAGATAAACCTCTTTTACCTTCACATCATCACTCCTGCTACTGCTGGACATTTCTCTGCTGTTTATCAGAATTTTGGTGCCCCTCCCTTGGACACTCACTTTGTTCAATGCTACTTGTTCAAATATTCTTGATATTGTTGCTCCTTTTAAAATAAAGTGTGTTACACCTAAAACACATCCCTGGTTAAACACCCCCTGACCAGACGGTGTTTCACCCTCCTGCCTCAAGACCTGTGCTGAACAGCTGGCTCCCATCTTCACTCGCATCTTCAACAGATCCCTGGAGCTGTGTGAAGTTCCATCCTGCTTCAAACGCTCCACCATCATCCCTGTTCCCAAGAAACCCACCATCACAGGACTGAACGACTACAGACCTGTCGCCTTGACGTCTGTGGTCATGAAATCCTTCGAACGACTGGTGTTAGCCCATCTGAAGGACATTACAGGCCACCAGCTGGACCCTCTGCAGTTTGCCTACCGGGCAAACAGGTCGGTGGATGATGCAGTGAATATGGGGCTGCATTACATCCTGCAACACCTCGACCGCCCAGGAACTTATGCCAGGATCCTGTTTGTGGACTTTAGTTCGGCTTTTAACACCATCGTGCCTGAACTTCTCTCTTCCAAACTCTCCCAGCTCAGCGTGTCTCCAGCTACCTGTCAGTGGATCACCAGCTTCCTGACAGACAGAAAGCAACAAGTGAGGCTGGGGGAGATCACCTCTGAAACTCGGTCCCTCAGTACTGGTGCCCCTCAAGGATGTGTCCTCTCACCACTACTGTTCTCCCTCTACACTAATGACTGCACCTCCAAGAACTCGGCTGTTAAACTCCTAAAGTTTGCAGATGACACCACCGTCATTGGCCTCATTCAGGATGGTGATGAGTCTGCATACCGGCAGGAAGTTGAGCGGCTGGTACTCTGGTGCAGTCAGCACAATCTGGAGCTGAACACTCTTAAAACTGTAGAGATGACAGTGGACTTCAGGAGACATCCCCCAACTCTGCTCCCCCTCATCATATCAGACAGCCCTGTGTCGACTGTGAAGATCTTCAAGTTGCTGGGTACCACCATCTCCCAGGACCTGAAGTGGGAGACCAACATCAACTCCATCCTCAAAAAGACCCAGCAGAGGATGTACTTCCTGAGACAACTGGGGAAGTACAGTCTTCCACAGGAGCTGCTGATCCAGTTCTACACTGCAGTCATTGAGTCTGTCCTGTGCTCCTCCATCACAGTCTGGTATGGTGCAGCCACTAAACAGGACAGGTGCAGACTGCAGCGGACTGTACGGGCAGCAGAAAGGATCATCGGTGCCCCCCTGCCCTCCATCCAGGATCTGTACCTCTCAAGAACCAGGAAACGGGCAGGGAAAATCATCACAGACCCCTCACACCCTGGACACAGACTTTTTGACCTGCTGCCCTCTGGCAGACGGTACAGAAGCCTGCAGACCAGGACCACCCGACACAGGAACAGTTTCTTTCCCCTCGCCATCTCCCTCCTAAACAGTTGACCTGTCACACTGCTCCCACTGCCAGACTGCAACTGCACCTTATGTACATTCTGTAGTATTCATTCCACCTCATTTCATTTCTGTATTTTATGTACATAAGTTTAGTTATTTATAGTTGGTTTACACAGCTTTGTGTATGTATGTGTATGCATGTGTAATGTATATATAGACGTGTGTGTGTGCGTGTGTGTGTGTGTGTGTGTGTGTTTTACATTGCTGTGCTTGAGAGCCACCATCTACCGGAACCAAATTCCTTGTATTTGTCTGCACATATACTTGGCCAATAAACACGATTCTGATTCTGATTCTGATGTCCCTTGCGCTCTCAGAAGGACCTGGAGAAAAGCGGAAAGAAAATGGAAAAAAAGATGAACTCCAGATCTTGTCTTTTTATTCATCCTTTTCTTTTGAAAAAATTATTTTTGATCTTCATTTTTAAAAACATACTTTTCAAAGAGTGTTTTACATGTCCACTTAGGCAGACAACATACATTTTGACTTATGAATTTGACATACTTCAAAGTTATTTTTGATCACTTTGATCCTGTTTCTCTGTGCACTCTGGCTGAAGTAGTCTCCTTGACATTATCAAAGAACTCTTTGACACTACTGGACATAGTGTTTTAGCCATTATTAACGCCTGTCTTCTAACAGGAACCATTCCAGCTGATCTTAAACATGCCTTAGTGCATCCATTTCTCAAAAAAAAAGAAATCTTGATGCAACAGTTCTCTCAAATTTTAGACCAATCTCTAGTTTTTAGACATAAGTCAAAATTTTGTGATAATAATAAAACAGTTTGCAATAACTTGACTGTCTGACTTACCTCTGTCTGAAACTGTGGTGGAGGAAACAAGCATCCCTAAACATCAGATAGAAATACTAAAATGTTCTAAAGTAATTACACTAAATATTGGATTTAAAATAATTTTAAGAAAAAAGAAAATTCTGCTGTTTCTTTCTTTAAACTTTTCTTGTTTTGTTTTTGTTTTGTTTTTTATAGTAATACTGGAAAATACATTTTTAAACTTAAGGTGTGTTTGGTGAATTATGCAACACAATACATGATACTATCATTTTACCATCAAGTCTTTTGACATTTGTCAATGTGTCAACATGTGTCAAGCTAAATGTACAAGAAACATCTCGGACAAAAGATTATTAAAGTTTATATCATATCACACTGAATCAGTGGAAATAAGAATGAACAGTAGTGCTGCTGCATGGTGCATACACCTCACACTTGATTTTCTGGGAAATTGGACTACTTTCCACTGACTCTCACTCTGTTTGTTTCTGAGCGTCCTCTGCGTTTCTCTTCACGGGAACACCGTCACTATATGCAATTATTTGTTTGCCAGACTGGGCTTCATCCACCCGCTGCTGTTTATTTGGTCCATTGGGAAAACAAGTGGAAAGAATTGAAATGATCTGCAGAGTTTTGCATATTCAAATAAACCAGAGGCATTAACTACACCATCTGTCACTGTCTCACCTCTACTGTGATCTTAGTTTTGCATTAAGTCTTTACTTAGTAGAAGGAAATATGCAAAGCTTTTAATTAATTTAAAGTACATTCAAATATCCCTCGAGATTTATTTTCATATTTTTCATTTTCTTTCACAATATGCTGCTGAAAAAACTCTGACTCAGAATTTAAACAAATAAAACCTTTGCGTTTCTTCTACTGGTGCCCTTCTTCGTTACTTGTTAAATTTTAATTAACAATGAGTCAGTGTGATATATGAAGCCACCGCAAAAAATGAGTGAGAAATATGATTAAAGTGGCTCTAAATGTGTAATATAAACTGTCTGTCCCCAGTGTTCAGGGTGTTTTTTTCATGCACTGACTCAAAGACTTTATTTAATGCTTAAAATATAAAACAGCTTATACAAATTTAGTCAGGAAAACATACTGTATAGTACTGTATCACGTGTGCGATGAAAAAGCATTTTAAGTCAATACATCTTGAAATCTGTACACACACAGACACACAGACACACACACATATTATGATTTCAAAACCACAAATCAATTTTTTATGACACAGTTAGTCATAAAACTGCAGAATTGACAAAATACACTGGAATTGAAAATAAACTTTGTTTAATATAATTGAATTTCATAATAATCAACATCAACCTTTGTTTTCTGGCCCTCCTCCCTCTCTGTCTGTTCCTGTGGGATTATTTGCTCAAAACACTGGAGCAGCACTCCTCCCTTCTCTAATTATTATTCAAATTAGCGTTCAAATAAAACCATGTTGCAATGATGAAATAACAAATTATTAACTACTCACTCAAAAAACTATTACAGTATCATTGCCCAGCTACTTATATGAACATTATGTTTATCTGTAACACTAGAGTGAGTAATAAATAAGCAGATGAGCTGCCTCTGATTGTGCCTAGAAGCAGACTAAAAGACAGAGGTGACTTTGCAATTGCTGAACTTTGGAACAGTCTGCCTCTTCAAATTAGGAATTCTCCAACACTTGAAATTTTTATATCCTGTCTTTACTCACTAGCGTTTAATTGTGACCTAGTTTTTGTTTTGTTCTCTTTGTATGTGTTTGTTTTACTTTCTACATCACTATGGTCAACATGTGTTGTTTTTAAATGTGCTAAATAAATTGAATGATTAATAAGTTATTATTAATTTATACACACGTGTATTAAATAAAAGCAGTGTTATTAAAAATATAGATGTGTGTAATGCCCAACAAAAAGTTCTCTGTCACATCCAAAATCAGAATCCTGTTGCCTGGTGTCATCTTTTTCACTCAGTCACAGATTGTTAATACACATGCACAAATAACCTGGCACACACAGATCAAGTCACGTGTCCATGTGGGTTTCTTCAAACTTGTCCTCAAATGTAGCTGAGTTCAAGTGCTTGTAGAAAACTGGGACATCTGGGCTTCTTCTTCTTCGTTCTTTTTAAAAAATACATATATATTACTGACTCTATTATTGCTAGATAAACAGAACAGCTCATCACCCCTCGAACAGAATACAACATGTAGAAATTATACATATTGTTGATCTGTGGAACCCGCTCCCCAATACAGGAAGTCTAAACTGACACCGTGTTTAAGACAGGAGTGGTGTCCTGAAACTTTTACATGTCTCCCTGCTGCAACACACCTGAATAAAATTTGTAGGTCATTAGCGAGACTTGACTGCAGTCTGAGGTGGAATCCTCTAACCTCACTCACGTAAATTTAAATAAAAGTGTAAGTTTAAAAACAGTACTTCTTCATCTATTTGTATTGCACCATGTTCATTCACTCTTGGGCTGCTGTAACATAAATCAAATGGCTGAATTGCCACCTCAGCATGCAGTAAAGTTCTATAGTCTTGCTAATGATCTACTAATTTTACACAGGTATGTTGCAGCAGGGACACATGTAAAAGTTTCAGAACACCGACCCTCTTGGACTGGAGTTTGGAACCGGTGGTTTAAAAAGTCTAGTCGGTGATGAATATTACCCAGTAGGCCCTCCCTGGTAGTGGGAAGTTTTGGCTCTTGTGGCACGGCCATGGTCAGATCTCCAGATGATGTCATCTGCTCATCGCAAAAGCTACAGGAAGAGACAACCCCAAATGATCCTAGGCGCTCTTCTTCGTACTCATTGCGTGTTGTTCTTGCAACACACAGCTTTACCCTTTCTGTATAGAAACAGCAGAGGCAACAAGAGGTTGCTGGGAAGATTGAACCAGACACCCCATGACATCAACATGCATCCATTAAGTCCTCCTGTAATATACACTACAGACCAATACAGATCCCAACAAAATTTCAACGCCATCATTCCCAGTATGGTCACAATGGTGTAAAATGCTCTCTTCTTTGATTGGTCAACCCTGTCCCTGTTCCTGCTCTCTTCTCTTGGGCCTGGATGAATTAAGACACGGAGAACAGAAAGGCTGCAGAAGGAGGAGACGGTTAAAGACAATGTCAAGAGACAAAAATTCACAATGGCGAGGATGATATCTTCTATAATTATGCAACCTGCTATAGCAAAGCAAAGCAGCCAAACACAGCCTATGCTGATTATCCTTATTCGGACCCCTCTTTGTTTTCTTAAGCTTCGATAAGTGATGGGATGAACAGCAGCCATGTAGTGCTCCACACAAGTCAGCATGTGAAAGAAAATCAGTCCAAACCAGCAGATAGAGTAAAGAAAGAACGCCCAGAATAACATGTTTAAATTATTAACGATGATACTATGTAAGCCGAAGATAGACCCAAAGACAGCAAGCAGGTCCATGATGACGATGTTGTAGGTGAAGCAGTCAGAGTGACTCAGTGTTACTTCCATGAAGGTGGAGCCTTTTTTCCACCATTCTTGGAGACCATGTTGGAGGATGAGGATGCAGATGGGGAGGACGAGGAAGATGGTGGTGATGCTAAATGCACGATAGATGAAGGAGCTCGGTTCAGAGATGAGGCAGTGCAAGAACAGAGGGAGGGAGGTGTTCATGGAGGAGAGCTGCAGATCCAAATTGAAGAATGATGCCTTTGCCAACATCTGGGGAAAAAAGAATAGAATAGCTCTTCATTCTCATTTCACAACAACAAAATTTTGGGTGCTTCACACCAACTGTGCAGAAATGGAATATAAATAGTAAGACAGCGGGAATAAAAAGAAGGAAAAAAGCCAAATCATTTGAATAAAATTACATTTTGTCTGTTTAGCCTTTAAATGGTTTGTTTATTCAACTCTCCCCCCCCAAAAAATGTGAGAGAAACATCTGGGACAAAAGATTATTAAAGTTTATATCATAATGTTTCTGAGCTTCCTCCGTGTTTCTCTTCATGGGAACAATGTGTCTATATGCAATTATTTGTTCAAAAGATAGTTCAACCCCACTCCGCCTCCTGCCTCAAAACAGTCAATTCAAACATGGTAAAAAATCAAACAAAAACAAAAATAACTGAAACAGTGGAAAACTATGAAAAAACCGTTCTGCAATAGACATACACATACAAATCAACCACTAAGATTACTCTACACTAATGCAGACCTTCACTTCACTGATGTCCTGCATTTCTTCTTTGACTACCACACACTGCACAAATATGCACTATGTGCCAGACTGGGCTTCATCCACCCGCTGCTGTTTATTTTGTCCATTAGGACAACAAGTGGAAAGAATTTAAATCATGTGCAGAGTTTTGTATATCAAAAAAAAAAAAAACAGAGGCATTAACTACACCATCTGTCACTGTCTCACCTCTACTGTGATTTTAGTTCTGCTTTACATATTTCCTCAGTAGAAGGAAATATGTAAAGCTGTATTTAAAGTACATTCAAATGTCCCTCGAGATTTATTTTCATATTTTTCATTTTCTTTCACAATATGCTGCTGAAAAAACTCTGACTCAGAATTTAAACACATAAAACCTTTGTGTTTCCTTCCTAAACTGTTCGTCCACAGTGTTCTCTTTTTTCACGTACTGACTCAAAAGCCTTATGATATTTTGATAATATAAAACAACTTGTACAGATTTAGTCAGAAAACTATAGAGTTTATAAAACACATACTGTATAGTACTGTATGGATGATTTGTGTTATATGTGATGAAAAAGTCTTGAAAACACAAAGTTTTTGAGATGTTTTTATCACATATTCAAAGTTCTAACAGTTCTTATGATTTCCAAACCATGAATCAACTTTTTGTGACACAGTTAATCGTAAAACTGCAGAATTGACAAAATACAGTGGAACTGAAAATAACTTCTGTTTTATTTATTTATTTATTTTAATCTAATTTAATTTTATAATAATCAACACCAACCTTTGTTTTCCGGCTCTCCTCCTTCTCTATCTGTTCTCTGTGGACTCCTGTTCCTGTGGGATTATTTGCACAAAACACTGACGCCACACTCCATCCCTCTTCTTCCAAGTGTTATTCAAATTGGTGTTGAAATAAAACCATGTGACAATGATGAAATAACAAATTAATAATTACTTGATTAATAAACTATTACAATATCATAGGCCAACTATCTATACATACAGAACATTATGTTTATCTCTAATACTGGAGTGAGTATAGTTCAACATTTATTTGATTCAATAATGTATCAGCACATGTGGTGCTGTTGTCCATGTTACGGCCCCTGGCCTTGTAAGAAGCTAGCCAGCCTATCTCCAAGCAAATTTGAGTGTTGCAACCTGTGGTGCAGAGAAAGTCTATTGGACCATCTGAGGGATGCCAGGCCAATCAGCGACTGATTGGGCACACCTGTGTCTTTAAAAGGCTGAACATTCATTCAGGGGCTGCTGTTTTGGACTGAGTGTGCAGTCGGCCCTGTATGCTGTAATTTTAATTTAACACAAAAACAAAACACTGCAAACAAATCCACAGAACAGAAACCAAACTCAGCAGCCAAACAGTTTGTCCTCAGTGCAGGCTGAAATTCAAAAAACTTTCAGAAAACTCAAATCCCTCAGCTTGGATGGGCTGATTTGGTTTCTCCTCTGTTAGTATCTGCTTCTTCTTTAAACTGCAGTCAGATGCTGCTTTGTTTACTGGAGTCAGTCATATTTATGTGTTTTTGTGATGCACTCGCACTCTCCTGCTCACCGCTGTCTACCGTTTCACTCGCTGACTGAACGGATTCTCAATCAATGGTAGTTGGCTCTTCTGATTCACTGCAAAGCCCTTTTGCACATGACACATCACTACTCCCTGGAGCCCCACCTGGAGCTCATTATCATGGCTGTATTTAAGACCAGCGTAGACCCGACTCTTCGCCAGATCTTCTGCTAACCAGCATTGGCATCAAAAACTGAGCTCACTATTGGAGCTCGGAACAACCCCAGATTTTGTGAAGCTTAGACCACCCAAACAAATAAATCCACAACATCATCAGCAACCAACTTCTGTTAGTTACAAAAATTAAAGAATTTACTAAATCAAACTACCACATCAGATTTGAAGTGTGATTAAGTTTCAGGAACAGGCTGAAAGACATAAACACAGTTACACTGAAAATTTGGAGGGTGTCAGACGATTTTCTATCAGTGTTTAATTTTTAGACTCCTGTGTTTAATGATGAAGAGTAGGTTTTTGTCCTGGACTTTTCAGCTTTGGAGATTGGAGTCCAGTTCTCATATGTGACCTGAAAAACAAAAGAGTAATATTAAACATAAGACGCAGAATTGAAACAAGTGAGAGTTTAAAAATAAGAAGCACTAAGTTCTTTCCAGAGAAAGGAAAAACAAAATCTGATGTACTGTAACAACGTTACTGTGATAAGAAGACCAGCAGAACTGCAGCATATTGCACTTTCATTCTGAAACCTACATAACAAAAAAACTCACCTCCATGTTTTTGTCATCTGCATTTTCACTTGTCTTCAGTCCAGTGTTCCTCCTTGTCTTACAAATGTAGAGGAGCAGGAAGAAAACAGCCATCAGCAAAACACCAACCAATGACACGCAAACACCCAGAGGAAAGAAGGACTCAGGACAATTTGATGAAGGTGCAGAGACTCCTGCAGTGAAACTCTGACTCTGTGCTGTTGTTCTTGTTGTTGTTGTTGTTGTTGTGGTTGTTGTTGTTGTCGTTATTTGTGGTGTGGAGGTAGGTGGGTTTGAAGCTGTGAACAGTAAACACAAAAAAATGGAATACCAAATCAGTGGTGATGCACAAAAATCCAAACATTAATCAAACACAAAAGGCAGCTTTTACATTATAATGAAGCCTTTCAGATAGTTTCAGATAAGTGATCTCAGTCTATTCACATCAGCTGATGAGGTCATACTCTTCAAATGATTAAATTAAATTTTTAATTAGCACAGACTAGCACAGACTATTTAAGTTGTTTACAGATGGTTACAGTGGCTGTGTAGCTTTTCAAGGTTAAACTATGGCGACAATTTCAGATTTTTTTTTTTATTTTAGATTTACAATCACAATTTCTGCAGATGTTTTTACAAATGATACACACACTTTTTTAACAAGTTTTTAGATTTTAAATTACTAAAATAACATGAGCTGATATAAAACTTCATCATTAATGTTTCAAGCCATATTTGAGACACTTTAAAGCAGGTTTAGGTTGTCAGATAAGCATAATACCATCACTGCAGTATTACTGTAACACATGTGTTGAGGTGGCATCAGCCGGGAAGCTATTATTTAAGTCTGAACAACAATTATTATTATTAGTGATACAAATACTTTGTTTTTGTACTGAAAGAAAATTTTCAAGTGTCCGTAGTTTACTTGAGTAACTTTTTACTTTTACTCCCCACATTTTAACACAAATTTCTGTATTTTCTACATTTCAAATACAGGCTCGTTACTTTTGTTTCAACTATATCATCTTTTCTACTCTGGAGTTAAAATGGACCGGAACGAGTGCAGGTCCTTCAAACTAGAGCTAGCACTACAAAAGAGGAGGAAGAATGAAGGGAGTTACTTTTTTAGTGGCAGGACATTTTAAATTCAGCATTACTGTCAGCTCAACAAATATCAGCAAACACAGAAATCAGAAAAATGGGAAGGTTGTGTCAGGAAAGGCATCCGGGACGAGATTTGGAGCAAATTTTGAGTTTTTGATTTTCCAAAAACCAAACAAAAAACTTATCAAAGAATAAAAAAAAAGTTTGTACTATTTTGAAAAAAAAAAAAGAACACACAACTTACCATCAATGACAACAACATCATCACTGTTGTATAAATCTGGAGACAGAGGGTTTCCATAACCACAGCTGTACCGTCCTGTGTCTGACTTGGTCAGCTGTGTGATGGTTGCATACAGTCCAAACAGAGATCCTGCTCTGTATTTGATGCTGTATCTGCCACTATTAGCTCTGTTATTAGTTGTGTCAATGAGGATCTCCCCTTCATTCTTACACTGATTCTTACAAAAGAACTTTCTCTTTCCAGATGGACTATCGACACATGTCAATGTGATTGCTTTTCCCTCAGTTTGTGTGCGATAAAAACCAACGTTTTTATCCAGATCTTTGAAAAAGAAGAACATTAATTAGTCTGTGTTTCCTGAAAGTAGTTGCATTATGATCATATTTCCTGTATCATATGAACAGTTGCTAGAGTAATGTCATATCAGCTGACCCGGGTCAGTTTCAGCTGTTTTATGCTGTACCATGACAGTAGCTGTCATTAAAAGTAGTAACTTATAATTAATTAAACTGCTTATAGTAAAAGTGTTCAGATTTTCTATAGGAGAGCTAGTCAGGGGATCTCTACACTTTGACTTCAGTGGCTGTTAGTACAAACTCACCATTTGAAACTCTGATCTCAAAGTCTGCGTATGAATCTGGATCAGAAGATGTTCCCAAACCACACCTGTACATTCCTGAGTCAGACTTGATCATTTGTGTGAAGGTCACAGACACAATTCGTCTTCCTGAAGCTCCATCTTTATAATTAATGCTGAGTCTCCCACTCTGAGCTGTGCTTCCATCTGTTTTAATGACGATATCTTCATTTCGCTCACATTTTTCCTTACAGAAGAACTTTGTGCTTCCAGTCGAAGTTAAGTGGCAGTTAAGTGAAGCATTTCCTCCTTCACCTGCAGACCAAATATTGTGCTTTGCCTTGACGAGCCCAGCTGGATCTGTCAGATCAAAAAAATAAAAAAGGGAACTGTATTAAATGCACATATTTGCAGACATGCTTTGATTATCTAACAAGATACAGGTCAGCATGAAAGAGACATGAGGTAATCAGTCCTCACCTGACCAGAACCAGAAAAAGAGAATATGGAGGATTTTCATTCTGGTTTTGAACTTGATGCAGAAAAGTTGTTTAACTTCAGAAGAACAGCGTCGAACACTTCACTCCGTCTGTATCTGTCAGATCAGTCAGAAAATTGTAGTTGCTCTGTGAGTTGCTTCCTTTTTGCATCACTTCCTTTAACTTTTTTAGTTGCACCCAAAACATGCAAATTAGGATAGTGATGTGACCAAATCTATACAAAAATGACATATTATCAATCTGTTTATATGTTTATAGATCTATCTTTCTTTGATGCAGTGACTGTGATTAAACAGAGTTTCAGACTAAATTTGACATCCTGCTGACAGCTGGTTTATGAGCTGAGGGGAACAGAGAAAGCACATTTTGTTTTTCGCGTTGGGCTAAAAAACTTGTTTTTATATAATTATGAAGTTATTCTTAGTAAATCCTAATCAATCTGAGGTCAGAAATATCAGTGCTACACCACACTTAGTTGAGCAATATGCAGGGCAGTGACAAACATCCTAATGCTTGTTCAGTTTGAGGAACTTGTTTATTTTGTAGCTAAAACTTGAGGACTTGCTGGATTTTGAATAATGTCTCCTGCTGAATATGGAGTTGAGGAGATGCTGCAGTGGTAAGTCTGACACAGCTGTTCTCATCTCAAGAGTCACAGTATTGTATTCTGTATGTATCAACCTTCAATAAACAGAGGCCTTAAAGTGTGTAAGGAACTTCAGTGGTTTACTGGATGGTGAAGGTCTTGGATTTGTCAGTTACAGAAGAAAGCATATGTGTTAATTTTCCTATAACACAGCTGGGTGCCACGCCTCAGTGTAACAGGAACTGATGCTAAGATGACACAGTAGCAGCTAAAAGCAGTAATGGCAGCACTGACTTTATAACAGTAATTATTGTTCTTATGTCTGTGGCTATTTGGTGTTTTGGTAACATTTTCTTTTTTAATAATATTCAATATTTTGATGATCACACAAAAGTGCACAATTCATGATTAGGATTATTGGTTATTATTATCAGTACTGTTACTGTTGTCTGGTAAATAGTAACGTTTTAGTGTATTACATCACTATGTCACTGTGGTGCTATGTAGCAGGCTGGAGTTGGATCCAAACACAAGACTCGAACACAAAAGGGAAAACTAAAAGAGGCAGCTTTTATTTCTGTAACAAAACACTCTAAACTAAATACATGAAAACAAAACCTAATACTGGAAACTGGGAATTGGGAACTGGGAGGAAAATGAGGAGATGAGATGGCCACAAGGCCCAAAGGAAAACACACAGCAATGTGGGACGATACGACAACAGGCAGAGGAAGACATCGGACTAAATACATAGAGATAACGAGGGGATGGGAAACAAAAGGGAAACACAGCTGGAACTAATCTGACATAACAAGACAAGTAGGAAGCAATACACAAAACACAGGATACGGAACAATCAAAATAAAACAGGCAAACACCAGGACTTGACAGGAAACAGTGACGAGAATGTAGCCAACAGAATGGAAACACAGAAACGAACATGAAGACCAGGTAGACTATACATGAAATGAGGAAACCAGGGGAGGAACAATAACAAAAACCTAAAGACAAGAGCTATAAATATAACCTGAGCAAAAATACACTATGAGAACTAGAAATGCAAATGATTGAACTGGAAAATTAAACAATGCCAGAAAAAGCCTAAGAAACAGAAACACTGGGTCGTAATAACAGTACCATGACACAAACAGTAAGTAACAAAAAGACAAAACTCAACATCTGACAAGCTGGAACTATTTTCTTGTCTTTCTTTTTTCATCAGAATTTTCAATTTTAGAATTCAGTTCAATTTTATTTTATTTATACAGCACCAAATCACAACAACAGTCGCCTCAAGGTGCTTTATACTGTAAGGTAGACCCTACAATAATACTTGAGCTATGAGCAAGCACTTTGGCGACAGTGGGAAGGAAAAACTCTTTTAACAGGAAGAAACCTCCAGCAGAACCAGGCTCAGGGAGGGGCAGCATTGGGGTGAGGGGAGGAAGACAGGATAAAAGACATGCTGTAGAACAGAAGCAGAGATCAATAACAAATATGATTTAGTGCAGCCAGATCTATTAACACATAGTGAGTGAGAAGGCTGAAGAAGAAATACTCAATGCATCATCATCCCCCAGCAGCCTACTTGTTTTTTTTTTCTTTTTCCACATTTACAGTTTTTCTTTATTGACATTTTCTTTTGTTGTCTTCGTGTACAGTTGTCATTGTAAATGTGAGAGGAATAAGTTTGCATTTAAGCTCCAATAAAACACTGTTTAACCGTAGACAACAGTGTGTTAACAATTGGGGGGTAGAAATGTAAAGAGATTTTAAACTATGCAGACTTATCGTAGATTTTTATTAAATGTAATATGAAAACAGTTAATTCCTGGCTAACTTCATGGTCACAGATTGTTGTTTACAGTTTTCACTTCAATAATTAAATAATTAAATAATTAAATAATTAAAATAGATAAATAAATAAAATAAAAAGATGTATCATGGATATGATCAAGAAAGGAAGCGACCAAGACTGCGTTCTGTGCTGCTCCCCTGCTCTTTGTATCTTCTTTAGGAAACCACAGTGTGTAACTATTTGCTACCCATGAGGTCAGTCAAGCACCTGGGGTAAAGAAAATGCAGAAGTGAGAGTGAGGCAGAACTGAAAAAACAAAACAAAAACACAAAAAACATGTCAAATGTCAAAAAAAAAGAAAAAAAAAAAGAAAGGAAAATGTCAGTCAGAGACCGGGGGGTGTTCTATGAAGCGAGAAAAGGTTAGTGAGGTGTGTCGAGCTACAAGTGAAAGTTTTCAGTGTCATTTAGGGTGGCTCTCTTTCTACCTGGTTAGATACAATTAGTTTCAGTTGAGTTTTATTTATGTAGCACCAAACTCAACAACAGTCATCTCAACTTTACATTGTAAGATAAAGACCCAACAATAAAAGAGGGAGGGTCAGCCATGGCGAACGGTTGGGAGTAGATCACCATGGTAACTAATGCTGAACACATATCCTGGTCCAGGGCAGGTTATGTTTATACTTTCAGTTTAAAATCCACTGGAGGGACACATTTTGAATTTAATTTACAGTTCACTTTAGGTGCGGTACACATTCTGATGTAGGAACACATTTTATATATGCAGCTTGGTAAACAAAGTCTTACTAACAGTACTGAATGAAGCCCAGCTGGGAAATTACAGCAGCTCTGATGATGGGTCTCATTTACACTGCTGGAAATGCAGCGACACAGATTAAAACTTTCACCAGTTCCTCTTCGTGGCTATTGGTCACCAAGAACATCAGTTCAACCAAAAAATGACCTGTCCACAAACTAAGTTTTTTTCTTTTTCAGTCTCTGAACAGATTTCCAAGCTGAGCACACTGAGTGTAAAGTCTGTACTAAACAGCAGTAGGCCTACCAGAGTGATCTCTGTGGTTTGTAGTGATCAGACTGTGCCACCCACAGTGGAAAACAGAAAATGAGACAAGCAAACGGTGGCCGTTTGATTTGACTGGTAAATCAAGCTCTCTTTTTACCATGACAGACAGCCTATCTCTCGCTCCCCTCTCCTCTCACTTGTGAACAAGACCCCAAGAAACTTCTACTCCTCCACTTGGGGCAGTAACAAGCCCCTGACCAGGAGCGGAGACTCCACCCTTTTCCTGCTTAGGACTGTGGCCTCAGACTTGGAGGTGACTTGATGTCATAGCAGGTGGTTTATACAGATACACAGAGATATAATAAAATAGGATGAAAGGTTTTGGCTCCATAATAAACAGCAAGGAAATAATAATATGTAGTTTCACTTTTTATCTTGGATCCACATACACAACTGCCTGAATGCCTGACAAGCATGGGGTGAGATTACATCAGTTCCTGTTTCCCTTTGTTCCACTCTTTGACCTAGTTCTCTTCTGTACAGATACTAGCATGCAGTCATGTAGTTCTGTTGGACTGTTTACTGCAGTAATGTTTGAGAGCAGAGCCGTAGCAAAGTTTTTATGAGTTAAGGATAATCTGGAACTCAATTTGTGATGGAAGTTTGGCTTTTAAATTTGATCTTTGTAGAGTGTGGTACACTCTGGATAGGTTGTGAATCCATATTAGAGTTAACAGAGACAGACGTTACGAGCCAGTATTTTAATTTATGTATGCTATGTGCTCCAAATGAACTGTGATTGGCTATTATTATTCATGGATAATGTGTATAAAAAGAATAAACAATAATTGCATTATATAGGATATTATATAGGTGTAGCAATCAACTCTACTTAAAATATTTCATTTACTTCTGTGTTAAACCTTTTAACTCTAACTCTACTGCTTTCACAGCGTCATGTGGGCAAATACATCGCAACAGCGCCATCATGTGGTTTTATGGATTAAAAACAAAGTTCATTTAGTTCTAAACTGTCCAGCAGATGGAAACTATTGTATTACCGGACAAAAGGACAGCAGGTGTTTAATGGAGAGCAACTTTAGATTTTGTTGACCTGATGAATCTCTCTGAAAGTTTTTATCTAGATATAAATTCCTATCAGTACTGACAGGTCGTTTCTATAACAAAACAATTATGGAGTTGATCTTTTTAATCATTTGTCTGTATAAAAACTATGTTTAAATACATCAAAAAAAACTTTCAGTTCTTTTTGTGTATTATAGTGTAAATAATCCAGCTCAGTTTACTGTCCCATCTTTTTCTTTTGTTTCTCTGTTTATGTATCAGCAGTTTGGTCTGATTTATTACAAAGAGCTTAACAGTCTGTCAAATGAACACACAGACAAGCAGATGAACTTGTATCAGAGATGTTAAAGCTCCTCTCAGCTCTTTCCTCACAGTTAGGACCTGGTCTCACATGTGTATTTCTCAAGCAGAGCCCTGAACTTCACGAATCTAATGTCTGTACCTGATGCTTCACTTTTGCTTTTGTTTTAAATGCAGTCTTCTCCAGATCAAAAGCAAATAGAAACATTTTTTTATTGATTTATCAATCAATTTATTACAACAAATTAAGAAAAATTTATTACAACAAATTAAGAAAAAAAAATATAAACAAAGAAAATCATACAGCAATTTTCTTGATAACAAATGTCACCATAACACATTCCTACCAGACTATTATATTCACATACACATTTTACTTTGTTAAAATTCCAACATATAGTTTAAAAAAAAAACATTTATGTAAATACAAATACAAATCAATATCCTCAAAAAACTTGGGTAGTGCTTCACAGATTAAAAAGAGTGAATGTATAAAGAAGTTTATAAAACCAATAAAAAACTAAACAGAAATAACACCAAAAAACCCATAAACACTGATATTTTTTCATTTTTACATGAAACAGAAAAAAGGTGTTTTAAGGTGAAGCTTATGTTAATAGAAATTATTGCAAGCATCAGATTTAAAAAGTGCTTAATTCAGATATTTAACGTTACATACATGAGACTGTTGCAGCTTTAATCCAAGACTGAAACATGTCTGTCAAACTGAAGGGTGCAGTTATTACATTCATTGTTTTTATCTTTGTTTAAGTCAGATGTGATTTGTAAAGACCAAACAATTACATCAATGGTTTTATGTCCTGCCACTTTAATTTTTTTATACAAATTAAGGGTGTTGCTGTAACATTACTGTAATGTTACTGTGAGAACATTGAAATGAGTCATTGTAAATTTTGAGCTGAAATGCTGCACAGAGAGTGAGTTCTCTGCAGAGACAGAAAACCCACTTAAAATGTCTAAGGTCATATTAAAAAGAGTAAAAGTGCAAGTTCAATTATTTTTCTTTCATAATTCATGTTCATAGTTGAAGCTGATACTGAGAACGGTTGAAAAGTTGTGGTTATTATTTCCAGGAGACCACGAAGGGGATCTGCTGTCTGGAGCCAAAATGATACTGAGAAATGTGCATTTAGAGCAAATGTAACTTCAAATGAATCTTTGAATATAAAGACCTAGGCTTTTGTCTTTATCGGTGCAAACCGAAATAAATCAATACATAAATCAGAGCATAAAAATTGTTCGGTTAAAATTCAACAACAGGGAAAAAAAACTTTCACAGTATTGCTTGCAGACATCTCCTAGCTCCTTCTATCACCAACACTAAACCACCAAGCATTAGAGCTCCAACATTTAGAGCTCCTAAAACAGTTTTAACTTTGTTCCAGTCATAAGCTCTGTGTTTCTCCTCTGGACTTCTTGCTCCTTTAAGAAGAAAAAAAACCCCGTCAGTTTATATCTGATGTCAGGTGAAGCAACTGTTTATGTTTGATTTAACCTTGTCATGCTCAATCATTCAGGGAAGGAAATTCCAGAAAGTTGATTCTGTTCATCTGGAGTCAGATACTCTTATGTGACCATTTAAAATACATACGATAGATTTTGTTTCTACTTTCCTTTAAACCCTCCAGTTTCTCTCCTCTTTTTCTGCAGCACCAGCCAGTAAGTATTTTTAGGTACTGAATAAACAATAAATTTGTAAAAATGCCATAACATGGCAGTGTTATCGTTGTCAACGCTTCTAAATAAGTGCCCAAATAAATGCCTGGCAGCATTTCAGACTGGCTGCCAAGTGGTTAGATTTGTTCTAGAGAGACTTTGTTTTAAAAGAAAAAAGAAAAGTTTCATCACAAAGCACGCTGTTAATTTATGAGCAAACACCTTTAAAACCTTTAATAACCATAGTAGCAGCTCGGTGTGTCCTACCTTCAGTTGGTTTTGGTGTTGTGTGGAAGCCGTCACTGCTCACTGAATGAAGGGGAGTCACATTCAAGATGAAATTTTCTGTAAAGGGAAATTAGTTAGGTGTTAGATTCTCATCCAGGTCATCTTATAGCACTAACAAAAACAAAGATACAACAGGTTTGTAGCTGTGGTTCTGCTGACTTACCAGAGGCCTCGAGCTCCCATCTCCTCAGCACCTTGTTATAATCAGCAGCCAGATCACAGCGGTAGTTTCCAGAGTCTTCAGCTGTGACTCTGGACACGTGAAGTCCGATTCTTCCTCCTCTCAGAGCGTCTCTGTCAATCTGAACCCGTCCTGCAAACTGGTCATGCTGAGACTCAGAATCCTCCACTCCTCTGATCATTTTAAACAAAGTCTTTCCATTATCTGAGAGGAAAACACACATCAAGTGAGCTAGAGACACGTCAGCTTGGAGCTGACGGTCCAGTCTGATGGTGATGTTGCTGCCCTCCTTGGCCTCATAGACACTCTGAGTCCCAGCAAACACACCTGAAGAGGAGACAGAGGAAGGTCAGGAATGTAGCTTTTTTAAAAATAAAAACCTCTCAATGTGTCAATGTGAAAACTCACATAAAGACAGAAGTATCAAGATGATAATATTCCTGTGAAGAAAAAAAAGAAAAAAGGTGAGGACAAAGTTTTGTAATGTTTTTTTTCTAGGAGAATAAAATTAAGACAAAGGCATGCTTAATAATAATAATAATAATAATAATAATAATAATGATAATAATGATAATAATAATAATAATGATAATAATAATAATAATAATGATAATAATAATAATGATAATAATAATAATAATAATAATAATAATAATGATAATAATAATAATGATAATAATAATAATAATAATAATAATGTGTATTACTATTATGATTATTATTACTACTAATACTAATACTACTGCTAGTAGTAGTATTAGTAGCAGCTAGTGGTTCAAACCCAATTGAACCACTAGCTGCTACTACCATTAAGAAAAAAGGAAACAGGAAAATGTACATAAAACAGAATACAATGAATTGGAAATGTCATGAAACTATATTTCATTCACAACAGAACACAAAAAACATTAAATGTTTAAAATGAGCAAATGCACAATTTTAAGGGAAAAAAAACACTATTAGCTGAATCAACATGTTTCCAAAAGATGGGAAGAGACCATTTTTATTGTAGCATCGCGTCTTCTTTTGTAACAGTCTATAAACATCTGGAAACTGAGGAGAGCAGCTCAATGTTTTCCCGATCTTGTCTGATATAAGATGCTAGCAGTCCTGGATCTTCTCTGATGCATTTTTTGCTTCTTTATGCTTCAAATGTTTGGAGCTGGTGAAAGGTCTCAACGGCAGGCAGGAAGACTGATTTCTGCAAGTTTTCCTAAATCCTTGCATTGATTTCCAGGCACAATCATGCCTTTTTTTTTTAATGCAGTGAGGACCAGAACAATAAGGGCATTCAATACTGGTTTTCATTCTTGTCCCTTGCCCACAGAGATTTCTCCAGATGATCAAAATCTTTCGATAATATCATGTACTGTAGAGTATTATGTATTTGATAGCATTTAGGTCTTCACAATTTTACACTAAGAAACCTTATTCTGGAACTGTTTAACATTATCTAGATGCAGTTTTTTTTTGCAGATTCCTGAACCTTGACTCATTTTTCCTTCTCTGCTTCTCTAAGATTCTCTTTTTAATACACCTTACCAAGTAGTCTAATTAGCTGTTTTATTTTGAGTACCACTTACTTATCCTGACTTTGGTTGCTTAGTACCGATGTTTTTGAGAAGTGTTGCAAACAAGCAACCTTATTCTTAAAATGGTGTTTTTCTCAGTTTAAACAGTTAATATCTTTTCTATTTTCTATTGTGAATTAAATGTGAGTTTATGGGATATGCAAATTATTGTATTCATTTTTTCTTTACGCTTTATACAGCTTTCTTAATTTTCAGTATTATTATTATACTATTATTATTACACACTTCAAGCCTATAGATTTAAAGCACCTGTTGACATCAGTGTGCAGTGCCTTGTCTAATATTACCTCAGTGAACTTTTCTAACTCTTGTAAGCTCAGTTTTGAGTAATGACGTTCCTACCCCTTCATTCGTGCTCAGCTTCCAGGAACCAGGAGCTCCTCTCCATGGAAGTGAGCAAACATGTGACGATGAAGTTTTCGTGGTGAACTTCCTGAGTGCATCACAATCAGGCGCCTGGAACCTGGAAAAGAAAAACGACAAGCGTGTTTTTTTTTTTGTTTTGTTTTGTTTTTTTGTTCTTCACTTCCACTAAATTTCGATTCATGGTGTTGACGTATCTAAGAATTAATCTGTTAAATGTCCCCCCACAGTCCACGATAATGTTTGCAAATTTTTTGTTTAATCAACGCAGGCCGTTTTCTGCCCTTAAAGAGAAGAGCCTCGTTTTAATCTAGTGGACTAAGAAACATGAATGTTTGCCAGTGTGGACCATGATGTTTATTTTTTGGTTCTCCACTTTGTCATAATAATAGACAATAAAAATAGAATAAATGTACAATCTCAATATTCGATGGATGGATCTGCATAAAGGGTTCTTCTTATGAAATAGAATTAATCGTTTATTAGAGTTTAGTTTTTTGTTTGTTTCTTTTACATGATTCTGTTATTTATTCAGGTTCAGCAGGAGGAGTTTGCTGGAGGAAACCTGTCAGTGAGTAGGTCAGGTTCACGGAGTCTGTTACTCAACTAAGCGCTTAATTTCACTTGTAGAACAAAAAAAACGAATTTCTTTCAATCTCAGACTTAACAACCTCCCAGAAGCAACTATTATTAAAACATTACGCCAGTTATGTTTCGGATAGTTTCCATTTAACAGTCTGCCTTTAATTCACCTATAGTAACAACAAAATATTGATAATCGCGACTCTAACGACACGGCGCCTTCAGCTGATGTTTAAAAAAACTTCAACTGCGTCAGGTTCTATTTTGTTTCTGTTTCTGCTACAACCACCAGAGGTGCTGGAGCTTGTTGTTGCACCACCTTAACTTAAAAACATTAGCGTAAAAACCAATAAAAAAACCAAAACCAAAAAACAGTTAACCTGGAACACAGGGCAGCAGACGAAAACAATTGAAACACAAACTTTGATTTTTGTTGGGGAGCAGCTTTTAGTTTCTAAGAATCAACTAAAAACGATTCACTGAACAAATATTTTTTTCAACCAGGAAGTAACAGATTTAGAACTCGTCACAAAAACAAGGAAGGACAAGGAAGTGCAGTAATGCAACGATAAAAACATATTTCATGGCTCAGAGTTGGTACAGACCTCTGAGAGCTAAATAAATATCCACAGGAAACAGCAGCACAGTTCAAACAAAAAATACAGTTTTTATTTATTTATTTGAAAGGTTTAAGGACTGAACTGCTCCTCTGTTTCCCCAATGCGCACTTTAAATGTCCACAAACTTCACAGCTGTGATCGATCCAAACAAAAACCGACGAAGAAGCAAAGTCAAAACATTAACACTGGTTTAATAATACTTAAATCAATTAATGTGCTTCGTCTTCATTAAGTAGTCCAAACTTAAATCCTGCCGAGTTTTACATGTTGACATTAAATACGTTTTAAAGGACTGAACATGAAAACCCAAAGAGTCAAATCAGCTTTTAGATACTCACCGGTTTAAAGGAGAGACAGCAGCGAGCTGTCCACTTCGTGCAAATTAATAGTGATGGGTCCAGCAACACTGACGCACGTATCAAGCTCACAGAGCGAAACCTGTATCCGTGCGTGTGTCGAGTTAACAAAAAAGTCACGTGATTGATACAGCCGCTGTATCGCTCATTGCCAAACTGTGTTTAAAAGGTACCGCATCCGCATCTGTCAACGGAATGAGTCGCCACCAAAAAAAACAAAAACAAAATTATTCTCGCAAAGATAAAAAAAAATACATATCTCTCCATAACAACATAGAGCCCGAAAGAAAAAGAAAAGTTTCTGGGGAAATGGTGTCAAAAAACGCAATAGACTGAATGCAAAAACAATGTAAAAACTTATTTTTCTGAATAAAAATTTATAAAAAAAAAAAAAAAACTCAGAGTCAGTTACATTTAAATGGGTAATATTACATTCACAATACTTTCATTTTAATTTTCACTTCATTTCATTCACAATATATTTTAAAGATGTCTACAATATTTGAAATGTAAAAGATATAAAATGATTCCATGGAAAGTACAATACCTTACAGTGTATACAAGTATGACTAGGTCATTGAATCAGTGTCTGTTGTGAGTCTCAAGTAAGTTGCCTGCTGGACGTGTCAGTATGGAGCAAAACAACAACACTGTGTCGACACAGTATCGATACAGTTTGGGGAATGTGCTGAAACGCTTCACGAGGCCTCATCTACCCATCACTACAAATTAATAATTTAATGATCGACTGAAAAACAAAGTGACTCTCTGCGGCAGTGTGAAAGACTTCAACGAGGAAGAGGCTGCTGGTTACAACTCACTGAATGATTGCACCAGACAATAGTTGACAGAGGAGGAGGAGGGGAGGGGTGATGTATCAATCAGGGAAAAAAAAACACTGCATGTTTACTAAAAGGGAAGGTTTGATTTTCAAGCAAGAAAAAATGCAAGTTATTTAACGAAAAAAGCCCATTGAATGGAGAATTGTCCCATTTTGTCTCACATGGTTATCATACATGATTCTCGCATGAAATTGATCACATAATTCTCTCAAATCTCAATGTAAGACAAAAACAACATTTAAAAAAAACCCATTCTATTCATACTGCCCACACTATGGGCACAATATTCAACTGTGCCCACCAGTATTGGTCAAGTTACTTGAAAAAAGTAATCAGTAACTAATTACTGATTACACCTCCCGTGTTCTTCTTTGTACCTCCTACCTGTAAACATTTTTAAAGAAAAGAACAACCACAGTTGCATTTTCTCATTTTTATTTTAGTTACTGCTCCTTAAAAACTGGGTTGGTGGTCAAATTCAGGTCAGCTTCATCTGATTTTTTTCAGAAAGCACTTGCTTACATGTTGCCTCAGTCTGCATGTCCTCTTTCACCACAGTCATGCACTTTATCTTTGGTCTCCTCTGTGTTCAGCATCATTTGTCTGATATATCTCTCTTTGCATGCCCAAACCATCTCTAGAGAGGCTGATCATTTCTGATCCCATCAAAAATCCCAGTATAAATTGTAACATTAAGCACTACAGTAAGAGCAATTTGAGGGGGTTTTTTTCTGTGTTTGGAGTCTATTTATTTACAGAGATAATGAGCTGAAGAGAAACTTTCATGTTCTTCACATGACACTAAAACTTCTGCAGACTTTTCAAGAAAAGCATGAATAAAAATGCATTTGTCACCCACTTCTATTCAAACAATTGTCACAATACGGCTGAGTGTAGGCAGGAAAAGGCCCTAAACGCAAAACAACAATCTCCTCTGCTTTTTTGCTGGGAGTTGGCAACCCTGCTAGTTAGGTATATGTAATTATTGATTAGATTGTTTGATATTTCCGGTAAGTACTGTTTAAAATACCAGAATAGGGAGGATGGTGTAGGTTTAAGTTTATTAGATTGATACATATGTACCAACAAGACAGTGTACATCACTGTCACAACAGCATTTGTTTTCATTCAAAGGCTTTATGGCTTTTCCTGTAATACCTGGTGGGCCGGTCTCTAGTCAAAATGCCCGGGCTGAGTTTTTGTTCCAGTCCAGTCCTGCTCAAGGTTAAAGTCACTGAAATTCAAGTGTCTGAGATTTTTGGTAGATATAACTATGTTATCAATTTGAAGCTCCTTCATTCTCAAATTATCACATTCACAAATCGCATATCCACACAGCCCGCCTGCCTGGTGGATTTTTACTTTTTAGCTGTCTGTAAATGAACGGCTACGTTTCCAAACAAACTGTCAACAGCTCAGTCAGGATCAATTTACTTTAATGTGCTCAATCTTCGACTAACATCTGTTTTTATTAAACAAACAGCCAATATACCGACAATACTGATCGATTTCCCCGAGTGCAGTCGATCCAGAGCTTGATTGACTCCACCACTTAAACTCGTGGTCACACTAAAAAGTCCAACAACACACATTGAAATGGGCACGTGCGAGTGGGTATATTGTTTGGTAAGAGACTTTTGCAGTTTTGTTTGGATTATTTATTATTTTAGGTGCCCACCGCCTCTGAAACTTCCCACAGAAGATCGCTGACCTCACCCCACACACCTACTACCTTTTCAAAGCTCCTCCGCCAATCACACGGCAAAAGGCAGCAAACTGCCAGGTGACACTTGTTACAGTTTGATGATTGGCTGATCTGAGGGCGGATCTGCGTCTCTGAGACGTCTGCTACCCGGGCAGCCAGTGCAGACGTCTTTCCTCTCTTCACCCTTTAACATGCGCCAGAAGGTAATGTGATTTCAATAAACTGCACGTCGCTGTTATTATTATTGCGTATTTGTGTTCATAGAAAAAAACCCCTCCTATCCCTCAAAAACCAGCGGGGCATAGTTTTTATTTCAGATAGTGACAATCTGCGGTCCACCGGCATCCTCTAAACTCCGAGTTTAGCTTTAAAAAAAATAAATGAAATTAAAAACTTTTAAAATGTGTCATACGTGGAGTCACCTTCGTGAAATCATTTTGTTCCTCATGTTTTTTAGATGTGTGTGTGATGAATTGGTGGGGAAGAGAGAGAAGGAAGGACAGTACAGTTATTGCATCAGCGACCTGTTTACGAGCCTCGCGCTGCGGCGCATCGGATATTTTTATATGGACTAAAATATGCTTTTTGTCTCGTGCTTTAGAAAAAGAGCATCATTATAATGCTCTTATAATGAACAATAATGCTGCATTTTACAGAGCCGTGCAAAGTCTATAGAAACTGGAAGATCGTGGAAGTGTGCCTGCAGGCAGGGTATTTTCCAACTCCGTTCATCTTCACGCCGTGAGGGGAAAAAAAGTGCATGTTCAAATCCGGAAGAAACACCACGTGCTTTTTTTTTGTCAGTCATCATAGAGTTCGGGTTATAAGTCCTCATACTTCCTGAAACGATTTGAGTTAAAGAAGAGGAAGAATTCACAGACAGACGCTTCTCTCGCTCATCTGTTCTGAATGACAATGGTGAAAACGCTCAACTCAAGCTTTCATAACGCCACTCTGTGTCCGTTTTTCATACTATAGTTGACGCCTGGTAAAAAATAAATAAATAAAAACCCTAAATCGCAATACCTTATGAAACTGTAATTTTATCATTAGTGGAACCAGCTGTCAGTTTGGATTCGGGAGAACGAAAACAATCCAATTCAATCCAACTTTATTTACATAGCGTCAAATCACAACAACAATTGCCTCAAAGCACTTTAGATTTTTAAGGTCAAGACCCTACAAAAAGATAACCTGTCCTACTTTTAAGATTAGACTTTGCTGGGAAAACTTTCACTTTCAACCTGATGCCTGTACTTTAAAAATGTGAAATATTTTCAGAGTAAATCAAAGTGCAGGTTTTTCTCCTGGTTGCTTCCATTGCTGTGTTTGTAGTTCATGTAGTTTTGGTCAGTCAGTGAAATAATGGATCATGAACAGGATCAGATTTTGTAATGAGTGAATGAAGTCAGACTGTAGATTTTCCTTCTTCTAGCTGTACTGACTGACCTTTGACCTCATGTGTTGATGACTCTTCACCTCTGTCTCCTCTCACAGGGAGAAGATGATCTGCAGGATCCTGCTGCTCATCATCCTCACCTCATGTGTCTCTGGTTAGTTTACAGCTTCACTTTATGAACTCCAAATAAAGCTCAACAACAGATTTGTTCCAGTTCTCAGTGTGTCTGCTCCTCTCTTTCCCTCTCTGTCTCCTCAACAGGATCATTTGTAGTCAATGTGACACAGACCTCCTATCAGGCAGAGGAGAACCACAACATCACACTGGAGTGGACGTTCACCACCAAACCTGACAGATCCTGGATCTACATCTTCATCATCTGTTACCTGATAAATGCTGATAAAAATTCAGTCCTGTATCAGGTTCATGAAGGTGTTGAGGTGTCAGAGTCTCAGGATGCAAAGTTTTCAGGACGAGTCCAGAGTGACAAAGACGCCCTCAGAGAAGGACGAATCAGACTTCAACTGTCCAGACTCAGGACTGATGACTCGGGTCTGTACAGATGTGAGGTGCAGACAGATTATGGAAACAACCTTCAGGAATGTCAACTCAGCGTAACTGGTGAGTTTATTCAGTATCTTTTTTTATGTTGAGTGAAACAGCTTTCATGGATAACTGGAAACCTTTTTGAAAACTTATTCTGATTTCTTTATTGTTGTTTTTTTGTAAATGACTGAGATTTATTTGGTGTCTCTACAGCAGCAAAGGTCGGTACTAAACCTGAGAGAAAACCGGAGGCATCAAAAGCAGCAAGTCGAGGCAGGATCAGAGTGTTGATGTTTCTCTCCGGCTTTTTCTTCACTCTAAGTCTCTGAAGTTAAGAGACTTCCCTTTTTATAGCTGTGTTGCACTGGCTGGGTAGTTGAACATTAATAAGTTTGGCAGCTGCTGATCCGCCCCAGCCAGAGAAATATATTTTTACCTCCTAAGACCCGAACTCTTCCACAGCATGCATTTTTAATTTCTCTTTGATATTTGGGCATATTGGGACCCCATGAATGTAAAAACAAAGAATCACCAGATTTATTTATTTTATTTTTTTTCACGATTTTTGTTTCTAAGAAAAATGAGAGCCACATGAAGACATTCATTTCAACTTTTGATAAAACAGAGGCAGTATAATGTCCTCATAAGTGGATATCAGGCCCTTGTGGAGCAAAATCGAGTATTTTGGTCTAGACAACCCAAAATGTGATGTCCACATATGTGGATGCCAGGTCCAAGGAGGTTAAGACCACAGTCAGAGAGCTCAGGAAGGACCTGCTTGATTCTCGTCAGGGAGTGTTGGTAATAGTTCTCCCGCCTCTCTGTGCTTTTCTTTGATTTATTAGATGAAGGCAACATCAAAGTTTGTTACAAGTATCCCAAAAAGTTGATTCTGTTCATATGAATGTAGCGTTTTTAAAGGGAGAAACTTTTTGTTACTCATCCAAATGACTTCTTCAGTCTCTGAAAACGTTACCACCAGATGAACAATATCAACTTTTTGGGATTTCCTTACCTGGATGATTGAGCATGAATTTGTGACAAGTATTGTGACAGTATTGTTCTGTCTGTCATTCAAGCAGCAAATCTGCTGCACAATAATACTCGTGGAGATCCTGACAGTCCAGGAAGGCTGTGTGGGATTTATGAGAACCACACTCGTGTATCACACTGACACTATGCAACAGTGATGTACAGAAACACAGTGAGTTTTAAATTTCTCAGTCACAAACTAACACACTCCAACCCACTGTGGGTGTGGGAGAGTGAGTTCATTTAAATTATTGTTGCATTACTTTGGATTGGAGTTTTAATTATCATGGTGGTAGTAAGCTTAACTATCATTATAATAATTATTATTATTATTGTCGTAAAGTGGTAAATTAAATACAAACTAAGCTATTCAGCACCACAGGTGCTTTCATTTCCGCACTCCTTCCGTTTCTACAGCAGGCAGATCCGACACGTGTAGCAGGAAAACTTTGCTACATGTTTGGTTCATTTTAGGAAAAGTCAGTAAACAGATCTGCAGTTTTAAGACTGAGTAGAAATGACAGTGGTGCCGGTGAGATGTTGTGTGAAGTGTTTTTTTTTTTTGTTTTTGTTTTTTTTTTAACTGACAACACAACAACGGGTATTCGACAGTTGAATGTATCATCCTGGTGAGTTAGCTGTTAGCATCAAAGGTTCAAAGTTAATGTGTTTAATTGTGTTTTATGTCAGAAATATTCCAGACTCACCCTGTAACTACATAATTATATTTTACGATCACATTACTCAGGAAAGACCGACTACAGTTAACACCATGATAAAGATTACACACTGTAAATAGTTATCAAAGGACACAAATGTGTTTTTGTGTATATTGTTGTTGTTATTGGCTTAGCGAGGAAACGCTAGAGTGTTGGTTGAGTCACTCAGACTCTCCTCCACACAGTCCTCATTTATAAAGTGTTTTACAAACATGAACATTGCGGCTAACGGCTGGATTTTCTGTTGGCGTACAACTTGGTGCTAAACTTAAAAAAAAAACAAAAAAAAAAAACGTGGACTTTAAACCTTTTTTTTTTCTCTGTGAGTTTTTGAGAGCAGGGATCTATAATGTAAATTTGCCTTTTTATGTGTAGTGTTTCATGCTCACTTTAAGGGGCATCCACACAGGAAGAGAACGCTAGCTTTGTAGCAGCCAGAGACCTTTGAATGTCAGTGAAATTCAGCTCCTTGAAGCAAAGGCTATTAACCAACGTGGGTGAGTGCCAAATTAAATTTGAGACAAACAACTGAAGCAAGTATTAACTAGTTATGGTGAAAAGCATTATTTTTTTCACATGAAATGCATTAATGTGTGTCCTGTGGAAACGTAGTGTGCAGGAATAGTACTGTAAAGGAATAATGCACTTGTACTGTTTATTATAAGTTTGCAAATAAATTCTTATTGATATAAGTGATGTTGTTATGACTCCTCTGTTTGTAAGAAACGACAACAATCACAAGACCAGTCTGACACAGAATATCTCACCCAGTGAATTCAGTCCCTGGATCAGGTTTAGTCACACACAGCAAATTCTTTCCTGATAGTTTCTTTGAAACTTTAAGATAATGTTTCCCTTTTTTTTTCTCATTTTATTTGTAAAGATTAGCAAAATGTCCAGTTTTCACCACAAGTACAAAATAAACTTCCAGATATTCCTGTATCTTCACCTACGTTAATCACTTTGGAATAAGCTCAGCCTCTGATTATTGTCCATGTAGATCTGCTAAAGGATGCTGGATACAGAGGTGAAATAGAGAGAGAATGGAGTCCAGGGGAGGGAGGTGGTGAGTGTCCAGGTAAGAGCCCTGGAGAAACCAGGTAAATGGACTGGTGCACTGAAAACAGGGTTAATGGAGAGGAGTTTGATCGCAGCTTGATGGAGTGCAGGTGTGCATTGACCAGCTTCACCCCTAGGACTAGGGGTGAAGGGATCAATAACAATTTAAAATTTATAATTTACAGTTTGATGATTTAAAGTCTCACACACAACCCGTCGAAAGGGGAGGGGCCGGCTGCTTCCAAATAGAGCACATTTCATTCATAATGTTGTAAATCCAAGCCCATTATGTGCAAAATCCCAGAAATAAACCTTAGACAAAGTGAATCTGTGAACTAAGGTGTAGGTCTGTTAGGTTATGTTGTGGTGATCCTCTGGTTGCGGGATGTTTGTTCATACTGGAGTGCAAAATTAAAACCAACGGAAGATGGACAAGAAAAGTTCAAAGACATCAGATGCAAAAGATACAGGTAAGCAGATGTGTCATTGGATAACGGCAGGTCATGTATCCTGAAACAATTAGAATCAGAATCAGAATACTTTATTAATCCCTAAGGAAATTATGTGGGTTACAGTTGCTCCAAGAAGAAATGGTAAAAATAGTAACAGTAACAGACTAAACTCCAAACAATACATTATGTTACAGATTTTACACATTTAAGAAATGGCACTAATATATACAGATCACCCAATTATAAATATGAAGGATTAACAGAGGTGATTATAAATAAATATCAAGAAAATTGACAAGAATATTCCAGAGTAGAAAAGAGTGTGTATAAAAAGGGTGTAACTATTGCAGTGTTCACAGTGTGTTAGATGGAGGAGTTGTACAGGGAGATGGCCACGGGCAGGAATGATTTCCTGTGTCGGTCAGTGGTGCTTTTTGGTATCTCAGTCTCTCACTGAACGTGCTCCTGTGATAGCCAGAGGGAGTGTTGGCCCAGGGCACCAAACAGGCTAGAACAGCCACTGGCCGACATCTTCACCGTGTGTTTAACCATCACTTCAGCTGTATGGGAGACTGACTCTGATAACTGTGCTGCTTCTTTTAGGTTGGTTACAAACTCTTCAGGCAAATATTTGAATACTTATTCAAAGCATGATCTAAAGGAACTTTCATTTCAGTGAGATGTAAAAGCTGCATTTCTAAAAAGAGTTGTCATACGTGATAAACAGTGGCTAAATACTTTGCTGACTTTGACACAAAATAAGACTAAAAAAAAAGATTTTTATGCTGGAAATTTTACTTCTACCTCCATCTTTTCTCTTTGTTCTCCACAGATTTGTATTCAGGAGTTTCTGAGTGAGACGTCTCCCTCTGATAATGTCTCTGGTTCAGTCTTACTCAGCCTGACGCTCATCAAGTCCAACCTGCTCATGCCGGGAGTGAGAATCTTATTCAGTAGCAGATATTTTTTCCTTTCTTCTCCTTGTGGAGGTTTACTGAGATTTTCACACAGCACAAACACCTCAGCTTGTTTTGGGGTGAGATTTAAAATTTTTAAAACTTTAACAAAACCTTTTCATAGTGGTAAACCTGCTGCTGCTTCAGTCCAGCACGATTCATTTGGCAGTAAAACAGCATCAAAGAGCAACACTTGTTTGATGCCTCCATTTCTGGTCTTTTGTTAGACCAGAAATGGAGGTGTTGCTGTGCAATATATATCTGTAGGTCACATGGATATTCTCAGGCAGTCAGAGCCCAGAACTAAACATGAAACTAAACACAAGTTTTATTGTTTCTGTTTTATTCCATGTTCTGTTTGTTCTGATTCTTTCTATGACTCAATATCAAAGGAGCTTCATATAAAAGAGTTATGTTGGTGTATCTAAACAAGGCAGTAATCACAGTAAATCCTCATAAAATGTTTATTTATAGAGTTCTGTTTCTACACATTTTGTACTTAGACTCTGTTCAGGTGCCAATCTTACTTTATTTGTAATGGTGAATGGTTGTTTGTCTCTCTGTTAGCCCCGCATTAGACTGGGGATCAGTAGCGGTTTTAGATACGGGCGACACGGGCAGTTGCCCGGGGCGGCATGACGGGCATCGGCAAAATAAATAAATAAAAAAATTGCTCGTACTCATGCTGCCCCGACATCAGCCAGCGCATAGTGGGAATGTCATAGGCACCGATCGGTTTTCTATCGCCCATTTGCTGGGAGTAAGGGCGCCCTCCGTTTGCGAGGTGCGCCTGCTGCTTGCAGCACAGGGAGGAGAGGGCGGGGCGGCGGGGGATTCTCTGGCTGGCTGGAGCAGCATCTAATAACCAACTCGCAAAATAAAACAAAATTAAAACAAACCAACAAACACGAAAACACCAGACATTATGATACAGACTTATAATTTGCACTGATGTTTTTTCGAAATTCTATACCTGAAAAGTGAGTGCGAGAGCCCTCGGTGCGCCTGCTCGCTGCTGAAGTCAAAGTAAACTTTATTGTCATCTCTGCTACATACAGTCCAGTATAGAGAGACGAGACGACGAGGCTCCAGTTACAGCAGTGCAAGTAAACAAACAACAAATATAAGAAGAGAAAGAAAATAAATATATACTTTAGGACTCGGGGTAAAGGGATCAATGACAATTTAAAATGTACATATTATATTTTGTTGATTTAAAGTCTCACACACAACCCGTTTTTAAAGTTTAAAAAAAAAAGAGAAAAGAAGAGGAGAGGCCGGGGACTGAGCCTATTTGCCTGACACGCTGTCAACTTTACGCAATAATGCCAGAGGTGGAATTTCTTGCTTGTTTATTAAAGTGCTTGAAAAGTTTACAGAACAATGTGATCGGCTCGCGATTCAAACTCTTAAAACATCACAGCTCTAAAGCAACAAGGGGAAACTCGTTGTGCTGCGGTCAACAAAAACTAAGGCTACCCAGCCCTCCTCTGTCAAAATCAAACCAGTGAACGGCAGACTGACAACGCCCTCTTAATGTCACTGCTAGCACCCACGTGACTCCCGTTACACATCACCATAGCAACCAAACAAATGTAAACCCAGTGATCATTAAAATTCAATACATTTAATTATGGCTCCTACAAGGAGAAACGAGCAAAAGATACAGGTAAGCAGATGTGTCATTGGATAATGGCAGGTCATGTATCCTAAAACATTAAGAATCAGAATACTTTATTAATCCCTAAGGAAATTATGTGGGTTACAGTTGCTCCAAGAAGAAATGGTAAAAAATGATAAAAAAAAAAAAGTAACAGTAACAGACTAAACTCCAAATAATATATACAATAATATAATATTAATTAATTGTTGATTGGTCCTGTTCTCATTGTATGACGAATTCTGATGTTTAGTAGCCGTTTGCAGACTATGTATACTCTCTCTCTTCATATGTGTGTGTGTGTGTGTGTGTGTGTGTGGGGGGGTCAGAGGAGTGTTCGCCCAGGGCGCCAAACAGGCTAGGACAGCCACTGGCTACCCGGACACCCAGTGCAGACGTCTTTCCTCTCTTCACCATTTAACATGTGCTAGAAGGTAATGTGATTTCAATAAACTGCGCGTTGTTGTTATTGTTATTGCGTATTTGTGTTCATAGAAAAAGCACCTCCCTTAAAAAGCAGCGGGGCATAGTTCACACGTCAGATAGTGATAATCTGCAGTCCACCGGCATCCTCTAAACTACAAATTTAGCTTTAAAAAAATAAATGAAATTAAAAACTTTTAAAGTTCAGTTTAACTCCAACTTCTCTGAAATGTGTAATAAGTCGAGTCACCTTCGTGAAATCGTTTTGTTCGTCGTGTTTTTTAGATGTGTGTGGGATGAATTGGTGGGGAAGAAAAGGAAGGAAGGACAGTTCAGTTATTACATCAGCGACCTGTTTACGAGCCTCGCGCTGCAGTCAGCGTAACATCCCGACGATTTGTCACGTCCCGCGGTGTTCCGAGCGTAGCGTCAATTTGGGAGTGAGAACGTGTTGGGCATTTTTATATTGAGTAAAATATACTTTTTGTCTCGTGCTTTAGAAAAAGAGCATCATTATAATATTAATATAATAATAATGGTGGATTTCACAGAGCTGTGCAAAGTCCTGGAAGTGTGGGAGATCCAGGAAGTGTGCCTGCAGGTTACTTTCCAACTCGGCTCAGTTTAGCGCCGTGAGGGAAAAAGTAAATGTTCAAATCCAGAAGAAACACCACGTGCTTTTTTTTGTCTGTCAGTTCGGGTTATAAGTCCTCATACTTCCTGAAACGCTTTGAGTTAAAGAAGCGAAGAATTCACAGACAGACGCTTCTCTCGCTCATCTGTTCTGAATGACAATGGTGAAAACGCTCAACTCAAGCTTTCATAACGCCACTCTGTGTCCGTTTTTCATACTATAGTTGACGCCTGGTAAAATAAATAAATAAATAAATAAAAACCCTAAATCGCAATACCTTATGAAACTGTAATTTTATCATTAGTGGAACCAGCTGTCAGTTTGGATTCGGGAGAACGAAAACAATCCAATTCAATCCAACTTTATTTACATAGCGTCAAATCACAACAACAATTGCCTCAAAGCACTTTAGATTTTTAAGGTCAAGACCCTACAAGAAGATAACCTGTCCTACTTTTAAGATTAGACTTTGCTGGGAAAACTTTCACTTTCAACCTGATGCCTGTACTTTAAAAATGTGAAATATTTTCAGAGTAAATCAAAGTGCAGGTTTTTCTTCTGGTTGCTTCCATTGCTGTGTTTGTAGTTCATGTAGTTTTGGTCAGTCAGTGTAATAATCAGGATCATGAACAGGATCAGATGTTGTAATAAGTGAATGTAGTCAGGCTGTAGATTTTCCTTCTTCTAGCTGTACTGACTGACCTTTGACCTCATGTGTTGGTGACTCTTCACCTCTGTCTCCTCTCACAGGGAGAAGATGATCTGCAGGATCCTGCTGCTCATCATCCTCACCTCATGTGTCTCTGGTTAGTTTACAGCTTCACTTTATGAACTCCAAATAAAGCTCAACAACAGATTTGTTCCAGTTCTCAGTGTGTCTGCTCCTCTCTTTCCCTCTCTGTCTCCTCAACAGGATCATTTGTAGTCAATGTGACACAGACCTCCTATCAGGCAGAGGAGAACCACAACATCACACTGGAGTGGACGTTCACCACCAAACCTGACAGATCCACCGAAACACTTTTTATCATCTGTGAACTCAATATCAGTAATAACGCCTCAGTCCTGTATCATGTTCATGAAGGTGTTGAGGTGTCAGAGTCTCAGGATGCAAAGTTTTCAGGACGAGTCCAGAGTGACAAAGACGCCCTCAGAGAAGGACGAATCAGACTTCAACTGTCCAGACTCAGGACTGATGACTCGGGTCTGTACCTGTGTGAGGTCAACACTGATTATGGTAACAACCTTCAGGAATGTCAACTTAGCGTAACTGGTGAGTTTATTCAGTATCTTTTTTTAAATTTTGAGTGAAACAGCTTTCATGGATAACTGGAAACCTTTTTGAAAACTTATTCTGATTTCTTTATTGTTGTTTTTTTGTAAATGACTGAGATTTATTTGGTGTCTCTGCAGCAGCAAAGGTCGGTACTAAACCTGAGAGAAAACCGGAGGCATCAAAAGCAGCAAGTCGAGGCAGCATCAGAGTGTTGCTGCTTCTCTGCGGGTTTTTCTTCACTCTGTGTCTCTGAAGTTAAGAGACTTCCCTTTTTATAGCTGTGCTCAGTTTGTTTAGTTGAACATTAACGAGGTAGCAGCTGATAACTGCTTTCTTTGTTATGACTGTCCTGACAGTCCAGGAAGGCTGTGTGGGATTTATGAGAACCACACTCGTGTATCACACTGACACTATGCAACAGTGATGTACAGAAACACAGTGAGTTTTTTTAATTTCTCAGTCACAAACTAACACACTCCAACCCACTGTGGGTGTGGGAGAGCAACAGTTAAAGTATTGTTGTATTACTTTGGATTGGAGTTTTAATTATCATGGTGGTAGTAAGCTTAACTATCATTATAATAATTATTATTATTATTGTCGTAAAGTGGTAAATTAAATACAAACTAAGCTATTCAGCACCACAGGTGCTTTCATTTCCGCACTCCTTCCGTTTCTACAGCAGGCAGATCCGACACGTGTAGCAGGAAAACTTTGCTACATGTTTGGTTCATTTTAGGAAAAGTCAGTAAACAGATCTGCAGTTTTAAGACTGAGTAGAAATGACAGTGGTGCCGGTGAGATGTTGTGTGAAGTTTTTTTTATTTTTACTGACAACACAACAACGGGTATTCGACAGTTGAATGTATCATCCTGGTGAGTTAGCTGTTAGCATCAAAGGTTCAAAGTTAATGTGTTTAATTGTGTTTTATTTCAGAAATATGTCAGACTCACCCTGTAACTACATCATTATATTTTACGATCACATTACTCAGGAAAGACCGACTACAGTTAACACCATGATAAAGATTACACACTGTAAATAGTTATCAAAGGGCACAAATGTGTTTTTGTGTATATTGTTGTTGTTATTGGCTTGGCGAGGAAACGCTAGAGTGTTGGTTGAGTCACTCAGACTCTCCTCCACACAGTCCTCATTTATAAAGTGTTTTACAAACATGAACATTGCGGCTAACGGCTGGATTTTCCATTCCATAACTTTAAACACTTATTTCCTAAATTCATCTTTGTCAGTTTTTGACAGCAGGGATCCACAATGTAAATTTGCCTTTTTATGTGTAGTGTTTTATGCCCACTTTAAGAAAGAGAAAACTAGCTTTGTAGCACCCAGAGACCTTTGAATGTCAGTGAAATTCAGCACCTTGAAGCAGGGGCGGATCTAGAGAAATTTTCTTGGGGTGGCAAAGAAATCAAATGGGGTGGCAAAATCAAAGCCTTTTTTTTTCCCCAAACACATATGCAGATGGTTACATATGGTTAAAGTGATTCAAATGCAGTAAGTATGCACATTTTTCATATAAATATAGTCTATAACTTAATTATTGCCTGTAGCCCACATAATTACACACTTTAGTTACATAAAACATGTGAGTTTTGATGTTATGTACTATATAGCCTTTATAATAAATAAATATGTAGCCCAATGAGTATAAAATCCAGAAAGCTACACAACATGGGGTGGTTCATTTACAAACACAAGTCTAACTTAAGTTTCACATTGTTTTTTGTTAGAAAACAATCACATTGTTACAGCTTAAATTACACAAAATGTCAGAAATCTGCACTGTCATGAACAAAAATTTAAACCTAATTTTTCATGATTTGTTGGAGGTCTGAAATACAACCGGCCATTTTTGACTCCTTTTGAGTTTACGTTTGTATTTCACCCTCAAATTGTTTCTTTTTATTTTTTCCCCCTTGCCTTGTTTGGTATCATTCTTTTCAGCTCAACTGAATTTAGTTGTTTTTTTTCACTGACATACTGCATTAGTATTACTGATCTGAAATCACACAAAGAACTTAAAATCCTAGTAGTATTTTTTTACTCTAAAAAAAACCACAGACATGTTGAGTAAATTTTTATAACTTGAAATGCAAATATAAATTGTACATTTTGTAAACATATACAACTATTTATCTAAAAATGCAGCCAATACACCTGCCGTTTTTTCATTTTGTACAACCATTTAAAAATATTACTAAAACTAAAATGAAAGAACAATCAGGTGTTGCAATAAGATGCCCCACAAATGATGTGTGCCAGTAAAAAAAAAGTTTGTCCACCAAACAACAGAGGAGAACAGCACAGGGATAAACCTGCAGGCCTGACAGCAGCAGGTGTATCACTCCACTGGTTTTCTACTTAGTGACAGTGTTTACACTGCAATGTGCCTTATTGACATTCATTAGTGCCCTCACTGACACACAAAACAAAACGACTACACAACAGAACAACTACACAAGACAACACAACACACTAAGTATACACTCCACACTAAACGTCACAAATCTCCCACATCTAAAAACTCTCTCTCTCTCTCTCTCGCTCTGTCTCGCTGCCGTTACTGTCACTCCCAAAACTTTTTCCTCTTCCTAAACAACCAAATCTCACGTGTTGGTCGACATGGTGCATTTTTCCACCGGTAGGAAAGCGGTGGCTTTTTTTCCTTTCTTTACTGTTTTCGCGCTTTCCTTAGAAAACGCTTAAAACACACACACACAAAAACGTGACGACAGTATTTAGAAAAAAGCGTGGCTTATATATATTATCATAACTCTGGATTTACTGGCCTGTAATTAAAATTTAAAAACTTTGAAGTCCGAACTTTCAATGTGGGCTGAAATAGAGACTCAGTGTGGCTGCAGCTTGTTGCTATGTCAGCTTAGATCAGTCATGTGATTTGGAGGTGCAGCGTGTCTGTGGACCACAGAGGGTTAATAACACTCACCTTCCTTCCATTTCCAGAGTGTAACATCCAACCACCTGTGTAAAATCCGAAATTCCCATGGTGTTGTTCAAAATGTGCTCTGGCACAATCATAAGCATCGCTTGCTACTGAAAACAAGAAAAAAGCCGGTCCTGCTATGGGCTGAACCATTTGTTAACGGTGGAGGGGGGGAACACTATGCAATATCTTCAGTTTTAGCATTTATATTCACTGTTGACTGTAACTACGCTTAAACTGTTAATGCTATCTTATTTTAATAAACAACACTGTCATATGCAAAACGGGGGTGGCAAGGGATCATTTTAGGGTGGCACTTGCCACCCCATGCCACCCTTCTAGATCCGCCCCTGCCTTGAGGCTATTAGCCACACAATGTGGGTGAGTGCCAAGTTAAATTTTGAGACAAACAACTGAAGCCAGTATTAACTAATTAAGGTGAAAAGCATTATTTTTTTCACGTGGAATGCATTAATATGTGTCCTGTGGAAACACAGGGTGCAGGAATAGTACTGTAAAGGAATAATGCACTTGTACTGTTTGTTATACATTTGCAAATGAATTGTTATTGATATAAATGATGTTGTTATGACTTCTCTGTTTGTAAGAAACAACAACAATAACAAGACCAGTCTGACACAGAATTCCTCACCCAATGAATTCAGTCCCCTGAGCTGGTTTAATCACACACAGCAAATTATTTTATGATAGTTTCTCTGGAACATTAAGATAATGTTTCCCATTTATTCGCGTTTTTTTTTTTTTTTTAAAGAAATGTCCAGTTTTCACCGAAAGGGCAAAATAAACTTTCAGATATTCCCAGAGCTTCACCTACATTAATCACATAGGGATCAGCCTCTGTTTACTGTCCTGGTAGATCCGCTAAAGGATGCTGGATACAGAGGTGCCATGTGACAGAGAGAGAATGGAGTCCAGGAGGGGAGGGAGGGGGTGAGCGTCCAGGCACGAGCCCTGGAGAAACCAGGTAAAGAGACCAGTGCACTGGAAACAAGGAAAAAACAGGATTAATGCAGAAGAGCTAAGAAAACAAGCAAGAAGCAGTGGCTTGATTACTACTTGATGGAGTGCAGGTGTCCATTGACGAGCGCTGGAAACTGCTCATTCAAGTCTGAGAGAGGAACATATTCATGTGCTGTATATGAGATCTGACAGCCAAGAGAAAAGTGTTGATCATCTGTTTTCACACATCTAAACAAACTGGTATGGTGTAGTCAGAATTCTCATCAAATGAATAGATTTGAATATATGAAATGCGCACAGGCCCAGTAACACATAAAGAAGCATTTTGTGTGCTGTGAATCATTTAGAGTTATTCTAGTAAACTTAAAGAGTTCAAACACAGAGCTGAAAATGATCAGAATATTTTCACTGTATGTTCAGATGCTGAAAAGCTCAGATCAGCGACTGGTCGTCATAGTGATTTCTGGACATCGAGTCACATGTTATGGAAGGAGATGGTAACCTGGATCTCTGCTCAAAGATGGTCTCAGGTGTTGAGTGTAAATGGTCTCCTTTTGTCTCTGACAATCCTGTTTGATAACCTCTGACCCCTCCTGAGTTCATGCTGTGGCTGTTACACTCTGGTGTCCATTCTTTCATCCATGCAGCCTCCAGGATACAGACTGAGTCATTTGTCAACATTTCAAATGTGTCACCATTTGAAGTGACTCTGTGACAGCTGTGACAGGATCCAAGGTAGAGGTGGAAAACCAGAGGATGTTAAACAAACAATAAGCAAACCAGAGAACACATTTCCTAAGAAAACGCAGAGTAAATGCTGAAAGCTGAATATCTGAGTTGGATTATTTGAAGTGTTAAAATAGTTGGGAAAATGCTGAAATACTCTGAACCATCACCTGCGAAGCGCCAAACTGCTGAAAGCTGAAGTTCACACACAGTGGAAAAAAAAAAAGTCTCATTGCAAAACTATTAGTTGTCATTTTTTTTTAGTTCACTCAACATTGCTAAAGTTGAAATACTGAGTTAGCACTAAAGGTTGGAATCACCAGACACCCCAATCACCAGATACAATATTATCACAAGACTTAACTCACAATACCATATTATTGCAATTTTTTTATGTTTTGCGATATTCTGAGTATTGCAGTACGATATTTTGTGATTTATCACATTTTCCTACAGCAGACTGTGTTCATAAAAGTAAACTTATATTCATTTTGTCTCATAACAAAGTCTCACACTCAGTCTTTCTCTCATTTCAGTCAGTTTTATTACTGACAAATTGAACTGTTTGTATTACAGTCTAGTCCAACTTAACTGAATGCAACCATCTGGGGACAACTGTACAATTATAGCTATTGTGAACAATGAAATTTGTAAAAACTGTGCAGCCCCTTTAGCAACTGAAAAATTTGTAAGTAAATTAGTGGTAAATTAAAACACAATATTGTTTTACATTAAATAAAAAAAGTTTTACATTGAAATAAAATAAAACATGTTGTCTTAAATTAAAATAAGTAAACTGTCCTGTTTGTTGCTTTCCTAAAAACAGTTAAACACATTTGGACAGTGAAGGAATTTCAGCATTCTTGCTCAGAAAAAGGAGCTGATCAACATGCTCTGAGGTCAGAGTGCTTCGTTTTGCTGTGACGATGTCTCCAGCGGTCGAGAAGACTCGTTTGGGCTGCTGCTTCTTTTCTTCCTGTAGAAAACCCACACACATACAGAGAGAGGGAGAAAATAAATATCTTATATCTTTTATTATGCAGTAATATGTACATATTAATATGTAATATGTTTTTCTTTAATAAATTATAATTAATATGTATTTAATTGTTAAACAGAACCTTACCAAAATGACAAAAATATTAATGATCTACTAATATTGTAAGTAAGTTAGTTAAATTATAACACCAGAATGTTTGCTTACCTGAAGGGTTATAGCCTCAGTAACTACTCTGGATTAGGTTTCCTGTCTCTCCTCTGGTGACAAGAATGGCAGGGTTTTAAAGCGTGGATCGAGGACTGATGCTGTGTAGAGGGTGTTCCTCTCAACTGCGCTGGCATATCTCTTCTTAAGATCTTGACTGATACTTTGCTTGATGTTTTTGACCAGCGCTGTGTCACAAATGTTGTCCTGGGTGTCATGCAACAGCTGTGCTAGCAGCGGTGCTACGAGAGACAGAGTAGGAATCTTTTCCTCAGACATCGCAGTGGTCGCGACTTGCGTTGACTTCAAGACCCGGACAATTTCTTCAGCGTTGCCAATATCTGTCTCATTTAGTGTAAAGACATCAATGCTACGATTTCTCAAAACGGGAGACAGCAGCGCTGCATAAATGGCAGGTTGCTGTTCAAGGAAACGCTGGAGCATGTCATAAGCACTGTTCCATCTCATGCAGACGTTGGTCTTTTCTGTTTTTGCTCCAGAGCTTGGTTTGCCAGTGTGCTTCTATTGAAAAAGCCAGTTATGCTCCGCACTCTCCCAAAAACCCTGGCTACTGCAGGCAGGTTTAAGGCTTGTTGTGATGCCAGATGGGTGCGTATGGGTGTATGCGTATGGGTGAAACACTTTCACATGCATGTATCTTGCTAGCTGAGTGGCAATTGTCATATTAGAATCATTGTCGGTGAGAACCACCAGATTTTTGTCGGCAATCCCCCATTCCTGTGCTGCATTTTGCAGGAGGTCGGCAAAGCTCGCTCCAGTGTGACTTTCATGTAATGTTCGAGTTTGGAGAATGTAAGACAGCAGTCGCCAGTCCACTGTGAGATAATGAGCTGTTATAGTTGCATATGAATCCACAGCCCTTGAGGTCCATGCATCGCAAGTTAATGCAACCCTTTGTGCTGTACTCAAACTTTCCTCAACTTTACGCTTCACGTCTATGTAGAGATTGGGTAACGGCTGTGTCCGTGAAAAAACGTTGTGATGGTATCACATACCTTGGTTCCAGCATCTTGAGCATGTAAGAAAAACCCTCGTTTTCCACAATGTTGTAAGGACATATGTCTTTGCAGATGTAGTACGTGATAGATTGTGTTATTTTTTTAAGCTCGCTTAGAATTGGGTGATAGCTTTGTTAAGCTAAGAGTGTCCAGCGTTGGCTGATTTTTCAGTTGCTCTGATTTAGAGCTGGCTTTGCCATCCTCAGTTAATGTTATCTTTAGATGGTGGTGTGTAAGATGGGCCCGTATGTTCGTAGTATTCCCAGAGTAGTTTTTTTTATACGACACACCTTGCAAATCCCGTGTGCCATATCCATCTCATTTGTCCCATCCTTGTTAAAAAATCCAAAATACGTCCAGACGTTTGATTTAAACGCAGATGGTGCTTTCCTGATTTCTTTCTCTGCCTCCATCTTTATTTGATAAACTTTCCCACATGGTGACCTAACCTCTGCTGACCTCACTAGAGAAAAAGCACAAACGCACCATTTGGTGCATTGGAAGTTTTTATAATGAAATGTCTGCTGTGCCTGTATTGATAACATTATTACCAAACAAAATATTGTGATACTATGCTGTATCGATTTTTACCCCCACCCCTGGTTAGCACACCTCATTATTGTTGCAGAGCCACCCTAATGTTTTTGTGCTTCAGGTCCAGTTAGCTCAGCTGTTATACTATTCAAAATAGAATAGAATAGAATAGAATAGAATAGAATAACCCTTTATTATCATTGTACATGTACAACAAAATTATGGGTGCTCCACACAAACTGTGCAGGAATAAAATATAAATACCTAATACCTCTTATTAGGTATTAACATTAACATTCGGTTCTACATCAGTTCTACTCCCGTGCTTGAAATGATCACTTTTTTGCAACGGATCAACATCAAAATTTATAAGTGGAATATAGTCATGAACCCACCATATATATATATATATATATATATATCAAACATAATTAATCAAATGCATTTGATTAACTGATTACGAGCAAGTCTGATCACATCTATAAAAACTGAATTTTTGGCAGTTTGCTGGTCTGAAGCATTAGGTATGTTAGCACAATGCCACAGTTTTCCCAGTAACTGCATCTCAGGCTCTTAATGCTCCAATTAGCGTTAATTGTTAAAGTTACAAGTAACGGAAAAATATTGGCTAAGTATGGCTTATTTGTAAGGGCTGCCAGGAGAAAACCTCGTCTCCTGCTTAAGTAAAGTTATTGTATGAAGCAAAGTTTGAAGAGTCTTGAAAACGATATTAATATAACCTTACATTTGTTTACCATCCTTATCAAACATGTTTTTGTTTGCAGTCACAGGTGTGATTTAGAAAAGCAAAACTGCACACATCAACACTCACAAACCACACAGATGATGAAGCTGTTTGAATTGGAATTTTTTGCAGTGTTCATCTTAATAGACAACAGCACCGTATGTGCTGACACATTATTGAATCAAATGAATGAGGAATATTACTCACTCTCGTATTACAGATACACATAAAGTTTGGATAAATTCATTGATGATGGAATTATTAATGTGTTAATTCATCATTGTCACATGGTTTTATTTGAATGCAAATAAACTTTATTTGAACTATACTTGGAAAGACAGAGTGGGGTGGGGTGCAGCTCTAATATGCTTTGAGCAAATAATCACATGAACAGGAGTCAACAGAGAAGAGAAGAGAAGAATCATAAGGTTTGTGTTCCTTTTGAGTTTATAAATTAAATGACATTACAAAAACAATATTTATTTTTTATTATCATTATCATTTTAAAATTTTGCAGTTTTCTGACTAACTATGTAAAAGTTGTTTTATATTTACAGACGTATAATATCATAAGGGTTTTGAGACTATACATGAAAAAAGCACCTTGAACACTGGGGGTAGACAGTTTATATATCAAACATTTGTAGATACCTTGTTATCTTTCTGCTGGGCTTCATGTGGTAATATATTGCAGTTATTCATTAAATAAATTTAGGAAGAAACAAAGAAGGTCACCAGTAGGGGAAACACAAAGGTTTTACGTGTTAAACTTCTAAGTCAGCGTACTTTCAACAGCATATTGTGAAAGAAAATGAAAAACATAAAAATAATTCTTGAGAGTGATTTTAATGTGCTTAAAGGAGAAGCAGCTTTACATATTTCCTGCCACTAAGGAAATATGTAAAGCAAAACTACGATCAGAGCAGAGGTGAGGCAATAACAGATGCTGCAGTTAATGCCTCTGGTTTATTTGAATAGACAAAACTCTGCACATCATTTAAATGCTTTACACTTATTGTCCTAATGAATGGACAAAATAAACAGCAGCAGGTGAGTCAAACACATTGAGGCACATAGTGCATTTTGTGTACAGTGTGTGGTAGTCAATAAAGAAATGCATGACATGAGTGAAGAAGTGTATGTCTATGTGGCGCATGTTTATGTCAAAATAATTTCCATTGCTGAACTGTATTTCCCAGTTTGTCAGTGTCACAGTTTGGGCTGGACAGTTGATACTCTACTTTTTATGAAGAAAAAAAAATGATACATGAAACAGATTGAAATAAAAAGATGATAAAGAAATCTCTCTTTTGGATTTTTTAAAATCTGTATTAAAGTAATCAAATCTTTCAGAAACATAAGTGTCTGATTTTTTAAATTATTTTTTTCCAGATGTCACCAAACTCATCGTTCTCCACTAACTCCTCTTTCGATCTGCACCTTTCCTCCATGAACACCTCCCTCCCTTTATACATGTACTGTCTCATCTCTAAACCGAGCTCCTACATCGTTCGTGCATTTAGCATCACCGCCATCTTCCTCGTCCTCCCCATCTGCATCCTCATCCTCCAACATGGTCTGCAAGAGTGGAGGAAAAAAGGCTCCACCTTCATGGAAGTACTGAGTCACTCCGACTGCTTCACCTACAACATCGTCATCATGAACCTGTTTGCTGTCTTAGCGTGTGTCTTCAACTATTGTGGTATCACCATGAAATATTTAAACATGTTATCCTGGGCGTTCTTTCTTTACTCTTTCTACTTTTTTGGACTGATGTTCTTTCACATGCTGACTTGTGTGGAGCACTACATGGCTGCTGTTCATCCCATCACTTATCGGAGCTTAAGGAGAGAAAGATGGGTCAGAATCAGAAATATCAGCATAGGCTGCATTTGGCTGCTTTGCTTTGCACTGTCAGGTTTTACAGTGATAGACGATATGATCATCACCATTTTGAATTTTTGCCTCCTGACATTGTCTGTAATCGTCTCCTCCTTCTGCAGCCTTTCTGTTCTCCGTGTCTTAATTCATCCGGGCCCTGGAGAAGAGAGCAGGAACAGGGACAGGGTTGACCAATCAAAGAAGAGGGCATTTTACACCATTGTGACCATACTGGGAATAGTGGTGTTGACGTTTGTTTGGGATTTGAATTGGTCTGTAGTGTATATTACAGGAGGACTTAATGGATGCATGTTAATGTCATGGGGTGTCTGGCTCAGTCTTCCTAGCAACCTCTTGTTGCCTCTGCTGTTTCTGTACAGAAAGGGTAAAGTTGTGTGTTCCAAGAACAACATGCAACGAGTATAAAGAAGAGCGCCTAGGATCATTTGGGGTCGCTCTTTTTGCGATGAGCAGACGACATCATCTGAAGATCCAACCCTGAGCAACCGATGTCTAAACGTTCTGGGCCAACTAATTGATTTTGTATTTTCTGGCTATGTCTGGGTATATTCTATGTCTCTGCTCATTTTTGGATTTTCATTTTTGATTTTCATTCAGTTGTTTTCCTGCCAGATTAAAACTACCAATAATTTCCACTGTATTCCTGTGGGACTGAATTTCCAAGGGATGCTGCTTTTCTTTTTGTATTATTATTATCAACACAGAACACAGAGATAAGCGCATGTTTGCAGGAACAACATGTAATGAGCAAAAAGAAGGTCTGGATGTTCCTGTTCTCTTCTCGATTTCACCTCTCAAAGATCACAACATAATCAGCATGAGCTCAGAGTAGGTTAATTAGATAAGTTTAATTCGTGTGAATTGATTATGTTAAGATTATTGTTTTAATAAGGAGAGATCATTAGAAAGAAACTGACATGCTTTATTGATGTACAGAATAAGACAGAGGTATTTGATGCTTAGACTCTGATGGCCCGTTTTGGTGGAGCCGAACCCCAGCTGTGATAGCAAGTGGAGCACCACCCCCCAGAGTCTAGACTTGGTAGTGGAGATAAAGAGATGGTGGCTTGAATAGAGCCTTAGTGACAAGAAAAAGATGGCGATGGGGAGGAGGTGGGTTGCATGAAGGCATATGCAAGGGAGAATGACAGTGAAATTTTAAGTATGCGGCATGAATGTTAAATGGCCTAAAGAAGACTGGGAGAAAGATTGGTCTCGACCAGTGATGTCACAAACAGCTTGACAGCGTGGGAAAGTGAAGTGATGTGAAGCCTAGATTTAGCCGGCAACACCCGTGTCATGGTCCCGGGACTTCTACCCGGTATTTTGTGTTCCTTGTATTGTTGTCGTTTAATGTTATGTTTTTAGGGTCCCTAGGTTGTTCTGTTAAGATGTTGCTTATTAGTTTTCCCCTCGTGACTTTACTGTGTGCCCTCTCTGTGTATCTGTGAGTCCTCGTGTCTCCTCCTTGTGTTTTATTTCATGTTTTCCCCAGCCCACTATGTCTGTGTTCTCTCTCTCCCCCTCTGGTCTGCGTCTCTGTACTTCCTGTCTTATTTTGACAGTCTCCCGTCAGTATGAGTCAGTGTTGTGTTACTCCTGCCGTGTCTTGTTATGATTATCAGAGTCACCTGTGTTCCCCGTGTGCTCCCACTTCCCTGGTTAACCCTCTGTGTATTTATGTCCGCGTCTCCCTCAGTTCTGTGTCGTGTTGGCAGTGTCTCATCCCTGAAGCTGTGTGATTCTCCCTGTGTTTCCTTGGTCCTCAGTTTAGCGTTCCCAGTATAGTTCTGTATCATTGTTAAGCCTGCAATAAAGCAGTGATTTTTGAGTTCAGTTCTGTTTCCATGAGTTTTGCGTTTGTGTCCTCACCTGCCTGCACACAGCCAGTTCATGACAACCTGGGAGCAGACAGATGTTAGACCACAGACCTTATTGAACTTAAGCTTGATTTGATTGTTGCTTTGAATTTGTTTGCTTTGCTCCTGCTAAATTGCTTTAATAAAGTATCCTGCATTCAAAATTCTAAATTGTGGTCCTTTTTAACCTTCTATGAAACAGTAAAGGTAAAAATCTGAGCACTAGTTTACATCTGATATGTGACTCTTACAGGTTACTCCAGCCTTCTAAAAGTAACAGACCCTCATGGCTTGCTTTTCCAAACCACTATATTAAGCCCAGTCATATTCCAAGAGCACTAATCTAGAGGGGAGCTGCCGCAACGGGTGTTTGTGGTAGGATACTGGGCTTTCAAGGCTACACAGGGCTGAGTTTATATCAGAGTAGGGAGGGTAGACATCCAGAGAATAGAGGCAGTTAGAACTGCCAGATCTCCTAACCCAATGGATCCACTCTAGCTCTGCACTGCCTGCTGGGTATTCATCACAGACCAGCTTTTTTAAACAGAGAGTCAGTCAAGACTATTAGGGAGCTGATTCCACAGATCAAAAAAATCTATAATTGGTAAATGTTGTGTTCTGTTGGAGGGGTGATGAGCTGTTCTGTTCTTCAGAATTCAACCCAAAGTGCTTTAAAGACATTTACAGTACACATGAAAACAAAACACATGAAAAACTATTAGAGCTGTTTTGTTGTGTTAACGCATTAAGATAAGATAAGATAAGATAAGACAGCCTTTATTACTTCCATAATTGGGAAATTTATAATGAGCAGGGGAAATAAAAAATCTCAGTCATTTAGTGGTCACTGAAATTCAAATTTAACAAACTGATAAAGATTCATAAATCATGACTCTCTGCTCTCCTCTACGTAAGAAGCCTGTGTAAGTTACAAGTATTGGTATCAGTAATTCTAGCCCTGTATTTATTTATCTAACTCCAACCTCTCTGTAATTTTTTTATTTAAATATTTATTGTGATAATTGAAACCTAAGAAAAGACGTCTGTAGGGTAGTTGCGATTGGTCTGTTCTTGAGGTGGGTGGGCCCAGGTCCCATACCCATAAATCACCCTTTTAAGACTAATTTTACTCACTAAAATCTGTATACACAGACTCAGAAAGAGAAAAGAGAGCGTACAGCATGAGTGCCAAACTTGGGCCAGAACCAGCCTCTCTAAGGGTCCAATCAGGCCACCTGGACAGCTTTGGAAAATAAGGAGACTGCAAAGAAGGAGGGTAAAAATGTTGAACTTTAAACTGTTTTTTTTTTTTAGTATTACAGCCTTCCTACTGACCAACACACCATTCATAGACTGTCATACCACAGCAGAGTAACAGGTGGAGCATTAAAAGACAGAAGCTGAGATGTTTTTGTTGTTAGGTTTCCATTAAAATCAGAAAGGTTGTTCACTGTTTACTATAGAATTTACTGTTGTTTTTTACAGTGGATCCACAAGAAAAAAAACAGGACACTTTCTGTGAATTGAAAGAACATTTATGTTTTTTAATAATGGGATAAAGTACAGCTGGTAAGCTGCCAGTGCTTTTCTTCTATGATCCTTCAGGTGACACCAAGAGAGCTGTGCTGCAGGTTTCTCTGATTTACTACAGCAGCATTTCATAATATGGACAAACTGAGGCGTACTGTTAAAGCTGCACTTGTTTTTCTTCAAACATGTCTTTGACTGAAGGTATAATTATTTTCACTGAAACAAAGGAGAATAACTTGGAGGTTTGTTGTTTTTATGGGGTATTCTGCTGTAGTTTTACTGCTCCAGCAGTAATACAGTCTCAGGTTTGATTCAGCCGATTGGTTTTTCAAAGCCGTGTGAACCGGGTCTGCATAACACTTGGGTCAATCTCTTCGCACTTTATCGACCACAACACAGCTAATCTCAATCACACTAACAGTCTTTTTCCTGCAGCACTTTGTCTTTGAATGCTGCACGAATATGAATTATGAATTAATACTAATATTTTTTTGTGGGACATGTAATTAACACACAGGCGAGAGGATGACTGTGGAGGAGTCGGAAACAGATGAGGTCTGATATTAAGTCAGTTGTGAGTCTGTGTTCTTTCTTCTTTTGTTGCTGTTGTTAGTTTGCTCACTGAGGGAAAAGTCATCATCCATGTTTTCGTTCAGCCTCACTAACTTAGAGAGTGTTCCTCCTCAAAATGGGCCTCTGGACATGACGCATGATTGGGCTGCATTTAGTTCCTCTTCTTTCTGCTATTGAAGCACAAATGCTGATTTTAAGCTAAAGGAAATTAAACCAACAACATCCAACAATGCTTTAACTTTTTCCTGATATGTGCAAATGTACATGTCTAGAAGGCTCTTTGACTTCAACACTCTCATTATTAGAAATGGATAAACAGTGAACTTACATCTAATAAGATAAGAACTTTGAACCTCATTCAGACATTAAGATTAAAGGCTGCTGGCTGCACTTTAACTCTATTAAGTGATATTTTCAGTGGAGGCTCATGAAAGTCTGTGTGAAGATCTGCTCATATGATTACAGATGCAGTGACAGTTGTGTTTCCTGATTACCTCTTAAAGACTTTGTAGGGCTTTTTTGGGGGTTATTGTTCAGATTCACATTTTTTACCATAATGATATCAATTTCTGGTAATTGCTGGAGTGGGTGTGGTTTCACCTTACTCACCTGGTTACTCCACAGGTGAAGGAGAAGCGAGAGGGTGAATAGGGCTCAGATATTTTCTGTTGGCCTGTTTTTCTGGTCACTCTTCCTTGACTGGATAATGACAATGTAACGTTTACTGCAATTCATGTTTGCTCAAATGAAATCTGCATCCTTTAGAGGCAAGTGGTTGTCAGAATGGACTCTGATGTGTCAAACACGTCACAGTAAAGAGCTCAACTTAGCCTCACCACAGCTTTCTTAAAAGGAGTTGTCACTACAGCCTTCAACCTGACAGAGGACGCTCAGAAAGATGAGCGGCAGTCTCTTGCTACTTTCTGCAGTGTTCATCTTAATAGACAACAGCACTGTATGTGCTGATACATTATTGAATCAAATGAATGTAGAATATTACTCACTCTAGTATTACAGATACACATAAAGTTCTGTGTGTGGAGTACATATAGGTATTTGTGCTATGATACTGAGGCTAGCTTGGCCACACTCCACAGCTTACATATAAAACAGCTGTGCAGACAAGTAATTGTTTATTGATCAGTTAATTCATTTGTTAATTCATCATTGTCACATGGTTTTATTTGAATGCAAATAAACTTTATTTGAATTATACTTGGAGAGACAGAGTGGGGTGGAGTGCAGCTCTAATATGTTTTGAGCAAATAATCACATGAACAGGAGTCAACAGAGAAGAGAAGAGAAGAGAAGAGAATCATAAGGTTTGTATTCCTTTTGAGTTCATAAAATTAAACGACATTACAAAAACAATATTTAATTTTTAACTATTATTTTAAAATTTTGCAGTTTTCTGACTAACTATGTAAAAGTTGTTTTATATTTTCAGAATTATAATATCATAAGGGTTTTGAGACTATACATGAAAAAAAGCACCGTGAACACTGGGGGTAGACAGTTTATATATCAAACATTTGTAGATACCTTCTCATCTTTCTGCTGGGCTTCATGTGGTAATATATTGCAGTTATTCATTAAATAAATTTAACATTGAACAAAGAAGGTCGTCAGTAGAGGAAACACAAAGGTTTTATGTGTTGAACTTCTAAGTCAGCGTACTTTCAATAGCATATTGTAAAAGAAAATATACAACATAAAATAATTCCTGCTACTAAGGAAATATGCAATGCAAAACTAAGATTTGAATATACAAACCTTGCACATCCTTTATATGTTTTACACTTATTGTCCTAATGAATGGACAAAATAAACAGCAGCAGGTGGATCAAACACATTGAGGCACATAGTGCATTTTGTGCAGTGTGTGGTAGTCAATAAAGAAATGCATGACATGAGTGAAGATTTATGTGTGGGTGTCTATTTTATGCATTTTTATGTCAAAATAATTTCAAATTTGTCACTGTCAGGGTTTGGGCTGGACAGGACTACTTTATTAACTACATTTTATGAAGAAAAAAAAAACAACAAAAAAAGATATATGAAACAGATTAAAATAAAATGTATATAAATAAATCTCTCTTTTGGAATTTCTTTTTTTAAAAATCTGGATCAAAGTAGTAAAGTTTTTCAGGAATATAAGTGTGCGATTTTTTTTCCAGATGTCACCAAACTCATCGTTCTCCACTAACTCCTCTTTGGATCTGCACCTGTCCTCCATGAACACCTCCCTCCCTTTATACATGTACTGTCTCATCTCTAAACCGAGCTCCTACATCAGTTGTGCATTTTTCATCACCACCATCTTCCTCGTCCTCCCTGTCTGCATCCTCATCCTCCAACATGGTCTCCAAGAATGGAGGAAAAAAGGCTCCACCTTCATGGAAGTACTGAGTCACTCTGACTGCTTCACCTACAACATCGTCATCTTGGACCTGTTTGCTGTCTTATCGTGTATCTTCAACTATTGTGGTATCGTCATGAATAATTTAAACATGTTTATCTTACCGTACTTTCTTTACTCTTTCTCCTGCTTTGGACAGATCTTCTTTCACATGCTGACTTGTGTGGAGCACTACATGGCTGCTGTTCATCCCATCACTTATCTGAGCTTAAGGAAAGAAAGAGGTGTTAGAATCAGGAATATCAGCATAGGCTGTGTTTGGCTGCTTTGCTTTGCAATAACAGGTTTCATAATTATTGAAGATGTCATCGTCCCTATTGTGAATATATGTCTCTTGACATTGTCTTTAATCGTCTCCTCCTTCTGCAGCCTTTCTGTTCTCCGTGTTTTAATTCATTCAGGCCCAAGAGAAGAGAGCAGGAAAAGCGACAGGGTTGACCAATCAAAGAAGAGAGCATTTTACACCATTGTGACCATACTGGGAATACTGGCACTGAAATCTCTCTGGGATCTGAATTGGTCTGTAGTGTATATTACAGGAGGACATTATGCATGTGTTTTAACGTCATGGGGTGCCTGGTTTAATCTTCTCAGCAATCTCTTGTTGCCTCTGCTGTTTCTATACAGAAAAGGTAAATTTGTGTGTTTCAAAAACAACACAGAATGAAGTTAAAGACTCCATTTTTGAAAAAGATTTTTACACAAACGATAAAGACCAGTACAATATGTGCTAAGGAGTATTTGATCCACAATAAGAAAAATGCCTTGTGTAGATAAGTTAATGAAACAATTTGATCAGCCATCTTGTGATACACCAGACATCCTCTTTATCGCATGAGGATGTAACCATGGAAAAACTTGCACCTGCCCATCACCAGCCATTTAATTTTGTACCAATCTGGCCAACTCTTTAACATCCTTATACTCATCACCTGTGTTTACGTGCTAAAAGAGAACTCAAAACTGATTCTGAAGTACGAGTTGTTGTATGGCAACATCTGTGACATCTGCATTTTTGACTTTTTTCTCAAAAAAAGATTTTTAACTTCAATTGACATTTTGACTTTATTCTCAAAGTGATTAATATATTTTTTTCCTAATGTGATCCTAATTATCCTTCATAACCAAATAACCATGAATCTGGTTTATTTTGGTATTTGCTTTTACTCTCTGTCTTTGCATTCCTCTGCTTACTTTATTATCTTCCCCTGCTGTGCCCTATTCCCTGCGCTTCATTAGAATACACACAAAACATTTGCTGTATGTCACTATAATTGTAATAGAATAATAAAATACTTGTGTGGAAGAAATATCAGATTTTGTTTTACAAGTAGTTTTAAAAACTAAGAAAAAGGAATGAATTGCTTTAGCAACAACAGTGGTTGTTTTAGCATTGAATTGAATAGCATGACAAAGGTTATAGCTTGTGTGTTTGTTAGGTTTATATTGTGGATTGTCATTTATGCTTAGAAATATATACTCATATATGCTTAGAGTTTTATAATCAAGTCACATTGATAGGATGTCTGATACTTAGCAGTCTGCAAAGACTGTGTGCCTCCCAGAGCACTCTGGCATACACATGCATCTTAAGGTCATGAGAGAGGTCGTACCTTCTCTTACTGATTTATGGTATAGGAGGACACCTACTCTGTATCTGTTTAAGTGCCTTTGTTTAGGTGGACCGCTGGACTCCTGGCACCAGCTTTGGTGTGTCATTTGTTTTTATTATTGTCCACCCTTCCTGGTAAGATAATATTGACAGGTGACTTAAATTGTACCTTAGACCCGAAGACTGATCGCTCATCAGGGACAGATATCTCAGATTCCCAAACAAGAAAGAAACTACTTCAATATATACAAGATTTAAATCTCTGTGACCCCTGGAAGACTCAAAATCCTACCAAAAGGGAATACTCATGCTACTCTTCAACATTTAAAACCCACTCTCGAATAGATTATTTTCTTATATCCTCATCTTTGTTACCTTGTATAAGTGCCTGTATTTACGATAGTATTGTTCTGTCAGATCATGCCCCGCTATTTTATAATGTTGTACAAGTGAACAGACACTCTTTTAACTGGTGCTTACACCCTAAATGGTTACAAGATTCTGAATTCATAAAATTCATAGGAGAACACATTGATCTCTACTTCTCAGTAAATAAAAATCAAATAAATGCAACCACCAGATGGGAAGCATTTAAAGCATATATTAGAGGACAAATGATAAGCTTCACCAGTTCTAAGTTTAATAAATTCAGACAGACAATGAATGGTCTAAAATTGGAGAACTAGAGAGAGGTTATTAAAGACAATTTGAGAAAAACAAAACAGGAGCTACTCACCCTTAAAGCAAAATATGAGGAGCTGTCCTTGTTTAAAGCTGAAGACAGTCTAATTAGATTGAAACAAACTTTTTATGATCAGGGTGAAAAGCTGGTTAAATTGTTGGCCTGGCAGATTAAGAAGCTCGAATTTGACAGGGCCATCAATACAATTAGGAACAAACGTGGAGAATTTCTTACGGACCCAACAGAAATTAATGATACTTTTGTCTCATTATAAACCTCTATATAATTCAGACAGCTTACTGGACTCTGAACACATAAATAGTTTCCTTGATGGGATGACCATCTCTTGTATTTCTGAAGATACAAGAATTGCTTTGGAAAAGGATTTGGATCTGAATGACATCTCTAATGCCATCACAAGCATGAAAGGAGGGAAAGCTTCTGGCCCAGATGGGCCCCCGATAGATATTTATAAACTATTTAAAGAGAAAATAATAGCCCCATTGTTGGATGTGTATTTGGAATCCTTTAAAACAGGTAGTCTCCCAGCTTCATTACGAAACGCTCTGGAATGACCCTATATTCTCGATTTACTTAAACGGTTTGGATTTGGTGAACATTTTTGTAGATGGGTCAAAATAATACTTGTTGATACTACTGCAATGATATCTACTAATAACTTAATCTCTCACCCTTTTGAATTGTTTCGAGGTATGAGACAAGGGTCACCAATTTCACCTCTTCTTTTCCTTTTAGCCACTGGAGATAGTTGTTAGATCAGACACCTCTATTCACAGGATTAAGACCATGGATATTGAACACAAGATAGCAATGTATGCTGATGATACTACTTTGTTTTTATCACAGCTTGCAGAAACAATACCTGCTCTCTTGGAATTGATTAATCAATTCGGTACAGTCTTGGGATTCAAGGTGAACAGAGAAGAATCATCAATTATGTTTTTAAATGTTAATGAGAGGAGGAAACCATTAGTATCCCACACATTTGTGAATGCTGCAGAAGGTTTTCAATACTTGGGTATCAGAATAACTCCAATTATAAGCAAACTTAGTTCAACCAACTACGAACCCATGGTAACAGAATTGGTGGAAGAGATCAACAGATGGACAACATTACCTATATCTATACTGGGAAGAATAAACATAAGATGACCATATTACCCAAATTCCTATATGCTTTTCAATAAATTCCACTAGCCCCACCTCCTTCTTTTTTCCCAAAGACCTGAAAGCATCTCTCTAATGTTATCTGGAACAAAGGGACGCCAAGACTCAGACTCCCTCTCCTCTATTTGGCCAATGATAGGGGAGGGCTACAATTGCCAAACCTAGAATGGTATTATTGGGCTGCTCAGCTGAGGACCACAATGTTTTGGTTTTCTAAAGATGTTTTCTTGCCCTGGGTAGAAATTGAAAAGGTGTTTGCAAAAGGTTTGGCACTGGTTAATTATTTATATTCGGCATCCCTTAAGAATTTTTTAAAAAAAATACAACTAATCCCTTTGTAAAAAACTCTATTGTGGTTTGGCACACAGTTCAAAATATACTGGGTGACCCCATCGGGTTATCCTGTTTTTCCCCAATCTGGGGTAATGAGCTCTTTACTCTGGCACATAAGGACATGGGTTTTAACATATGGTTGCATAAGGGCATAGTGAATATACAAGATGTATATGAAGATCATAATCTTATGTCATTCAGTGATTTGAGGGCAAAGTTTGATGTATCTCAGAAAGACCTCTGCAAATATCTGCAACTTAGAAGCTTTATTCTAGTTCAATTGAATAATTCAACACATGGGCATATTTAGCCCATTGTTGGGGTGCTGAAGACAATATTTGCTGTTTGTGTGACACACTACAAAAATATAAAAAGCATACAGTACTTGGTTGAGAAGTAATATTTTACCAACAAACAGGTTTGTTCCAGCTCGCCTCTTCCCTGCTCTGGCTCTAGCGCCGTTGCTGCCAGAGTGATGGTGGCTGAGACGCAGCGGAGCGGAGGTGGAAGTGCCTGGATTAAAACAGGACATATTAGCTGCATTTAACCTTCAGTTACTCTTTATATAGTTAGGTAGGAGTCAGACCATGTTTCTTTTTAGTTGAAAAACATTACACCCAGGTAACCTGCAGTGTTGAAAACGTGTTTTCCGACGATGTTTGCTACCCTACACTCCGTCCTGCTCTGTAGTAAAATCAGCGACATTTGACGGTCCTGTTGCTCCCACTGAAATGTATACAGCCTATTTAAAATCTACAACTTAAAATTGTCCATAGCCTGCTGTTGTTGCCACTGTCCTGTGTTGAAATGGAATGAGAGAAGCTGCTTATTTTGCCATATGTGCATGTGCTGATATGAAACCTAGGACCCACATTCAGGTAAAAGTGTAAGAATAAATGATCCATCAATCAAGAATAATGTTGGATCAGTGTTTCAATATTTCTATCTTTTATTAGATGTACATGTGGTTTGGTTATTTGCCTTTTGGTTGAAAGTACACTGAGAGAGGACTTTTTTATTAGTGATTTCAATAGCATTTTTTCATATTAATGTAATTTTTTCATCTAATTGAATACAATCTATTTGTGTATGATTGTCAGTCCAAAGAGGGAGAGATGAAAGAGGGGAACGTGAGTAGAAAATACAAGGTCAGGAAGAATCAGGTAAGGAAACAGACAGGGAACAGTGACAGGCAAAACAGAAACTGTTAAACTGCTTGAGAGAGTTGACCACCAAAAGTGATAGACAGATTTGCCAACCTCAAGGTGAGGAGACATAGGTAAAAGAAAAAATCTGCAGAGCCATAGTATCTGCAGTAAAGATCTTTTTATACATAGTATACATTGTACCATAGGCAAGGTTGCCTCCATTTTTATAAGTTTTTAAATTAATCTTTTGTACATTTGTACGTTTCAAGGACTCTCCTATTTTTGGAGTGTATTTTTATGTATCTGTATTATATTATACATACACATTACAAATGAATCTCTGTCCTAAAACTGCACTCAGTTTACTTTTTACTCACTATGAGCATCATTCATTAGTGATGTGCGGATCGATCCTGAAATATCGATTCCTCCGATACCAATCATTTATGTTCTAGAATCGATTCTCACATTAAAATATCGATATTTTAGTAATTTAGGGTAAATTTGTAGTTTATCATTAACAGGAACACAGTGGAAAGAAACTATGACATTCGGATTGTGTACATTCAAAGGAACTACTTCCTCTTCCGCCTTTCATAGTCATGTGTGAAATACGGCTGTATAAATGTCTCGCAGCCCGTAGGCGTGCGCACTCACAACAACGGCGGAGAGTAATTGTGTGGACGTATTTTACCTCCACGAACAGCTGAGACATGGTTTGCGATACATGTGGCAAAAAAGTGAGCTGTTATGGCCATACTTGCCAACCTTGAGACCTCAGAATTAGGGAGACATTCAAAAGGGCTGTTGGGGTGTGTGTGATAAATACATTTTACAGTGTTTATACGTCACGAGCTCCCTCGGTGGAGTGAAACTCTGCCGTCTGCTCCTTGCTATCTAAAATATAACAGGGTGCTGGCGTAAACTCTCGACTGTCTCACACTTTGTTTAATTAGTTTTCTGTTTGACGTTCATTCAGCTGTGTGAAAACCCCGGAGGAACCCTCCCGAGGGATTAATAAAGTTAAATTTAATTTAATCTAATCTAATAACTTTAATCTCAGCCAAACCGATTTACTCACGAACAAATAAAACACTGAAAAAGCCAAACAATAACATTTTCAAATTATCTAAGTGACTTATATATCATGTTTAACCCGAGTAGTGAAAGGCCGCGGGGGTTTGAAAACGATGTGTCAATCGGCTCCGATATTTGAAGTTTACACAGCTACATTCTCACCTGAAAATATGTTAAAAGTTTTTTTGCGACCCAGAAAGACAAATAAGAGTAATATTAAAACTAAGTAGCTGCCGCCGTTGTTGGAAACTGGAATTGGCTGGGCCGCGCTATGAATTCTGCGATATGGTTTTTCAATTTTGTTGTCCGGGTGGAAAATCGGGAGAAATTCGGGAGAATGGTGACTACGGGAGATTTTCGGGAGGGGCACTGAAATTCAGGATTCTCCCGGAAAAATCGGGAGGGTTGTACGGTGGCCCTGAGAGGCCAAACGGACTGCAACTTCAGAAAACACTTGCAAAAAGAAAAACACTTGCAAAAAGAAAAATGCTGCATAAAGAAAAACGCTGCAAAAAGAAAAACACTTGCAAAAAGAAAAATGCTGCAAAAAGAAAAACACTTGCAAAAAGAAAAATGCTGCAAAAAGAAAAACGCTGCAAAAGCACACAAAGCACAACGGAAATAGGAAAAAAGACAACGGAAATGTTTCTGGGGAGACAATAACCAGACGGACCAGTTGCACGAACCAAAACATGTATGTATGGCTGTATCCCAATTCAGGGACTGTTTCCCAATTCAGGGTCTGCAGCCTTAAAGTACGCAGCCTTAACGGTCCTTAAGGGCCGCACTCAAAGACCGCTGAGGCCGGCTTGTAGGCTTGTGAGATGGGACGGTCTAGCCTCCGTCGCGCTGCCCAGGTTGCCTAGCAACCATGATACTAACAGCTGGAAACGTTTCATACAGCTTTGTTTGACAGAAATGAAGGAGAACATATTTTGTACATTTGTTTCTACATGAGCTTTGTGTGATTTGATAAGTATCTGAGGCTGATGATTTTTGGGCTTCATTTCTGTACTGAACAGTCATTTAAGATTAGCTAGTAAATAACAATTAGCTCATGTTGTTCATGAGACTAAAGTCATCTCACTTTGGTAATGTAAATATAATATGGCCAATATTTTATTAATCATTATTAGTTATTACAGCAGTGAACATGAACTCTGTGCCAAACACTGAGCTTCAGTAAAGATTCAAGTTGCATTTATTTATATTTCCTATCACCTTAAATCTTCACTCAAAGACAAGCATCTTTGACAGTGTATATATAGATGTATTATATATAAGAGACAAATATTGTTTTTTTTTAATATGTTGGCATTACTAAATTTGGCTCAATGCTTATATATGTGTGGAAGAAGCAAATGTACGAGCTGTGATAACTGTGTCTGATAGAATGAAGAGTAGACTGATACATTAAATATCCCTTTATTGGGTGAGAAAATCAGACCATGTCATAACTGCTTTAAGTCATACAGAATAGATATCAGAGCCTTAAACAGGCTGACTTCTGCTAAATGGGTCAAACTGGGCAGAAAGTCTACAAACACATAACATCCTTATAGAATATGATGTAACACTATAGATCAACTTACCTCAGAATATATAAAGCATATAAACAATTACAGCAATATGATGCAACAAACACAGCAGTACTACTAATCCAAAATACTCAAAGCTTCGTAGAACTGAAACAAACATTTATTTTTAGCTCCATTCTGCTGCTGATACATACTTTAGGTTTCTGAATATTAAACTTGTTGCTGCCTTTCATAGTGTGTAACTTGAAGGCCCTGAGTACTTTCTCCCACACTGAAAACACTGGGATGATAAAATTATTTGAACATTACCTAATAAGACTGATTCAGGACAGACAATTAGTTATTTTAAACTTTTCTAGCAGTCCTTCACAAACAGGGAACAGTCTGTCTATTCTCTCCATCTGTCAGCTGCTGCTGGCTCTTCCTCCTCCTCTTCCTCACACACTGCTGAGTTTGTCCAGGTGGATCATCAGGGTGCAAAGCCTCACAGATGATGTGCAGCAGTGGGTCCCTCAGTCTGTCCTCACTCTGGACACTTGCAGTTGTCGCACATGGAAATCAAATGTGTGATAAGCTGCAGGATTCAAACACAAGTGTAACTTATAAATACATGTTCATACTTTTATTCCACAATCAGAGAGAAAGAAACAGAGACAGAGTGCAGGACAGACAGACAGGTGACAGTCTCAGGTGTATACACTGCTACAAAACAGCACAAGAGAAGGAGGATTTAGTGTTTGTGTTATTATGAGTGCTAAACAAGAAGAGTTCCCAGATGGTCCAGTGGACACATGTGTGACTCCTGTGATTAAAGCATCTTTCTTTCAGCTTAACGAGTGAACCGTCAGCTCGTTCAAACACACGTTAAAGTCCGTTTGGCTCGACACCACCGAACAGAGGCAGCAATATAACATAGCTAACATTAACAGTGCAGTGAATCCTGCTTGTGCCGTGAAATTCAGGACTGCAAACCGAGCAGCATCACTGACTTTCAGCTTGTTGTGTTTGTGGATATATGACTGACTTTAATTATCCACAAAATCATCAGATTCTCTGTAAGATTAAGGTCGACTATCTAACGGCGTATAAAGTAAAGGCTTTAAAACAAAGTAAATGCTGAAAGTACAAACATCGCTAATGTCACATAACTTTGCCGGCATGTGGCCAACAGTAATGTTTTAATGTTCCTCATTATTAAACATTTGCACATAAATAAGTGACATAATATTCAGAACTTACTTTTGAAAGTTTACTCTTTGGCCGCTCCACTTCTTTGAAGTGTCTCCCAGTGCACTTGTTGGGCGTTTATCAATATGCGTACTTGTGCGTACTTGCGTTCTCGTGTACTCGTGATACGTCATCAGTCGGAGACCAAGTACTGTTCCAATTGGCACGCATCACGCCGAGAACGCGAAAAAGTCCCGGATGTGTTCTCGATCCGCCCATTTTATCGAGCATGCATCGGTGTAGACTTGGGACAGCTATATATCCCAGAATGCATTTCGTCCAAAACTCAACAGCGGACTCCCGGCACATCGCCCCCCCCCGCTCGCGGTCTTCTCACTACTCAGGTTAAAGAAACCCCAGCAGCTGTCTATAGTATTGAGTGTCCACTAGAATAGAAATAAAAGCGTTCTAACATCTCACCTGCTTGTTTTTATTAAGGTATGTACACGTATGTACATGTACACTATTTTTATTAATAGAGGTTTCACTACTGAGGTTAAAATGATATATAAGTCACGTAGATCACTTCTAAATGTTAATGTTTGGTTTATTTCAGTGTTTCATTTGTTCCTGAGTAAACCGGTTTGGCTGTGATTAAAGTTAAGCTTCATAACATGTTACTCACAGTTACATTAAGAGGGGACGGCAGTAAAAACTCCGGACCTGTGACATCATCACGCACGCTGGTGTTCCGACTGTACAAATCACGAGTCCGTGCTCGCGCATTTTGAGAATTGAGAAACGCCAACGAGTCCGTGCTCGCGTTCTCGGCGGTACGTACTCCCGTGCGTTCTCGGCGGTGCGTACTCGAAAGCACGCGAGTACGCATCTTCAGCGCATTTGGGCATTGATAAGCGGCCGTTAGCATGTTTTGGTTCGTGCAACTGGTCCGTCCGGTATTGTCTCCCCAGAAACATTTCCGTTGTCTTTTTCCTATTTCCGTTGTGCTTTGTGTGCTTTTGCAGCGTTTTTCTTTTGCAGCGTTTTTCTTTTTGCAGCATTTTCTTTTTGCAAGTGTTTTTCTTTTGCAGCGTTTTCTTTTTGCAGCATTTTTCTTTTGCAGCGTTTTTCTTTTGCAGCATTTTTCTTTTGCAGCATTTTTTTTTTGCAAGTGTTTTTCTTTTGCAGCGTTTTCTTTTTGCAGCGTTTTCTTTTGCAGCATTTTTCTTTTTGCAAGTGTTTTTCTTTTGCAGCGTTTTTCTTTTGCAGCATTTTCTTTTGCAGCGTTTTTCTTTTTGCAGCATTTTTCTTTTGCAGCATTTTCTTTTTGCAAGTGTTTTTCTTTTGCAGCATTTTCTTTTTGCAGCATTTTCTTTTTGCAAGTGTTTTTCTTTTGCAGCGTTTTTCTTTTGCAGCATTTTCTTTTGCAGCATTTTCTTTTGCAAGTGTTTTTTTTTTGCAGCATTTTTCTTTTGCAGCATTTTCTCTTTTGCAAGTGTTTTTCTTTTGCAGCGTTTTTTTCTTTTGCAGCATTTTCTTTTTGCAAGTGTTTTCTTTTTGCAAGTGTTTTCTGAAGTTGCAGTCCGTTTGGCCTCTCAGGGCCACCGTAGGGTTGGCATGTATGGTTGTGGCAACATCACTAACCTTGTCAAACACCTCAGAGTAAATCATATCACAGAATATGATGAGCGTATGTTGAGACGAACTGAAGAGGAGGAGAGGGACAGGTGCTGCTAGGGCGAGACAGACGGCTCTCACGTAGTCCTTTAGTGCTGCAGGCAGGCAAGGTGTTCAAATAGCGCACAACTTCAGTTTTTTTTATTTCTATATGATGAACTCTGCATGATTAAGTGATAAGAACAAGTAATCTGATGTCCTATAATCATTATGACGCTATAATTTGAGATACAATAAATAAAATAAGTTTTTGTACAAAGTATCGGTATCGGATCAGTATCGCCGATACCATCCTGAATATTACTTGGTATCGGATCGGAAAGGAAATCAGTGGTATCGCACATCACGATCATTCATTATTCTCCCCCAGTAATTAAGGTTAGGATATGTATGTTTTTTAAATTCCAATCCATTCTTCTTTTGCAGCATTTAAAGAACCTTTATCAGATTTGATGGTTTTGTTACAGACATTTCAAAAAGCTGTTTTGTTTTTCTTTCACAAATGTGGGGATTAAATTATGTTAAATGTACAAAACAGTGATGTCATGTTTTGTGATGAGGACCCAGGCACAGAGAGACTTGATGAATTTAAGAATCTTATGATTTTATAAAGAAATTTGCAGACTTGCACAGAGAGGGTAAAGTTATGATGACTGATAATGGAGATGGAGACAACAGACGACGAGGACAGGGAGGAACAGGTTTAAATGCACCAAGGAGACAGTCAGAGGGAACTCAGGACAACTGGAGACATTTAAGGATGCAGGAACTGACAGAGACAGGGAAGAAGTCTCATCGTGACGAGTAAAGTTTATCTTGCCTGGCTGGGCAGCTCTCTGGGTGCTCAGCACCCCCAAAGCTCTGATCCTAGAATCGCCCCTGATTCAACGCAACAGCCTCCATTTCCATCCTAGAAACACTTGTTACAAAACATTGGTTTGGTAAAAGACTGGTCACTCAGTTTTATAACATGTTGGTTGAGAAGCATAGAGACACCTCAGACAATAAGCGACAGGAGTGGATACAAGACTTACAAGAAGATATTTCACCCATTGAGTGGAGTAAAATATGTTTAAAGACACACACCCAAACCATCAACACCCAATTGAGAATGATTCAATTTAACTGGATAATGCGAACATATGTCTTCCCCGTAAAACTAAATAAATTTGATCCTAATATCTTGGACAGATGTTATAAGTGTACCGATCACAAAGGTTCATTGTACCACTGTTTGTGGGAGTGTGAAAAGATTCTATATTTTTGGTGCTCAGTGTTAAAATATATTTCTCAGATCACATCTTCTCCTGTTCCATTAAGTCCTAAGGTCTGTATTTTAGGCATTTATTCAGATGACTGTAATTTAGCTTAGACAGAGCGAAAGATGGTTGAGCTTTGCTTACTCCAGGCCAAACGTTGTATTGCAATATGCTGGAAGAATGTTGGTAGCCCCTCTTTTGATCAATGGTTAAACAATGTAACTTCAAGTTTAGTTCTTGAGAAACTGACCACATAGGTCAGTTTCTCAAGAACTCATCATAATTCTTTGACATTTGGAAGATGTTTCTGGAGCTATTAAAGACTGGGGATGTTTAGGAACTGGAGAGAGAGTAAAGTAATGGAAATATGCAACTTAATTTGGGAATGTATAGAGTATAGACTATCCTGTACTCTTTTTTTCTTTCTTTGTTGTATTTTATTTTAGATTTTTTAAGTTCCTCTAGTATTATTAATATATATTTTTTTAATAATTTTTTATTTGTTTTTTTAATGTTATGTGTTCTTAGTGCTTCCTTACTGCCATATGTTCAAGGTGTTTAAAGTACGGTGGCCCTAAAGTGTTGGATGATAATGAATACAAAGTTCAATAAATATATGTTTACAAAAAAATACACTATTTCCAAAAAGTGTGAGAGAATTCCAGACCACAAGTTTGTAGTTCAACATACAAGTGATGACCTTTGACCTTCATCAGGTTTTATTTAATTGTGTCAGAGAAAATCAAACGTGCTCTTCATGCAGCTGAGTACATCAAGTGTTTAAAATAGCAGCTGTGCAGGTCTGAGATCAGCAGCTTTGTGAAACACCAAACTGAGGTCCTGTTAATGCTGATATATAGTGACTCAGTTACACGGGTGTTTGATCCTTTTGACTTTTTGTCTTTAACTTTACCAATAAAACAATTGCAGCTTTCACTGAAAGCACATGTGGTAATTTAACCGTTTTCATCAGTTAATTTTGCATTTAACATGTGAACATGTTGGCCGATCTGTCTGCTGTCACTGGTTGGTGCTGAGATCTGAATCTGAGGGCAGCTCCTGTAATCATAAAGAGAACAGAATCATCACAAATTCAAATATAGAGTTTATTTCTCAAATCTGAAATAAAGCTGATCCTTTTCTGTCCTCACACACCCAAGATCTGAAAGGCCCGGTGGCGCCAGTGTCCGGCAGCCTCACCTCTGTCAGTGCACCCCAGGGCGGCTGTGGCTACAATGGAGCTTGCCATCACCAGTGTGTGAATGTGTGTGTGAATGGGTGGATGACTGAATGTGTATGGGGTCCTTAGGGACTAGTAAAGCGACTACAGCTCTGCATTTCATACCATAATTCCCTCCACACTCCAGCACCTGGGACTCAGCTCATCTATGTGTCAGTGGATCTCCAACTTCCTAACTGGCAGACCACAGGCAGTAAGGATGGGCAGACCTGTCTCAGCCTCCATCACTCTCAGCACTGGAGCCCCCCAGGGGTGTGTTCTGAGCCCCCTGCTGTACTCTTTGTACACATATGACTGTGTGGCCACTACCAACTCCACCACCATCATTAAGTTTGCTGATGACACCGTCGTGATGGGCCTGATCTCTGATAACAACGAGACGGCCTACCTGAAGGAGATTAGGAATCTGGAGAACTGGTGCCAGAGGAACAACCTCCTTCTAAACGTCAGTAAAACGAAGGAGTTGATAGTGGACTTCAGCACTAAGCAGGAGAGGAACTACCAGACCCCCGTCATCAACGAGTGCTCAGTGGAGAGAGTGGACAGCTTGAAATACCTCGGAGTTCACGTCACGCAGGACCTGTCATGGTCCTGTCACATCAACACCGTAGTGAAAAAGGCCTGACAGCGTCTCTACCACCTCAGACGCTTGAGAGACTTCCGACTGCCCTCCAAGGTGCTCAGGAACTTTTACACGTGCACCATAGAGAGCATCCTGACGGGAAACATCTCAACCTGGTTCGGGAACAGCACCATGCAGGACAGACGAGCTCTACAGAGGGTTGTGCGATCAGCTGAGCGCACCATCCGCTCCGAGCTCCCTGACTTGCACTCAATCTACAGCAGGCGGTGCTGGACCAAGGCCAGGAAGATCGTGAAGGACCTCAGCCATCCCAACAATGGACTGTTCTCTCTGTTGAGGTCAGGAAAGCGATTCCGCTCCCTGAAGACCAACACAGAGAGACTGAGGAGGAGCTTCTTCCCGCAGGCGATACGGTCTCTCAATCACCCCACCACATAGTACTGACCCACACATATGGTTTTTACACACACACTGGAGATTCTGGACATTTGTTTACACTAGTGGCCACTGCACAACTACACTGCGTGGTCATCTAATCGAATCACTTTATCACAAGTCACTTAAATAAATCACTTTAAGCATATTTGCTTAAAGCTGATTGACTACAACAGAGTTGATGTCAAATCAAAATCTCATAACAGAGAGGAGAGAAGGTGTTATGAGGTCGGCCGCAAGGTGGTTGGTGCCTGCCGTGGTGGTAATCCCCGAACCAAATGGTGGACACCAGAGGTGAAGGGAGCCACCAAGCTGAAGAAGGAGTCCTATCGGGCTTGGTTAGCCTGTGGGACTCCGGAGGAAGCCAACAGGTATCGACAGGCCAAGCGGAATGCGGCTCGGGCAGTGGCTGAAGCAAAAACTCGGGTGTGGGAGGAGTTCGGAGAGGCCATGGAAAAAGACTTTCGGACTGCCTCGAAGAGATTCTGGCAAACCGTCAGGCGTCTCAGGAGGGGAAAGAGGTGCTCTACCTGCACTGTGTATAGTGCTGGCGGAGCGCTGCTGATGTCGACTGAGAAAATTGTCAGACGGTGGAAGGAATACTTCGAGGACCTCCTTAATCCCACTGACACGTCTTCCGAGGAGGAAGCAGAGTCTGGGGATGAGGGAATGACCCGCCAATTTCGGGGCGAGGTCACTGAGGCAGTTAAACAACTCCTTGGTGGCAGAGCCCGGTGTTGATGAGGTCCGCCCGAGTTCCTGAAGGCTCTGGATGTTGTAGGGCTGTCCTGGTTGACACGCCTCTACAATGTTGCGTGGAGATCAGGGGCAGTACCCTGGACTGGCAGACCGGGTGGTGGTCCCCATCTTTAAGAAAGGAGACCGGAGGGTGTGTTCCAACCACAGGGGATCACACCTCAGCCTCCCTGGGAAAGTCTATGCCAGGGTGCTGGAAAGGAGAGTTCGTCCGTTAGTCGAACCTCGGATACAGGAGGAACAATGCGGTTTTCGCCCTGGTCGCGGAACACTGGACCAGCTCTTTATCCTCTCAAGGATACTTGAGGGTGCATGGGAGTTTGCCCAACCAGTCTACATGTGTTTTGTGGACTTGGAGAAGGCATTCGACCGTGTCCCTCGGGGTGTCCTGTGGGAGGTGTTATGGGGAGTATGGGGTGTCTGGCCCATTGCTACGGGCCATTCGATCCCTATACAACTGTTGCAAGAGTTTGGTTCGCATTGCCGGCAATAAGTCGGACTCGTTCCCGGTGGGTGATGGGCTCCGCCAGGGCTGCCCTTTGTCACCGGTTCTGTTCATAATTTTTATGGACAGGATTTCTAGGCGCAGCCAAGTGGCGGAGGGCTTTCACTTGGTGGCCTCAGAATCTCATCTCTGCTTTTTTGCGGATGATGTGGTTCTGTTGGCTTCATCAGGTGAGGGCCTCCAGCTCGCACTGGAGCGGTTCGCAGCCGAGTGTGAAGCAGCGGGAATGAGGATCAGCACCTCCAAATCTGAGGCCATGATTCTCAGCCGGAAAAGGGTGGAGTGCCCACTCCGGGTCGGGAATGAGTTCCTGTCCCAAGTGGAGGAGTTCAAGTATCTCGGGGTCTTGTTCGCGAGTGATGGGAGAAGGGAGCCGGAGATCGACAGACGGATCGGTGCTGCGGCTGCAGTGATGCGGACGCTGCACCGGTCCGTCGTGGTGAAGAGGGAGCTGAGTGTAAAAGCGAAGCTCTCAATTTACCGTTCGATCTACGTCCCTACCCTCGCCTATGGCCACGAGCTGTGGGTAGTGACCGAAAGAACAAGATCGCGGATACAAGCGGCAGAAATGAGCTTCCTCCGAAGGGTGGCAGGCCTCTCCCTTAGAGATAGGGTGAGAAGTTCGGCCATCCGGGAGGGGCTCAGAGTAGAGCCGCTGCTCCTCCACATCGAAAGGAGCCAGTTGAGGTGGTTCGGGCATCTGACAAGGATGCCTCCTGGGCGCCTCCTGGGTGTGGTGTTCGGGCATGTCCCACCGGAGGAGGCCCAGGGCAGACCCAGGACACGCTGGAGAGATTATATCTCTCGGCTGGCCTGGGAACGCTTTGGTGTTCCCCCAGATAAGCTGGAGGAGGTGGCTGGGGAGAGGGAGGTCTGGGCTTCTCTGCTTAGGCTGCTGCCCCCGCGACCCGGCCTCGGATAAAGCGGATGAAGATGGATGGATGGATGGCATATTTGCACTGCACAAGACGCTTACACATGTGGATTGCACAATCCTGGACTTTATATTTCTTCATTACCACTTAGTACTTGTACAGCTGCTGTTATTGTTCTATATTTCTTCATATATTCTTATATATTTCTATATTGTGTATTTGTGTATTGTGTATTTTGTTGTACAGTTATTTTATTTTTAACTTAATTTTTATATTTATTTTATTCCTTCCTAGTTAAATTTACCCTTCATTTTAATTTGTTGCTGTACAGTTATTCTATTTTTAACTTAATTTTTATATTTCTTTTATTCCTGCCTAGTTAAATTTACCCTTCATTTTAATTTGTTGCTGTACAGTTATTTTATTTTTAACTTTAATTTTTATATTTTATTTTATTCCTTCCTAGTTAAATTTAGCCTTCATTTTAATTTTCATATTTATTTCCTAACCTATTCATAGTCTTTTTTTCTTTAGATCACGAGCAGTTGTCTCAGCATTTCACTGCATATCGTATTGTGTATGACTGTGTATGTGACAAATAAAATTTGAATTTGAATTTTAAAGCAGTATACAAATTCAGGCCGTTTACCATTTTTCTCTTACATTTTTTCAGTTCTACAGTTTAATCCATAGTTACTGACTAATGATGAGTTACTAAAGTTCAAGCTTTTTTAAAAAAAGAAATTGGTGTTACTGTGGCAAGAGATTGAAAACAGTTTCCCTTAACACTAGAAGTCCCAGGCTTTTCTAACCCTCTGTCAGCCAAGTGGAAGCTAACTTGGCTAGTCTGTTAGCATCAATTCATATGTAAATTGGGTCGTTACCTGAGAATTGTGGAGGGAGTGGGGTGTGTGAATGATTGCGGATTTCTAACTGCAAACTGCCTCTTTGTTTGTGTGTGGGGAGGGGGAACTGCTAAAAGCTGTGAACTTCATTTTGTGTTCGTCTTGATGCATTCTCAATCATCCAGGAAAATAGATCTCCAAAAGATTTATTGATAAAAACAGTACAAAAAAAACAAAAAATATTTCTACAAAAACAACCATTTGTACACATATTTACAGATAATAATAAAAAGTGAGTGAGTACATTTCAATCACTCACAATCCTGGCACTGCCATGGTAGCTGTAGTCTGCATTTACCACATGTGTATCTGTAGCAGTGAACACATCGCACAGTGGCATGATAGTTCTTGCATTTGTGTTTGACCTGACACGTGGCTCTTTTTCCAGGGCTAGGTATGGAGGGTTGTGTCCGAAGCAACTGTTCTTTTCTTGCCTTCTTCCCAGCCATGTGAGAGTTAGCCAACTCTCTTGCAAACTCCACCAGGAAGTCCACCCGTCTTTCCTGCGTCCCGTTGCATGCTTGATACAGCACATGTGCATTCAGTGCTGCCATGTCAATCATGTTATAGGACCGTGTACTCCCGCACCATCTGGTCCATCACATCCACGGCACACTTTGTGGTGTTGTAAAGGGTGACAGTGTTTGGCTTCCTTTTGGTGGTGTTATCAGTCTGAACCACACTGTGCATGCTGCTAAGAATATAGACTGTCTTCTTCCGATTGGCCGCATACGCCGTCAGCGTGGCAGCAGAGGTTGAAAACACCTAAGAAATAAGATAAATTGTTATTTCCATAGCACTTTTACACACAATGAAACACATAAACATAGAACCACAAAGACCTGAAGCCTACCTGAGTGGAGAATTAATTGCGATCTGTGTATCTAGCGGATTGAGGAATTTCGGCGAATTTTGTTGACTGTGCCGAGGATGGTGGTTTTCCGTCTAAGAAGTTTTGCACAAGTGAAAGCGATGTGAAGAAATTGTCCGTGGTAACATTTCTGCCCTTGTCTAGGAATGGTTCCATCAGCCTCATCACTACATTTTCAGACAGTCTCTCCCCACTGGGACGATTGGGGTCCTTGCCAAGATATGTGAGGACATTGCAAATGTACTTGGATTTTAGGTCGCATGAGCCACCCAAAACTTGATCCCAAACCTGTCAGGTTTACTTGCAATATACTGCAGGAAACAGCACCGAGTCCTTGATCTTGATCTTGATCAAAGATCTTGATCTTGCGGGGGGTTACTAGGGTTCCATCACTACGTGACTGCTGGTCAGCAAACCTGGGAAACCCACAGATCATTGGAACTATGCCGCGTAACCGCTTCCAAGACATCATGCAACACCTACGCTTTGATGACAGGTCCACCCGCAGTGATCGAGCAAAGACTGATAAGTTCGCTGCAGTTTCCAGTGTGTGGGGATCATTTGTCACCAACTGCATCACGTGCTACAACCCTGGTCTACATATCACCGTTGATGAACAGCTCTTCCCATCAAAGACTCGGTGCTGTTTCCTGCAGTATATTGCAAGTAAACCTGACAGGTTTGGGATCAAGTTTTGGGTGGCCTGCGACCTAAAATCCAAGTACATTTGCAATGTCCTCCTATATCTTGGCAAGGACCCCAATCGTCCCAGTGGGAGAGACTGTCTGAAAATGTAGTGATGAGGCTGATGGAACCATTCCTAGACAAGGGCAGAAATGTTACCACGGACAATTTCTTCACATCGCTTTCACTGGCTGCGCAAAAACTTCTTAGACGGAAAACCACCATCCTCGGCACAGTCAACAAGATTCACCGGAAATTCTCAATCCGCTAGATACACAAATCGCAATGAATTCACCACTCAGGTAGGCTGCAGGTCTTTTGTGGTTCTATGTTTATGTGTTTCATTGTGTGTAAAAGTGCTATGGAAATAACAATTTATCTTATTTCTTAGGTATTTTCATCCACTGCTGCCACGCTGACGGCGTATGCGGCCAAACGGAAGAAGACAGTCTACAGTGGGGCAAAAAAGTATTTAGTCAGCCACCGATTGTGCAAGTGCCCCCACCTAAAATGATGACAGAGGCCAGTAATTTGCACCAGAGGTACACGTCAACTGTGAGAGACAGAATGTGAAAAAAAATCCATGAATACACATGGTAGGATTTGTAAAGAATTTATTAAGTAAATCAGGGTGGCAAATAAGTATTTGGTCACCTCAAACATGGAAAATCTCTGGCTCCCACAGACCTGTAACGTCTTCTGTAAGACGCTTTTCTGTCCCCCACTCGTTACCTGTATGAATGGCACCTGTGCGAACTCATCATCTGTATAAAAGACACCTGTCCACAGCCTCAAACAGTCAGACTCCAAACTCCGCCATGGCCAAGACCAAAGAGCTCTCGAAGGACACCAGGAAATGTATTGTAGACCTGCACCAGGCTGGGAAGAGTGAATCTACAATAGGCAAGCAGCTTGGTGTGAAAAAATCAACTGTGGGAGCAATCATCAGGAAATGGAAGACTTACAAGACCACTGATAATCTCCCACGATCTGGGGCTCCACGCAAGATCTCATCCCGTGGGGTCAAAATGATCATGAGAACGGTGAGCAAAGATTCCAGAACCACACGGGGGGACCTGGTGAATGACCTGCAGAGAGCTGGGACCAAAGTAACAAAGGTCACCATCAGTAACACACTAAAACGGCAGGGAATCAGATCCCGCAGTGCCAGACGTGTTCCGCTGCTGAAGCCAGTGCATGTCCAGGCCCGTCTGAAGTTTGCCAGAGAGCACATGGATGATACAGCAGAGGATTGGGAGAATGTCATGTGGTCAGATGAAACCAAAGTAGAACCTTTTGGTATAAACTCAACTCGTCGTGTTTGGAGGACGAAGAATACTGAGTTGCATCCCAAGAACACCATACCTACTGTGGAAACATCATGCTATGGGACTGTTTTTCTGCCAAGGGGACAGGACGACTGATCCGTGTTAAGGACAGAATGAATGGGGCCATGTATCGTGAGATTTTGAGCCAAAACCTCCTTCCATCAGTGAGAACTTTGAAGATGAAACGTGGCTGGGTCTTCCAACATGACAATGATCCAAAACACACCGCCGGGCAACAAAGGAGTGGCTCCGAAGAAGCATTTGAAAGTCCTGGAGTGGCCTAGCCAGTCTCCAGACCTCAACCCCATAGAAAATCTGTGGCGGGAGTTGAAAGTCCGTGTTGCTCGGCGACAGCCCCAAAACATCACTGCTCTGGAGAAGATCTGCATGGAGGAATGGGCCAAAATACCAGCTACTGTGTGTGCAAACCTGGTAAAGACCTATAGTAAACGTTTGGCCTCTGTTATTGCCAACAAAGGTTATGTTACAAAGTATTGAGTTGTATTTTTGTTATTGACCAAATACTTATTTGCCACCCTGATTTACGAATAAATTCTTTACAAATCCTACCATGTGTATTCATGGATTTTTTTTTTCACATTCTATCTCTCACAGTTGACGTGTACCTCTGGTGCAAATTACTGGCCTCTGTCATCATTTTAGGTGGGGCACTTGCACAATCGGTGGCTGACTAAATACTTTTTGCCCCACTGTATATTCTTAGCAGCATGCAGAGCGTGGTTCAGACTGATAACACCACCAAAAGGAAGCCAAACACTGTCACCCTTTACAACACCACAAAGTGTGCCGTGGATGTGATGGACCAGATAGTGCGGGAGTACACGGTCCGCAGAGGAACACGGCGCTGGCCAGTTGCCGTGTTCTATAACATGATTGACATGGCAGCACTGAATGCACATGTGCTGTATCAAGCATGCAACGGGACGCAGGAAAGACGGGTGGACTTCCTGGTGGAGTTTGCAAGAGAGTTGGCTAACTCTCATATGGCTGGGAAGAAGGCAAGAAAAGAACAGTTGCTTCGGACACAACCCTCCACACCTAGCCCTGCAAAAAGAGCCACGTGTCAGGTCAAACACAAATGCAAGAACTATCATGCCACTGTGCGATGTGTTCACTGCTACAGATACACATGTGGTAAATGCAGACTACAGATACCATGGCAGTGCCAGGATTGTGAGTGATTGCTGAAAATGTTGAAATGTACTCACTCACTTTTATTGTTATTTGTAAATATGGGTACAAATGGTTTTTTATTTTTGTTTTTTTGTACTGTTTTATCAATAAATCTCAGCAACAAAGGAAATACACCCATGTGTGTTGATTTCTCCCTAAGGCAAACTGAAACACAAGTTTCCTTGTGGCTCAGGAAACTAACCACTCCAAGTGGTTCAGCATGGCCCCACCTTATTTACATAACAAAAGCAGCTGTTCACAGGTGATTAAGGATATTAGCTAAAAGCCTACCAGCCATTTGGCTCGACGGTGGGTTTTATAGGTAGAAAAGCCAAATGGCTCTTCTCTGGGACTTCTAGTGTTAATTTCTTTAGTCAGGATAAATTCATTCACCTGCATGGATTAGCTAAACGAACTTTACAAAACAAGTTTCCCCGACAGCCGAGTGCACATCTTAGCTAGCTAGGTCTCCGGACCTAGCTATGGACGTTAATTATGGATTAGCTTACAAACACGTTTAACGTCCAGTTTACTGAAGAACACCTCAGGCTGTCAGGTTAAAACAGTTGGTCGTGTTTTCGTAACGTAAACGCTGGCCCCCCTCTCAGGACTCTATCTGATATTCCCGAATAGAGATACGTATGTTTCTCCAAGTCTGCAGCTGCCAGTCAAAGCTGTTATGATGACGTTATACCCCAATTTAACATCACCGCGGTAGGAATTAGAATAAAACTTATGGGAAAGGAGACCCCTTAGACATAAATCACTGTGATGAGAACTATTGATAACAAAAGAAAGAAACTTTGGAAAAAATTTATCTGAGGAGAATTAATTTAGGTGGGGTTTATGACCTATACTGCAGCCAGACACCAGGGGGCAATAGAGACGTTTTGGCTTCATTTTTGGGGAGCTGTGGCGTCGTCCTTGTTTTCTACAGTCATTGGTCCAAATCAGAAACAGCTCAGGGCAATGAAACATGTCTATCCTCCACAATATACAGGCCTGTGTTATTTAGTTTTTATACTTATATGTATAAATGATCGAATGTGATCAAACTTTTCAGATGAAAAATTACAATAAATGCTACAATTCAAAAGTTCAAACCTCAAAGACATTAAGTTTACAGTCATATATGATCAAGAAAATCAAGAATCTTCACAATTCAGAAACTGGAACCATTTTAAATATGACTAAAATAATTAACAATCATTAATCAAACAAGCAATTCTCTAATCATTGACTAACTGATGAATCACTGCAGCTCCAATATATTGTTGCATTTGACAACCCACTACAGCAACTACAGAATAAAACCACTAACCAGACTGATGAAAGATTTCAAACATGCTGAATATGAAGAGTAGTATCATTTAAACTCACATGATTATCAGCCATAAGAACAAATTCAGATTTATATTGATGTAAGGTATATAAATGTAAGTACAGTTTGAATCAGTGCAATATTATTTTCACACATCAATGGACCACTGAACTTCTCAGCTTCTAAAATGTAAAGCCTCATTTAGAAACTACACAAGTACATATAATGGTCAGGGATCAACATGAACCCATCTTCTCTGTCTATTTGAAATGAATCAACTCTGCAGTGGCCCCATCTTTCCAAGTCCAAAGTCCAGCATAGAGCGGCTGAGTGAATGTGGTCTGGACTCTGTGGAGGAGAGTCATGGTTTCAGAGACGCTGTAGAAAGACAGAATACCTGCTCTGTGATCCAGGTACACTCCTACTCTGGAGGACCGAGGACCTGAGAGGACAGTTTGGACATCGTTGTGCAGAAATATATATCTGTTTGTGTCACAATATAATGCCCAAGATCTGTCATTGTTTCCAAATAAACATTCATTGCCCGTCCCTGCTCTGCTGATATTCTTGTATGCAACTGCTATACGAACTGCTCCACCTCTCCACTCCACCTCCCAGTAACAACGCCCAGTCAGACTCTCTCTACTCAGGACCTGATAACATTCAGTGAATTTGTCTCGATGATAATAAGACTGTTTGAACATCATGAATGTTACTTTTCTGTTCCCATCAGATAATAACAGATGTGTGTTTGCTGTGTTTGGATCCAGTGTGATTTCACATGAACATTTTAAGAATTCAGCTCTGGTCTTTGGCTCTGTTGGTGACAGTAAAACATCCACTTCAGTGACTGTCAGTGAGATGTTTGTCCATTCCTCTCTCAGAATGTCCTGTAGTTTATCTCTGGTCTCTGACACAGCTGCTGTCACATCCTCAAAGTACCTCAGAGGACGAAATTTGATACTGGATGAGTGTGTAGACTCACTGAGTGCTGACAGTGAGGGGTAGTTGTGTAGAAACTGGTTGTGATCCTCTGTGTGTGAGAGCTGCTCCAGCTCGCCGTCTTTCCTCTTCAGCTCAGCGATCTCCTGCTCCAGCTTCTCCTGAAGCTCTTTGACTCGACTCACTTCAGTTTCCTGCTGGGATCTGACCTGCTGCTTCACATCAGAGCTTCTTTTCTGGATGAGACGGATCAGCTCAGTGAACATCTTCTCACTGTCCTCCACTGCTTTATCAGCAGAGCCATTGATGGCCTCCACCTCCTGTTGAAGCAGCTTCACATCTTTCTCTCGCTCCTGGATTCTCTGCTGGATGTTTAGTCGTCTCACCTCGAGCTCCTTCTGCTTCTCAGTCCTTTCTGCTGCAGCTGGGACTGTTTCATGGCCTTTATGTTCATCCATCAAGCAGAGATAACAGATACTCTGCTGATCAGTACGACAGAAAATCTTCATCACCTCATCATGACGAGAGCAGATGTTCTCCTGGAGCTTCTTGGAGGGGGCCACCAGCTTGTGTTTCTTTAATGGAGCTGCATCATAGTGAGGTTGGAGGTGTTTCTCACAGTAAGAGGCCAGACAGACTAAACAGGACTTGATGGCTTTCAGCTTCCTCCCAGTGCAGAAATCACAGGCCACATCTTCAGGTCCAGCATAGCAGTGATCAGCTGGAGCAGCTTGGAGTCCAGTCTTCTTCAGCTGCTCCACTAAAGCTGCTAACATGGTGTTTTTCTCCAGGACAGGCCTCGGTGTGAAAGTCTTCCTGCACTGAGGGCAGCTGTGGATTCCCTTACTGTCCTCTTCATCAAAGTGGGTTTTAATGCAGTTCATGCAGTAGCTGTGTCCACAGGCTGTAGTCACCGGATCCTTCAGTAGATCCAAACAGATGGAACAAGAGAAGGTTTCTCGGTCCAGCTGAACTCCTTTCTGTGCCATTTCTCCTCTCAGTGTCAGTGACTGTGTGAGTTTCTCTTCCTTATAACGGAAACTAGTTGGAGCTGTGACCTCAACATCATGTGTTTCTGCAGTGAATGGAGCCTGTCAGCTCTTACACATCATCACATGTTGGTTACACCCAAGTGCAGATCTGAAGGGGAGGGAACGAGGAAACACGTGGACAGAGAGGAGGTGCTGTGTTTAAGAGCAGGAAGAAGAGGGAGGGTTATCAGGCTGTGCTGTGCGCTGTGAGTGGTTTGAAAGCGATAATGTGTGTTTGGAGTTTTTTCTACCTTTAAGCTTGACTTTTATGCTTGTTTACACTTTCTTCTATATAAATAAACTTCACTTTAGAAATGTCAGAGTTCTCACTGAAGTTAACAACAGTCCTTCAGTTTTGTTCAATGCAGGGGGATAATGATCCTAAACATACTGATAAGACAGTCACTGAGATAATGCTTATGTTGCATTTAAGTTTATGTTCATTTGAAATTGTTTCTTTCCCTCAGATAGATATTTGGCTGTAAAAGGGCCAGAAATCATACTATAAGTGAATGCTTTTGCTGCTTTTTTTTAAACTATAACCTCAGCTTTTTCTGGTAGTCACTTTACATTATTGTATTGTTATGACAATGGAACAACAGTTTAAAGTAAAAAAAAAAAAAGAATCTGTTTTTTCTGATTGAAGTGGAAATTGATATATTCAACAGGAACACAATGTAACATAACATCAACTTTAAATATGAACTATACTAAATATCCACAACAAAGTTTTTGAGCCTAGCCCTCTCAGGTTTTTAAATCTGCAGGCCATTTTGGGGGCGGTGCTACTTCTCCACCACCTTCTGCCTCGTCTGGTCCTGCCTCGTCTGGTCCTGTGCCTGTCACACCGTCAGCCGGTCCATGTCCTGTTCAGAGGGCACATTCACGTCTAGCATGGCTGGCTTGTCCACATTCGCCACCTCAACATCGTCGGCCAATTTCCAGGCCACTGCCTGGACATCATCGCTGTCGAGGGCTGCCTCCTGAACTGTGTCGCCACCACTGCCTTCTGGATGGTCGGCCTCCAGAGTTTTGATGCCTGCACTGCTGCTGCCTTCTGTATGGCCAACATCCGGACCTGTTCAATTATGAGGTAATGAGCCGACGGCCCCCAGGCCGACCCCCTGAACTTATGAAGTGTTCCTTGAGCTCCAGTCTTGTTGGTGGACGTTCTGTTTTGGACTGTTCCCTGTGCTCCTGTGCCCTTGATGAACATTTTGCTTTGGACTCACTTGAGCTACTTTGAAGTTTACGTTTTGCCTCAAAAAGTCCAGCGTTTGGGTCCTCTTCTCCTGCATGCAGAGCACACAGCATCACAGGTATGTTTTTTAGATCAGCATCAGCATAGAGGTTTTGTCGGCATAATTAAAGCTACAGCTGCTGTCACTGCTGCTGATATAGTTTCTTGTTGATATTAAAGTTGGTCTCTGAGGTTTAAGCTGATCAGCAGCTTCTGTAAAAGACAAAATATTAGTTGCCGATTGTTCATGTCTGAAATGGATATTTGCAATGCACTTATTGAATTTTAGTCACAAATAAAAATTCCAGCACAAACAGTTTACAGAAGCTAACAAGTCAATTTTAGCAACTCAGTAAGAGCTACGCAAAAAAAGGTAATTAATCAGCTTACCGTTGACATTGAGTCGCCAGTCGCCAGAGCTGAAATCATAATCTGTCCTCACTTTACACTTGGTGACAGTGGTAAGGAAAAACTCCCTTTTAACAGGAACAGCAGAACCAGGCTCAGAGATGGGCGGACATCTGCCTCCATTGGTTGGGGTGAGTGGATGAGGGGGGGAATGTCTCACACTTAGATAAAGCACTTGGAGCATGAGACTGTGGATACAAATTTGTATGCTGAGAAATCAGAGTGATAAAAAGCTAAAGAATTAGTGATGTTCGATTCGTGAACGAATCGTTCAATACTCGAGAATCACTTTACTGACTCGTGAATCATGATTCACAAGCCCAACTGACTCGCTGACTCATCCCTGTTGCTGTTAGCAAACTAATTCCATTAGTAGAAATATATCTAGCTTATAATTAAAATTGTGGGGGAAAAAAAACAACAGCCAGTTTCTTAACAAAAGCATTTCTGCTCTGAACTGGAAGAAAAAAACCCTGAGTAGAAACCTCACATCAAGAAATTAGCTCCTCGGTTCACTGTAGCATCGCTCAGCTAACATGCTAACAGCACATTTGAGTTACTCACCCCCTCCCTTCCTGTGCTGAATCGTAGAGTAAGCGAATCACTCACTCACTCACCCCCTCCCTCCTGGCTCACAACTCAAACGAGTTGAACGAATCACTCACTCACTCACCCCCTCCCTCCCGATTCACAGCTGCTGCTTCTTCTTCTTCTTGGTTAGCAACCAACGTTAAGGTGCATTAGCGCCCCCTGGCACACAGCTCAGTGGATCCTCGTGCTTCATACGACACACTCACCCCTCCCTCTCAGTTCTCAGCTGTTGAAACTCAGAGCGTGTTACCGTGAAAGAGTCGCTCCTTCACCTAAGATGAAGTCCGAAATCTCAACAAAAGTCTCTCAACAACACTAACGACCAGGACCAGGGACCACAACGTTCCCCAGTCCCCCAAACCCCTGACAGGTCATCACCCTCCCCCTCCCTTTCTCCCTCCTCCCCACACCTGAAATTCACTGAGGAGATGATGGAGCGGGTCAATGCTGGGCTCAGATCTACCCCCCGGCCCAATCTCTTTTTCTCCCCCATAAACCCCCCACCAGAGCAGCCAAATGTTTGTCATTGAGCCCCGCCCCCAACAGAGCAATCAAAGTTACATTGCCCAGCCCTGCCCCCTTTAGTCCCTCCTTACCACCTTCATGCTCTGTCTCTGCAGTCTGATGTGTGATGTGTGGAGGGTCTGGGCTGCGAGGATTATGGCAGTGGTGACTTTTCCCAGGAGAAGCTGGGACCCTTTTTATTAGTAGGTTTTAAAATTTATGTACTTTTACGTGACAGAAGGAGACATGTGGCCTGGTCAAAACACAGAGAGCTGCACTCTAAAAGATCTTTAAATATAGTAAACACACCTCGTGTGCCACAGACTGCTCCCAAACAAGAGGGGGCAAATAATACCTCTAAAACACTTGAGTTGGCTTTATTAAATGTTAGAGCTTTAGCTGGGAACACTTTTTTAATTAATGATTTAATCACTGAGCACAGCCTTGATTTTATGTTTTTAACTGAAACTTGGTTGGACCAAAATAACAGTGACCTGTTCTCATCGAGACGACCCCTCCTAACTACAGTTTTATCAGTGAGGCCAGGGTGAGCAGGAGAGGAGGAGGGGTCACTGTCTTATTTAATGAATCATTTCAATGTAAGCAGCTATCTCCTGGAAGTTTTCAGTCTTTTGAATATGTTTCTTTAAAGCTGAAGGCCCCATCCAAAGTTGTGTTTCTTAATGTTTACAGGCCTCCCAAATACTGCACAGACTTTTTTAATGACCTCAGTGAACTGCTGTCTGTGATCTGTGTTGATTTTGACTGTGTAATTATTGTTGGGGATTGTAACATCCATGTGGACAACCCTCAGGACAAAGGGACTAAAGACCTGAGTAACACTCTGGGCAACTTTGGGCTGATTCAGCGCGTAACAGAGATCAAACATAATAGAGGACACACTCTTGACTTACTGATCTCCAAGGGCCTGAGCATTTCAAAGGTTACTGTGTCTGATGTGGGCCTGTCTGATCATTACTGTGTTTTCTTTGAAAGTAAAATTTCAGTGCACACAAATATATCAACAGCAATGATCACAAAACAGTGTAGAACTGAACACAGTAGTGAGATCTTTAACCAGGTCTTCCCATTAAGACCTTGCCTGTCCAGAGGTTCAGTCAATGAACTCATCAATAGCTTCAATGCTAAAATGTTAAATGTTATGCTGATCTAAAATGTTAATGCTCCCATTAAGGTGAAGGTTATCTCTGGAAGGAAGAAGTCTCCATGGAGAAACTCCACACTGGTGAAAAATGAAAAAAAAGAGTGTAGGAAAGTTGAGCGCAGATGGAGAAAAACAAACCTTCAGGTTCATTATGACATCTATAAAGAGAAACTTCACAATTATAATTTACAACTGAGGAGTGCAAGGAGGTCCTACTTCTCTGACATCATCACCAAAAACAATCATAATGCTTGGGTTTTATTTGCTACAGTTGACAGGCTAAGAAACCCTCCTGTGTCAGTGGCAGCTGAACTTCATTCGACCATGGCCTGCAATGACTTTGCCAAATTCTTCACAGACAAATTCTAAAAGATTAGACAAGCAATTGGTACATCAACAGCTGATTTAGGATATGTACTGTGTCCACCGAAAAACTGTTTAAACACCATGCAACAGTTTCACCCTATTAACAGCAAAGACTTGGAGGACATCCTAGGTCAACTGAACTCCTCCTCTTGCTGTTTAGATGTCCTTCCAACAAGTTTTTTCAAAAAGGTCTCAAAGACTTTGGAGTCAGACCTGTTACACATTGTCAACTTTTCTTTAATGTCAGATGTGTTTCCCTTAACCACTAAAAACTTCTGTAATAAAACCTATACTGAAAAAGGACAACCTTGACAAGACACAAATGAACAACTACAGGCCGATCTCAAATCTCCCATTTTTAAATAAGATCATTGAAAAATCGGGATTTCTGGTTTGGAAATCTACAAGATGGCAGCATAGGAGATCGTGAACCTGACGCCTGAATTAAAAATAATTAATAGCCCATAGAGACCCGATTTCGTAAAGATTCTTATAAAAATAAGATAATTGAGTAAGGGCTACAAGATGCCAAGAACTAAAAATAGTAAGAAATCTGCGCAGCATGAATTGCACGACGAAGACGGAGAAGGCCAGAACTCACCAGCTGGTAGCGTCATAGAGGACAGCGATATGCTAGCAGAAGCAAAAGAACATGCTAGCACAGCAAGCTTGGACCTTATTCTCCGAGAATTAAGGGAATTCAGAAGAGATAATTGTGCACAATTGGATGAAATCAGGGAGGAAATAAACAAAACCAACAAGAGAGTGGAAGAGGTAGAAGAAAGAATAGTGGATGTAGAAACTCAAGTACAAGCTAATGAGGAAGCAGTAACAGAGATGCTCAAACTGCATATTGAGATGGATGCCAAGCTAAAAGACCTGGAGGGACAGTCTAGAAGAGAAAACATTCAAATATACGGTGTCAAGGAGGGTCGGAAGACAACTCTACATCAATGGTCGTATTTGTGGAGAGTTTATTACGACAGAATCTGGAGTTGCCGGACTCCGCTGAGGTACGAGTGGAAAAAGCACATTGCGCTTTGATGTCAAAACCATCGCCAGGAGCGACGCCACGGTCAATCATCGCGAAACTGTCTAGTTACAGAATGAAAGAAGAAATATTGAAATTGACCTGGCAGAAGTGTGGATTTGACTACCAAGGCAAGACAGTTAACTTGGATCATGATTATGCACCAGAGATTTTAAAGCAGGGAAGGGAATACGCAGAGGTGAAATCTGTGTTAAAAGACAAGAAAATCCGATTCCAAACTCCTTTCCCAGCAAAGATGAGAGTCTTTTATCCTGAGGGAACAGTGCTATACGGCACGGTGGAGGAGGCGACAGGTGACATGGTAAAGAGGGGATTCCTGGTGACGATCATCAAATGCCCGGAGACGCTTCTGGAACAGATCCTACGTTTATCGTGGCGCATAGAAAGGAAAACACGGAGGCAAGTAAAAAAAGACCAGACCCGAGATTATAAGGAAAGCCTCCGAGTATTGAGACGTCAAGAGCAAGAAAGAGTGGGACACCGAAAAATCGAGGCGTAAAGGGAACAGGTGGTGAGTTTAATGTAATTAAAATGTCCTCTGAGGAAACTAGCCATATACACTGGTAAAGCAGAAATCGAAAATAGGCGGACGTTTTACCTATGCTATTAGTCGAATGGACATTGGCCGGTGGGCAAAGGAAGGCCCTGTCTCACAGAGGTGAGAGAGGCTCCCCCTCGAAGCCCCCTTTTTTATTGGGGCTTACTTAGGGTCATATCGGAGACCCCACATTTGGAAGTCTTTTTTTCTCTTTTATTTTTCTTTGACCAAATAAAGCTTATTTCTGTAGCTGTTGTTTTATACAGCTTTAATGTTAATATTAATGTTTGCTTATGTATGTTGTTACGACCCGGCTCAAAAGCCGCAACATAAAAAAAGGAAGACGAATACCAGAGTGTTAGTGAGAAGAGGTTTTTTTTAAAAAAATGGAATACCAGGTTGGCTAAAATGGCTGGTGCCACCAAGGCAAAGACAAGTGAGCTCTCTGGGAAGCTTGCCTCAGGTATGCTTTTATCCACACCTGACTAGGTGTGGCCAATTAGCACCAGCTGAAAACATTGAGGAGATTAGGGGATGCAGAGGGACGTAACAATGTTTAGGGAGTGGTCTGATGGTACATGTTGTTGCTACATTAATAATATTCAAATAGTAAGGGTATGCTTAAAGATAAGGAAAAAATCATATCATATAATGTAAATGGCCTGTCGAATCCAATTAAACGTAATAAAATTTTAACTAAAATGAAGAAAGAACAAGTACAAATAGGGTATCGACAGGAAACCCATCTAGACTGTAAGGAGCATGAAAAACTGAAAAGAATGGGTTTTACAACAGTTTTCTCCTCTTCCTATAAAACTGGACGAAGGAGAGGACTGGCTATCCTGTTATCAAGCAAATTACTCTTTGAAAAAATATTTGAGATAAGTGATAAAGAGGGACGTTATATTTTGGTAAGGGGAAACATTGAGGGGAATCCAGTCATGTTGTTAAATATATATGCGCCCCCTGGAAGCGATATTTATTTCTTTAAGAAAATTATAGATATGATGGTAACAGAGACAGTAGGTTTTCTAATTTGCGGAGGAGATTTAAATATACATCTACAACCAAAGCTAGATATTTCCAATAGAAAAGCGCAGAATACTAAAACATTAATTAAGAATATAAATACACTGATGAAGGAGGTGGGACTAATTGATATATGGAGAGACTTGCATCCCTACCAAAGGGATTATACTTATTTTTCCTCACCGCACTCGTTATACACAAGAATAGATTATTTTATAACTTTTGGGAAAAATAAAGATAGAATAAACACTTGTGAAATTGGAGCAATAGACTTAAGCGATCATTCACCAGTATACCTGTCTGTTGATGCAACCAAAACTCAATAACTGGAAATTAAATTCAAGCATACTGAATGATCCTCACTTCAAAGAACAAATTAAGAAAGAGATTCGCTTCTATATGGAAACTAATGACAATGGTGAGGTGTCTCCTCCTATTCTGTGGGATGCCTTAAAAGCTGTCCTGAGAGGGAAAATTATAGCAATATCCTCTTATAAGAAAAAGATGAGAAATAAGAAATTAGAACAGCTACAAAATAAATTAGAAGAATTAGAGAAAAGGCATAAAAGAAAAACAACAGGATATATTGGAGGAAATCATGAAAACAAGAAATGAAATAAATGATTTGACTACATAAAAAAAATAATGTTTCTTAAACAAAGGTATTATGAGGGAGGATCTAAAGCAATGAATGCTTTAGCCTGGAAACTAAAAAAGAAAATAGCAGATAATACAGTTCAGTAGTATAGTTGAAATTAACAGTTTTTTAGATTCTCTTGATTTACCAATACTGAATGAAGAACAGAATAAAACTTTGATTGAAGATATAACAGAAAAGGAAGTAAGAACAGCAATAAGTAAAGTTAAAATAAATAAATCCCCAGGATCAGATGGATATACGGCAGAATGGTACAAGGAGCTAAAAGAAGAATTAATACCAGTGATGCTTTTCACATTGAATTGGGTCCTAAAGAAAGCTCAAGTACCTTCTAGCTGGAAAGAAGCAATTATCGCTGCCATCCCAAAAGAAAACAAGGATAAATTAGAATGTGCGTCATATAGACCAATATCTGTTCTTAATACAGATTATAAGCTGTTTACATCTATCATGGCTAGACGATTAGAAAAGTTCTTACCCTATTCTAATTCATAATGATCAAACAGGTTTTATTCGAGAGCGCCAAATACAAGATAATGTACGACGGACATTACAAATTATTAACCATATTCAAAAGAATAAAATAGAAGTAATGGTAATCAGTATCGATGCAGAAAAAGCATTCGATTCAGTTAATTGGAACTTTCTTTACCGAGTTTTGCATAGATTTGACTTTCATGAAATTATAATTAAGACAATACAGGCACTTTATGATAACCCTACGGCAAGGATTAAAATTAATGGCTACCTATCAAATAGTATTAAGCTGCAGAGAGGAACAAGGCAGGGCTGAGCATGCTCACCATTATTATTCGCGTTATATCTGGAACCATTGGCTCAATATATAAGACAAAATAAAGAAGTAGAAGGTATTAATATCCATGAAAAGGAGCATAAATTAGCCTGCTATGCAGATGATATTTTAATATTTTGGGGTCAACCATCAAACTCTCTACCTAAATTAATGCAATCATTTAAATACTTTGGTCGACTATCACGATATAAAGTTAATATGAGTAAAACACAATTGCTTAAGTACAACTATATTCCATAAGAAGAAATTAAAAATAAGTATCAATTAGCATGGGAAACAGAGTACTTTAAATATCTAGGAGTCATAATACCTAAGGATCTTACAGAACTATTAGAACGAAATTATTTACCAATACAAAAAAAAATGAAGGAAGATATAGCGAGATGGAATCTAATTCCATATTTAAGTTTATATTCGAGAATAGATTCAATCAAAATTAATATTCTTCCTAAATTATTATATTTATTTCAAACATTACCAATAGAAATGAACCAGAAACAATTTAATGAATGGGATAAAATTTTGTCAAGATACATATGGCAAGGAAAAAGGCCCCGAATTAGATTTAAAACCTTACAACTTAACAAAGGAAAAGGGGGGTGGGGCTTACGTTCTCTTAGGGAATATTATTGGGCAGCACAATTAAGGCCTATGATATGCTGGTGTAATCCTTCATATGATGCTCAATGGAAAGTCATGGAGGAGGGTCTGACTTCCATCCCCATACAAGCTATTATAGCAGACAGCAGCGTGCAAGATTTAATAAAAACTATTGAAAATCCATGGATCAAGTTGTCTGTGAAGGTTCTCAGTCATCCAGGTCATCGTAGTCAAAGGAGTTTGCAAAGAAAAGCATCTGGACTTCTTGAGTTGCTTGAAGACGTTTCACCTCTCATCTAAGAAGCTTCTTCAGTTCTAAGGTCAAATGGTGGAGAGTCCCAGATTTAAACCCAGTGGGAGTATCCCCCCACAGAGGGACAAAGGACCCCCTGATGATCCTCTACCTAATCACATGAGCCAAGGTGTGAAAGTGGGTGTGGGTCACAATCAGCCAGGATTTCGGGTGAGCTCATTGTGAAACCTGGCCCCACCCTATCATGTGATTTCCTGAGTGGGCGTTAAGGCGTCTGGGAAGGGATCTCAAAATTGGATTATAGATGGCAGACAGTTGGTGTTGTAAACCACCGCCTCTGTTCAAAGATGGTCGCTCACAGTGGACGTAAATGGCTTCTTTCACTCCTCTTTCAAGCCATCTGTCCTCTCTGCCCAAAATGTGAACGTTGGCATCCTCGAAAGAGTGACCTTTGTCCTTTAGATGCAGATGAACTGCTGAGTCTTCTCCCGTGGAGGTGGCTCTTCTATGTTGTGCCATGCGCTTGTGAAGTGGCTGTTTGGTCTCTCCGATGTAGAGGTCTGGGCATTCCTCGCTGCACTGTACAGCATACACCACATTGTTAAGTTTTGACAAAACTCCAAAACACAAACTTAACTCCAAAGTTAACCCTAACTAGAGGAAGTTAAACAAACAATAAAAAACACAGAGAACACATTTCCTAAGAAAATGCAGAGTAAATGCTGAAAGCTGAGTATTTGAGTTGGATTACTTGAAGTGTTAAAATATTTGGGGAAACTTGTTGAAACTGCTGAAATACTCTGAACCATTCACCTGTGAAGAGGTGAAGTTCACACACAGTGTAAAAAAATGTTTCGTTGCAAAACTTTTAGTTGTAATTTTTTTTTTAGTTTACTCAACAATGTTAAAAAAGGTTAGGCAAACACAGAACTTTACTATGCCATTGTTATGGATATTTTAACAATAACCTGCAACACACCCAGCAAGCGTTTTGAAGTGGTTTAATAAACACACTGCAATGTGGAGAGGATCACCCCAGTCAAACACTAGGGTGATCTCTGAATTGTTGCCACCGCTTTCACATCTTATATACAGAGACACAGACAAAAAACATTCCACAAACTCTTACATGTTGGCCCCTCTCACGGGGGTTAATTAATATGAGAAGGTGCATTAAAAAAATAAATGGCTGGGCCAGTGGTGCACATCGCAAATTAGCTCGCATAGATTAGTTGTGCCTCTTCTTAATGACGGTATCTTAGCTAACAACCCCAACTACCAGATTCAACTTGTAGTTGGCTAAAAATAACTTAACCTACCGGAGAGAGGGACGTTGCTAGCTGGCAGTTTTTTCAAGGGATTCTGAAATTTCCACATTCCAACACTTCAAATGCTTCAGGAGCTCAGCGCATCAGCACCGTGGAAATACACAGATACATCCGTAGACTCGAGACAGAAATCACAATGCATTTTCGGTACTTTCAGGTGTATGGACCAATGTTTTCTTTTCTGATCAAACCAGAAAGCTTTAATGAGCAGCTGGATTTGTCTCGCATTAACTGGCTGGACACAGAGAACATCGAAATGCAGCTGATTGAACTGAAAAGCTCGACTCTGTGGGGATCAAAGTTTGCAGGACTACGAACGCAGCTGGAATCCACAGCTGTGCGTGTTCATGGAGCTTGCATTTTCACGAAGAGTATCCTCAGGTAGCCGTCTGAACGCTGGACACTCGGAGACCTGTGTCTTTGAGTGGGAGACCAGAGATCACATTAACATGTGTATCCCTGTATTAACAAACATGCCATATTGGCCCAGTTTATTTTTCTTATCATTGTTGTGAGGAGACCATAAATACCATTTGCATTTTCTGTTATACAGTTCATTTGCTGTTATGGAGTTCTTGTTATTGATAAAAAAGTGTCTTTTTCTTTTGGTTTCAAAATAGCTGATAACTATTTGCTGATAGCTGCCAACATCTGCGAACAAATATAATTCTATAAAGTTGTTCTATATAGAGACTTCCGGTGTCATGTAGAGGGAGGACGTATGTGCGAAGGCTCCCGGTCCATATCTTAAAACTATCTTTTTATAACGAACTTGCTGCGCACATTGCGATACAACTATCTGTCTAAGTCAATTTAACTAACTTTGAAAGTTATTGAGCACGTCTAAACAAGCAAAAGCAGTTAATGCACAAACTCTGGCTACACGTGCTGCAAATAAGCTAGCGTCCTTTGCAGCTAACAATGTGTCGACGTCAATGGACGGCTCTCCAGCACCTGAAAACCTTCCATCCATAATGGTGTCCATGGACTAACTATCTGCCAAATTTGCTAAACAAAGAACCTCTCTCAAGGAGGAAGTTTCGGCCTTGATTTGAGACGCCACTAGACCGATTCAAGATTAATTCATTCATTCATTGGACTCGCTACAAACAATGGTGAGCTCATTCCAAAAATGTCTTGCCTCCGTGGAGTCTACTGCTGGGCATAACTTTGAACGGTTGACAGTAGTGGAGGCTTCCGACCCAGAACCAGTCACTGGTTGATCGGTGCGACGATCTGGAAAACCGCTCATGTAGAGCTAATTTCTGCATATTGAATATTCCCGAAGGCACACTGTTCCAAAAAATAGTAATGTCATAGTATATTACTGTAATTTTTTACAGTTTTGTACTGTCTTCCTAGGATATCATTCAATTTACATAAGCAGACTGTGATCTTACATGTCAAAGGTAAAACAACATAACATCACTGTAAATATAGTAAAACACAATTTACTTGTTTCTTAAATATATTTTTTGTACATATGCATATTTAGATCGTAAAAATACGATCTAAATATGCAACAGCTAGTTCTCTCCCATCATGCCTTGGGACATGTGCTGCTGTTTAGATGTTCTTGTTTTATTGTTTATGGTTAGTTACTTTTAACTGTTATCTTGAATGTTGTGTTTACGCCGTGGTGCAGAGTCACTGACAGTTGTTGTTTTGTAGCGGGATGTCACTCATGTACCATGAGTGACTTCTGTTCTGCTGTTGTTGAAGGTTGAGGCACATGGAAACACTGGATAGTGTTTAAATAAAGCGCTCCCCCTACCTACCAGCTTGGGGTTGAATAACAAGCTCAATATCTTTGAGCTAATTAGTTACGATTCTTTTGCATGCCACAATCTAATTGTGCTAATTATATATTTGTTTTAATAAATGTAGGAATGGGGAGAGGCAGCAGCCCTAAGTGGATCACTAAAGGTCACAGATATGCCATCAAGTCGAAACAAACACAAGTGTCCAAAGTTTTTTCCATCCATCCCAGTCTCTTCCTCTTTGTCATCCCCTTTATCTCTGTCATTCTTACTAAAACTGATCCGTTTAATGTTAGATGTCAGTAGATTGCAGGTTGTCAACTGAATTCTGTTTTCTTGCTCCTGCTAATTGAAGTGCATAATCCTAGCTGAGAGGCTGCTGTAGGACAATCAGCTCTGGGCACCATTGCTCTGTAGTGAGTGTAGGCTGTTAGTCTAACTGGTGTCTAAATCTATTTCCTCTGGAAGAGACTAAAACTTTGTGAAAGGAGTCCAATATGAGTTGATGAGTCAGTTATGCTTACTTCTGACCAGTGACAATGATTTTGGCTGCTGTTAGCTGCTGTTAGCCGGTGTAGGGAAATCTTCCTTTGATATGGAAGGAGGAGGAAGTGGCTGAGATAACTGAGGTGTTTTTTAGTCAGACAGGCATGAGGTAAGGCATCTGGAATCTCTTATAGGGCATTACCTCAGTCTGCAGGCCTACAAAACGGGGTTGTTGTGGTGGCTATGTATTGAAAAATACACACAGACACATCCCTGGAGGTGGTACCTATTTTAGGCAGCAGGGCTTGGATCATTGTCATTTGGATTGTCTGCTGTGGTGGGTGAAAGCACCATGACTAATAATTTCGCATTACGAAGTTGGCCAGGTTTGGGTGTAATTAAAAGTCATGTCTGCTCATGTTCAAGCGTAAAATGTGTCAATATATGAGGTGATTTCACACCCCGATTTGTCTTGGTAGATATATTGAGGATGCAAAGTAGGCAAACTGGAAACAAATTAAAAGAAAAAATAATGCAAACTTTAAACCTTGAATCTTGGTTTTAAAAGAATAGTTTTTGCCTGTTTCTATGTTTTACATTTACATGCTTTTATTTTGAAATTCTTTTTCTTCCTACTCACAACTTAATAAAATAAACTATTCACACCTGCTCACTCTGCATGAAAGATGGAAGGGAATCACAGAGCAGGTACAGAAGTGGCACAAGCATGAAGACAGCCGAGCGTCAGCAGAGCAACAGGATGGACAGACCATGTGTTTCAAGACTGTTACATAGCTGGGTTTTAGTTTTATAGTTTTCTGAATGCCTTGGGCAAAAAATCACCCATATCACCCCAGTACAGTTGCTACGAAGAAGGAAAATTACAGCTACAGAGATCAAACTTCTTTAAAGCAGACTATCAGTATGTTTTGGGTTTTCTTGTTTGTTTGTTTTTTGGGGTTTTTTTGCCCTTTGTTTGTTCCTCCTACTCACAGACAAATGCTGTTTGAAGACATGACTCAGGATATGCGTTGAATGGATGAGCATACTTTCAAAAGGTATTTCCCTCATTTTGTGTTTCAGCCACACATACCATATAATAGAAAAGATTGAGTGAAGGATAAATCAGTGAGTTCTTACTCTATCGGACGGCATCAAATACTTACGCCCACTCCCATAGAGATGCTCCCGTGATGGTGCGTTTGGGTCTTATTTAAATGCTATGTTCACATACCATTTAAAGCTTCACATTGTGCTTTGCTTTGTTTTTACTCGCTGGATAGCTTCAGACACTAAAAACTAGATCTTAGAGAAGATCTGATCAAGGTCTTGTGAGTTAAAACACACAAATAACCTTACACGGTGAGAAAATACTCTCACCCAGAGTGTTTAAAACTGATATGAAGGTCATTTGACAATTTGGATATGAGATTTGCATTGCTGCATCATGCTCTGATGTCAAAGGACTCTTTCTGTGTAACTGAAATAAAAGAAGCTTTCACAGTACAGACACCTTTTTATTGATATTCAAGGAGGAAGCAGACCCAAATAGTTCAGACCCCTGCAGCATAACAGAGCCACTCTAGCCACTAACTGTAGGAGGCCCGGACTTGGCTTTTTCTTTTAAATTGTTCACAGGAGTAATAGTCTCTTTCTGTGTGGCTTTCTGGCAAAAGCCCAAAGGAATGTTCAGTATGCACCTGAAAGATTCACCAATAAAAGTATTTAGGAGACATTAAATTGCACACGATGACTGGCTGGTACAACAGATACCTTTGTTGTGTGTACCACAGAGGAGCGCGGGAGGGATCCGATTCCACCGCTGAAATCTGAGATAAAACAAAAAAAAGAAAATATGTGTAGGGGGAAGAAAGACTTTAGAGGGTGGGTAACTTCAGATAGTATCTCCTGCAACATGTGAGCCATCAAAGACTGTGTGTGGCACACTCGCTCACCCAGATCCTGAGTTAAGGTGCCGGAAAATTAATTTTGATCTGAGTGATATCCACGCCCAGAGAGAAGACCCCACACCCCAAACCATCTCGTCTTCTCTTCTCATGCTCGATGTGCAGTGGCTCGCTCACAAGGCAGCTAAGTCAGCAGGAATGCCAATATATCAAGCTCGCTGTCCAACGTGTGGAAAGCTACGTGAACTTGTTCCATTCGACAGCAAGCAAAATGTTTGTCTGCGACTGTTCATCGCCCAGAGATATGACCGTTTTGTTGTTTGCGTTTGTGTTTCTTCTTCACCTTTCTTTTTTTAATTTTTTTTTTTATCTCTGCTGGCAGCTGGCGCCAAGAATGTGTTTGGAAGAGTGCTGCATTGTTTTCCTTCACACCGTTGGGGAGGCCATCTCAACCTGAAAGCTGTCAGCATTACGTGGCGCTCACATTCTCACTGTCTGTCTGCAGCTCGCTCGCTCATGCGCACTTTAAAGAGAACTTTAAAGAGGTGAAGATAAAGGGTGCAGGTTGGGTTCAGGGAGTCAAACGTGTTTAATGCAGGAGGCATTTATTATCACAAATATACAGCATTTGTCCACACAATAGTTTATACACCACTCTGCATTTAATATTAGTTGTTATTATTATCTCGTCTTATTTCTGAACATCAGATCCTTGCAGGTTTTAGATGTGTCCTTGAACCAACACAGCTGATTTAAATGGCTAAATTAGCTCCTTAACATGTCCTGAAGTTCTCCAGAGGCCTGGTAACAAACTAATCATGTGATTCAGGTGTGTTGGCCCAAGGTGAGATCTAAAACCTGCAGGACACCGTCCCTCGAGGCCTGGAATTGCCCACCCCTGGTATATTTGGTGTTGCTGATAGAGGACATAGAACATTAAGGAAAAGCTACAAAAACGTAATCGCTTTCACTACACTGCTTGCGCGCAGAAGGATATTATTGCATTGGAAGTCACAAAAGCCACCCAAAGTGGCTCTGTGGTTCAGTGACCTGACACAATTTATACAGCTGGAAAAAATAAAGTATATTACTTTTAATTTTTCATGTGTCTGAGCAAACACACAAACTCTCTGAGCGATCTCTTGGACCACTGTGAGCGACATCAGACGTGTGCACTGTGGTCACGCCAGCGTCGAATCCATCCATGGTTTATTAAAATAATCAAATTACAGCATTTACATTTATGTTAGACTACTTTTAATTAACTGCTTTACCCCACTTACAATGAAATTAAAAAAAAAAAAATCTTGTTCATTCAATTCAATTCAATTCAATTTTATTTATATAGCGCCAAATCACAACAAAAGTCGCCTCAAGGCGCTTTATATTGTACAATAGATCGCACAATAATAAATACAGAGAAAACCCCAACAATCATATCATATGACCCCCTATGAGCAAGCACTTTGGCGACAGTGGGAAGGAAAAACTCCCTTTTAACAGGAAGAAACCTCCAGCAGAACCAGGCTCAGCGAGGGGGTTCATGACCTGTGTAGTATGTTAACACTATTGGAAGTAAAAATAACTTGAACTCCAATTTTGAAAACACAACTTTCTTTTCTTTTAAAAAGATAAAAATAAAACTCTGACTTGTATTATGAGTCTGTGGTCTGGGAGAGAGTCCTGTAACTCTCTGTCTGCAAAATACAGTATATAATGACCAGTGTAATTATATAGTTACTTCTTCAAAAAAGTTACTGAGTTTTGCAAACAACAAAGTTTTTTGCAGCTGTTTACCTAAAAATGCAGCCAAGGTGTTTTTTAAACAGACATTTCAAACTATTTACAGAACAATCAGCTGTTCTGCATCAAATTTGATGCCACACAAATTATTTGTGCCACTCCAAAAAATAATTTCTGTCCACTATGAGATAAAGGAGAACAACAGCCTGATACCTGCAGGCCTGACAACAGGAGATGTATCACTCCTGTAACACCTAGCAACTAAATGCCATGTTTTGATTGGTCGACATGGTACATTTTTCGACCAATGGGAAAGGGCGGGGTGTTTCGGTTTCGTCTTTGCTCACAGGCGGAGGGTGCTTTTGAGCGTTTTCCTTATAAAACGCAGTTTTTACCGTTTCTTCCCGCAGTAAATATAAACAACGATCGTATTCAGGAAGAAAACCAAACATTGCATATATTTTTATCATAACTCTGGTTTTACGTGGCCTATCAACACAATTTAAAAACTGGTATTAAGTCCACACTTTTTCCGTCAATTGTTCCGTCTGTCCTGCTCACATCTCCAATGGTTGTACACGTTGTCATTAACGTGGCTTCACTGCACATCAGCCACGCTGCTTTGCTAGCTAAAACACCAGTGTCGGCACATATTTACTTTAATTTCAATTCAGGTTAGATTTTTTTTGTGTGTGCGCAACACAAATTTTCTCTGCGCAGAGACCGTGCCAACAGTGCGCAATTGCGCACGTGCGCAGCTTAGAGGGAACATTGGTCGAAGGAGAGATTCTTTACCGTTTGGGATACATTTGCTAAAACATTTAGAGAAAATTAAAACCATTCCCATCTGATACTCGCTTGGCAGCTACCGTATACCCCTATTGTTGTGAAGGTGATTAATTTTGTTCAAACTATTACCTTTTAAGTGCATATCTTTATATATGGCTTGTTCAGGACGTCCAAGCATAAAAACGGTCTTTCTCTTAAAAAGAAAAAACAAACCCAAAACTAACTGGCATGATCAGCCTTGTACTAAAACAAAACCTGAAAATCTGCCAGAAAAATCACAGGAAAAGTTTTGCTCTCTGGTGAAACAATATGGTACAGGGATTAGAACCTGCCATGCAGTGCTGCAGTCACTGCTTCTGGCTTTAATTATTAACTACTGTTACATGGTCAGAGTCACTACCTCTGTTCATTTTTCCCACATCATATTTACTGGTTGCCCATAAGTGCTCCAGAATATCACACCATTCTGGAAAGTCTAACAAAAAAACAGCAGCGGCACAGTTCACACAACATTAATGTTCACCATTAAACACTTCCTAAACACTTCATGGCAGTGTTTCATCACTGGAATGTGAATTTGTAAATAAATATGTAAAATGTGTAAAACAAACTTTGCTAGGATGTGTGTTAATGTAAGCTATACAATGTAATATAAATGATCAGTTTATTTAGTTATTTTATGTAAATAATCAGCAGATACCAAGTGAAACTTTAGTGGGGGAGAGTAAATGCTGTAATGGATCTGAGAAGGTGTGAAATACATCAGTGTGTGTCCTGCTCAAACGGAGCCTCGGCCGCTCATTATAGCAACCAGCTGTCAACTCAAAATGACGTGTGATGAGTGAAAGACTTGAAGAAGAAAGACTCACTCATCATTCTTCTTCAACATGCAGGACACTGTTGTAAAGGCAAAATGCACTTGTACTGTTTAACCCATGTTGATATAAATGACATTTTTATGACTCGTCTGTGTGGAATTTATACAGAAAGCCTACAACAATAACAACATCGTCTCCACCCAGATGAAACTTCCAACACGACCTGACATTCAGACACTGAAAAGTTCAGACTGGTCGTCATTATGATTTATGGACTTGTGAACGGCCTCCTTGATCTGTCTTTGACTGTATGCTGACTCCGAGCTGCTGAGTCCCTGCTGTGTCTGTTTCAGCCTGGTGTTCATTCTTGTATCTGCTCAGGGTCCAGGATACAGACTGGATAAGGCACATTTAGAGAACACATTTAAAACAAGACAACAAAATCGTTTTACATGTTACTAAGATTAAGAACTGTATTTTATGTATGAGAGAAGAAGAAAACCTTTGGGTGAAGCAGTTTAGATAAAGACATATGTCTAATATCTGAAAAAGTAGAAATTTAAAAAATGAGAGAAAAAATGGAGAAGGGAAAAATGTCTGACTGTGTGATCAGTTTTATTTAATCCAATGAACAACACAGCTCAGCAGCCTTTATATAGCACGTTTATAGCACCACCATCTGGTCCGGGGTGGGGTTAGTGTAGATATTTATATGGCCCTTTTTCCCTGAAAAACTGCATTTGTTTTCCATAAACACTGTAATATTCTACATTTGGCTAATCTGTTACTGCGATGATCCTCCTCTATGATATATATAAAACTGTCATGTCACTGATCCTGTAGTTCAAAGTTCAGACTGCATTTAAAACAAGAACAAAAGTGAAGCATCAGGAACAGACATGAGATTCCTGCAGTTCAGGAACTCGGCTGTAGAAACCCACAATTTGGAGCTTTAATAACACAGATAGAAGCTCATCGAGTCTCTGTGTGCTTATCTAACTGATAAATCAAATGAAAAATCTACTCATCCAGTGAAATGAATGAAATTGTGCAGCAGCTAAACAAATGTTGGAGTGATTAGAAAAATCTTTCACCTCAATCCATTCTTGAGCTTTGAGCAGAATATATGTGTGTAAACATGAAAAACAAAACAGTTTTCGTCTTTGAAGCCAAGTTTTGGAGGAACTATTTGAATCAGTTTTGTCCATCATTAAAACCAACGTTTATTTGCCAATCATTCAACTTCACCACTTGTGTAGAACTCTGCTGATTTTATTTCCTTTGTGTCCAGGGTGAGAGCTGAAGATGGTGGTGGGTCTCCCATGTTGTGTGTGTGCAGTTGGCGCCTGGTTCCCTTCACGATTGAGTGCACGTTCAAAAGCACCTGAGTTGATTTTTTTTAAATTTATTTATTTGATGGATCCGCCTTCCCCTTCTGTTGACCATTCTCACCTGACGGTAGGGCTGCTCGATTATGGCAAAAATGATAATCACGATTATTTTCACTGAAATTGAGATCTCGATTATTTGACGATATTTATTTAACAATAACAATGTATTGAATAATGGCTTTAAAGATTGTCAAAAAATAATATAAAATAGTGTGCAAATACTGATTACAGTGCAAATGTTTGCAATATAAAAAATAAATGAAAAATGTAAACATCTATGTTTAGTGAACTTCAAAATACTGCATAATATTTGATCCACGTCTGACTCCGCGAACCCATAATGTTTCCACCAATCTTCCCTCAAATATTTCATGTGTCTGAGCGAACACACAAACTCTCTGAGCAGTCCCTTGGACCACTGTGAGCGACATCAGACGTGTGCACTGTGGTCACGCCAGCATCGAATCCATCCAAGTTACATGGTTTATTAAAATAATCAAATTACAGCATTTACATTAATGTTAGACTACTTTGAATTAACTGCTTTAGCCCACTTACAATAAAAATTTGAAAAATCTTGTTCCTGTGTAGTATGTTAACACTATTTGAGGTAAAAATAACTTGAACTCCAATTTTGAAAACACAACTTTCTTTCTTCTTTTTTTTTTTTCATAAAGCTCTGACTTGTATTATGAGTCTGTGGTCTGGGAGAGAGTCCTATAACTCTCTGTCTGCAAAATACAGTATATAATGACCAATGTTGGGCAATTAATTATATAGTTACTACTTCAAAAAAGTTACTCAGTTTGGCAAACAACAAAGTTTTCTGCAGCTATTTTTTTTTTTAATGCAGCCAAGGCGTTTTTAAATAAACATTTCAAACTATTTACAGAACAATCAGCTGTTCTGCATCAAATTTGATGCCACACAAATTATTTGTGCCACTCCAAAAAGTAATTTCTGTCCCCTATGAGATAAAGGAGAACAACAGCCTGATACCTGCAGGCCTGACAACAGGAGATGTATCACTCCTGTAACATTCAGCAGCCGCCTCATTGTTCTGACACACACAACAAAACTATTGACTACACTACACACTAACTATACAAGATTTGCGCTAAACGTCTCAAATCTCTCACATCTCAGAACACCGCCGTCACTCCTAAAACTTCCCCCCGCTTCTTAACAACTAGATCCCACATTGCCATATCATTTTTTGATTGGTCGACACGGTACTTTTTTCGACCAATAGGAAAGGGTGGGGTCTTTTGGTTTTGTTTTTGCTCACAGGTGGAGGGTGCTTTCGAGCGTTTTCCTTATAAAACGCTGTTTTTACCGTTTCTTCCCGCAGTAAATATAAACAACGATAGTATTCAGGAAGAAAACCAAACATTGCAGATATTTTTATCATAACTCTGGTTTTACGTGGCCTAACAACACAATTTAAAAACTGGTATAAAGTCCACACTTTTTCCGTCAATTGTTCCGTCTGTCCTGCTCACATCTCCAATGGTTGTACACGTTGTCATTAATGTGGCTTCACTGCACATCAGCCACGCCGCTTTGCTAGCTAAAAAACGGTGTCAGCACATAAGGACGCTGTCATAGCCTGTCAACGACGTTGATTGGCTGCGTATATACGAATGTGAATCGCATTATTGGCTGGACTATAGGATAAGGTGGCATCGTTCTAATCCCATACAGGAGCAGCCAGTCACTTACTGACTAACACTGCAAAACAGAATTGTTAAAGTTTTAATTTTAATTTCAATTCAGGTTAGATTTTTTTTTGCATAGCAACGCAGATTTTCTGTCTTGCAGAGACCGTGCCAGCAGTGCGCAAATGCGCACGCGCGCAAACTTAGAGGGAGCATTGGTTTCCACACCACTGAAGTCGTTTTACCTCTCTTTTCAACCAACGGCATTCTTTCTTCAGCAGCCATTATCCTCTCCTCTCCAAATAACTTCTGCTTAGCTTTCCAAGCTTTTCCGAGCTTCCCTCGGGTCCTCTTAATTGTTGTGTCTTATAATCCCTGTTTACACATGCCTGCTGACACATGATACACAGTGATATGTGTTTGAATACAACCTGAAACCTGTTAATGTTCTGATTTAACAGCAGATTTCGCCACATGCAGGACAGAGAAATTCCTGCCTCTGTCACACAAAAAGTGGAAAATATATTTGTTTGACGTGTTAATCATAATAACAAAGAAATAACCTGTCAGTATATCCACTTTTACATTGAATTATCTATCAGTAAAAATCTAACTCAAATCAAATGCAACAAATTCAAAAAAATCCAACCCTGCAGGGATCAAACATCTGATCAAACACCAGGGTTGGACACAGACTTTCTAATCTGACATCACAAAGTTATTCTGAAGCTGTAAATCTAATTAAAAACTCCCCCCAAAAACCCTTAAAAGGTTCAGAAACATACAGAGTTATGCAAAGTGAATAACAGTATAAACTTAACAACTTTGAAATCTGTTAGGACACTGTCACTACTCACGCCAACCCGCTCTTCAGTCCCTCTCACAGCACGTGACCATTAAACATACACCCGTCGCACGTTAAGAACTCTACAGAAATGGTCACAAACATGGAGTCATCGCTAAAGAAATTTAGCTAATTACAGTCTACTACAACACTGGTGACAATATTTTGCAGTATTCTACACTTTTTAAGCACATTTACCTCTTGTGTAGCTAGCCACTGAATCATTTGCAGCCTCTGACTCTCTCTCGCTCCCGCTCACAGCGCTCAGTGTGTGACACAAACTTGAGTGCATGCGTGCTCTAGCTTACGGCGGCTCTTAAAGGGACAGTATACCCCCAAAACGCGAGGTCTAGTCATCACCATGACAACCCTACAACAGACCTCTGGTAGACAGGCAACCAGTCAAAAACACAATCCCCTCTTTTTAAACCCTTTCCATGCGAAGTATTATTTCACTTGGCTACATAAAGGACTGTTAGAGTGTGTGCTGTGTGTTTTTCTGAAGCATGACAATCCTTTCCAACAAGTATAGGGCTTTGGAGCGCCCCCTCCCGCCATGACAGTAGGCCAAACGAAGCACACGGAAGCGACAGCTATGGTTCGTACGTACTGTGTTGTCGGTTGCAACGTTAGATCACACGATAGGGAAGGCAAGAAGCTGGAAAATGGGCTCTCTTTTCATCGTTTCCCCTCCTGGAAGGAACGGGAGGGATCTCATGTATCCGATATTATTAAACGAAGACGTCAGGCTTGGATTGCAGCGGTCAGACTCGGACCAGTACGCAAGGCGAGTGCAACGAAAGCGAAAAAGAGCACCCATCGGAGGTAACCCCTGCCCCAAAAACATACAAAATTGCGCTCATTGTACGCTAATCTGCACATAACTTTCAGATGAATCACGCACCTGGAATACTGGTGTACATTTACCTTATGTGTATGCACTAATTTTATCATACATGCTTTCATTATGCAGCTGCAGAGTATGAAGGTGTGCCCCGTGCAGAAGTAATAGATGAAGATCTGACAGAAGACCAACAACAAAATCACCATGTCATGGAGGCTGTGGACAGGAGTTACTCATATCATGTGAGGGTGAAGACACAACACTGCTTGATAAGAATGTTAAGGTTTGCTGTGTTTTGGTGAATATGTGCCCCAGTGTGGTTGTCAAACCAGGGCCAAATGAAACTTGCTCTTGTTGAATATTCATAAAACTGCTGTGTTGCATGTACAGTTCATTGTAAATAATTGTATTTTCTGTAAAGTGGTTTCAATAAAACAGAAATGAAAAGTATGTTTACTTTTTTTATTCAAGATCTGTTCACATGTACTTAGCAAGTACATGTGCAGGTACACATGAAATGCAAACATTTTACAAGGCAACGCACAGCTGGTATCAATCGTGAATTGTTCATCTAGAGCAATTTTGGGGGCAGCTGCTGGGGAGAAGTCCATGTTATGTGCAACCTCTGGCTGTATCTTGGTCATATGGTCAACGTACTCACAACGTGGAGGCTTAAAAACGGCCAAATCTTGTACCCAACCGTTTGTGAATTAGATGTGCGTCTCCAGGAATTTATAATTCCGAAAATGATTCGCCGTGTATCCGCTGACTCCACAGACAAGGTATGCGAAAATATCGGGATAGGACAACGGCGGTAGGCTGTCTGGGTTTATTTCATACGGGTCCACATTACCGATGCACGCGTCTGGGCGCAATCGGTCGCAATACAGCCCTTTGTCTTCTGCGCTGATTTTAAGCAATGTTCTGACAGTCCTGCTTCCAACAAAGTGTGTTTGTTTTGATTTGTGGCCTTCTGTCATGGCGCCGCAATCCCACAATGCACTGCGGCGTGACGTCAACTCCAAAGCCCTATTTCCAGCTGTTTGTCTCCACTCTGCACTTTAGTCTTTCTTCTTGTCATGTCTGTGTTTGTCCACCAGGTGTCTCCCTCAGCTCATTTTCTCCAAATCAGAAGAATCAGATTTGTGGAGACGCTCTGCCTGCCAGACACAGCTCAGGGCAATGAAACATATCTATCCTCCGCAATATAAAGGCCTGTATCATTAAGTGTCTATATTTAAATGTATAAATGATCAAATATGATGAATCTTTTCATATGAAAAATGGCATTAATTGTCATCACTCTACATACAGTAATAATAATATAATATGAAAAAAACCTCAAGGATTCAGATTTTTATTAAATTATTATTAAAGTTCAAATCTCAAAGACATTAAGTTTACAGTCATATATGATCAAGAAAATCAAGAATCTTCACATTTCAGAAACTGGAACCAGCTTTAAATGTGACTAAAATAACGATAAAACAATCAATTCTCTAATCATTGACTAACTGATGAATCACTGCAGCTCCAATATATTGTTGCATTTGACAACCCACTACAGCAACTACAGAATAAAACCACTAACCAGACTGATGACAGATTTCAAACATGCTGAATATGAAGAGTAGTATCACTTAAACTCACATGATTATCAGCCATAAGAACAAATTCAGATTTATATTGATGTAAGGTATATAAATGTAAGTACAGTTTGAATCAGTGCAATATTATTTTCACACATCAATGGACCACTGAACTTCTCAGCTTCTAAAATGTAAAGCCTCATTTAGAAACTACACAAGTACATATAATGGTCAGGGATCAACATGAACCTGTCTTCTCTATTTGACTTTAATCAACTCTGCAGTGTCTCCATTATACAACCCAAGACAAAGTCCAGCATAGAGCGGCTGAGTGAATGTGGTCTGGACTCTGTGGAGGAGAGTCATGGTTTCAGAGACGCTGTAGAAAGACAGAATACCTGCTCTGTGATCCAGGTACACTCCTACTCTGGAGGACCGAGGACCTGAGAGGGCAGTTTGGACATGGTTGTGCCAAAATTGAAAACTGTTTGTGTCACAATATAATGCCCAAGATTTGTCATTGTATCCAAATACACATTTATTGAGGCTCCCTGCTCTGCTGATATTCTTGTATGCGACTGCTACACAATCTCCTCCTCCTCTCCACTCCACCTCAACGTCCAGTCAGACTCTCTCTACTCAGGACCTGTAAACATTCAGTAAATCTGTCTGGATGATCAGAAAAAGACTGTTGTTGTTCCTTAAATGTTGCTTTTCTGTTCCCCTCAGATAATAACAGATGTGTGTTTGCTGTGTTTGGATCCAGTGTGATTTCATGTGAATATTTTAAGAATCCAGCTCTGGTCTTTCGCTCTGGTGGTGACAGTAAAACATCCTCTTCAGTGACTGTCAGTGAGATGTTTGTCCATTCCTCTCTCAGAATGTCCTGTAGTTTATCTCTGGTCTTTGACACAGCTGCTGTCACATCCTCAAAGTACCTCAGAGGACGAATATTGATGCTGGATGAGTGTGTAGACTGACTGAGTGCTGACAGTGAGGGGTAGTTGTGTAGAAACTGGTTGTGATCCTCTGTGTGTGAGAGCTGCTCCAGCTCGCCGTCTTTCCTCTTCAGCTCCGCGATCTCCTGCTCCAGCTTCTCCTGAAGCTCTTTGACTCGACTCACTTCAGTTTCCTGCTGGGATCTGACCTGCTGCTTCACATCAGAGCTTCTTTTCTGGATGAGACGGATCAGCTCAGTGAACATCTTCTCACTGTCCTCCACTGCTTTATCAGCAGAGCCATTGATGGCCTCCACCTCCTGTTGAAGCAGCTTCATATCTTTCTCTCACTCCTGGATTCTCTGCTGGATGTTTAGTCGTCTCACCTCGAGCTCCTTCTGCTTCTCAGTCCTTTCTGCTGCAGCTGGGACTGTTTCATGGTCTTTATGTTCATCCATCAAGCAGAGATAACAGATACTCTGTTGATCAGTACGACAGAAAATCTTCATCACCTCATCATGACGAGAGCAGATGTTCTCCTGGAGCTTCTTGGAGGGGGCCACCAGCTTGTGTTTCTTTAATGGAGCTGCATCATAGTGAGGTTGGAGGTGTTTCTCACAGTAAGAAATTAAACAGACTAAACAGGACTTGATGGCTTTCAGCTTCCTCCCAGTGCAGACATCACAGGCCACATCTTCAGGTCCAGCATAGCAGTGATCAGCTGGAGCAGCTTGGAGTCCAGTCTTCTTCAGCTGCTCCACTAAATCTGCTAACATGGTGTTTTTCTCCAGGACAGGCCTCGGTGTGAAAGTCTTCCTGCACTGAGGGCAGCTGTGGATTCCCTTCCTGTCCTCTTCATCAAAGTGGGATTTAATACAGTTCATGCAGTAGCTGTGTCCACAGGCTGTAGTCACCGGATCCTTCAGTAGATCCAAACAGATGGAACAAGAGAAGGTTTCTCGGTCCAGCTGAACTCCTTTCTGTGCCATTTCTCCTCTCAGTGTCAGTGACTGTGTGAGTTTCTCTTCCTTATAACTGAAACTAGTCTGAGCTCTGATCTCAACAACATGTGTTTCTGCAGTGAATGGAGCCTGTCAGCTCTTACACGTCACCACATGTTGGTTACACCCATGCTTGGACAGAGAGGAGGTGCTGTGTTTAAGAGCAGGAAGAAGAGGGAGGGTTATCAGGCTGTGCTTCACTCCAGGAAGAGGAGCAGTTTGAGAGCGATACTGTGTTTAACCCTTTTTTTAATTCAGTGCTCACATCAACTTTTTGGCTTATTAACACTTTCTTCTACATAAGTAAACTTCACTTTAGAAATGTCACAGTTCTCACTGAAGTTAACAACCAGTGCTACAGGTTTTTTTTTTTTAATGCAGGAGGATAATGATCCTAAACATAGAGATAAAGCAGCCACTGACATGATGCTTAAGTTGCATTTAAGTTCATGCTCATTTCAATTTTTTCTCTCCATCAGACACTATCAAAGGTGAGAGGGTGCAGCAGGTGTAGTAGTTGGTGTATGAGGCAGTAAACATATTAAAGAGTTTTCAAACACATTCAGCTCCACAAAAACATGATAAATGTTTGACAAGAATAATAAAAAGAAACTCTGATCCTTCTTTAAAAGTATTTTTCTGTCATTATGGTCGAGTTGATCACAACTGCTACCATCATCTGGCTAACTACAGGTGCGTGGTGAATTGGTGGTGAAGAGAAAGAAGGAAGGACAGTACACATTTTTTCAAACTTTATTTAGAACAATGACAATCTCAAAAAAATAGTGGATCACTGAATCTTTCACAAAAGTATATCACATCTCCTTTTTCTTTTTTCTTTCTTAATCAGAGGAAAACCATATTATTACAATGATGTAGTTGGTATGTTACATTCAAACTAACAACAATTGTAACTATATATAAAAAAAGTAAAACCAAATAAATACGTTATAAAATAAAATAAAAAATAAAGAACAAAAATGAAGGAGATAAAGGGGAGCATGAAAATCAATAAAAGTGAGGTCTTATAAACAAGACATATAGCTTAAGAAAGGGGCTAAAAGACATAAAGTTCTTCTAAAAATGTATGCAATTTATATGCCTGAGGCTTATTCAGAGATTTACACAACAGGGAAAGTTCATTTTTAAGAGCAAGCCATGAAGGGCGGGATCTAGCATATCGGCATTTATGAATGTAATATTTTGTTGTAATAATGGGATTGTTTACTAAGAACTCCCTATTTTCATCCTTGAGGATTACTCCTATTTGAATATTCTGAAAAGACCAGAAATCAATATTTCTAGACAAGGATGATATTAAGTCATGGAGAGATTTCCATAAATTTTGGATAGTCACAAGTTGTTTTGCAAATACAACAGTTGTCTGACACAAATTTAAATATTTCCTTCATAAATTCATTAGAGGGGTAGATGTTTTTTGTAGTTTTAAAATGAACTTCTTTAAATTTAGGGGTGATTGGAAATTTTAAATATTTAGTTTTGATCAAGGACAGTACACTTATTACATCAGCGACCTGTTTACGAGCCTCTCGCTGCGGCGCATTGGATATTTTTATATGGACTAAAATATGTTTTTTGTCTTGTGCTTTGGAAAAAGAGCATCATTATAATACTAATATAATAAATAATGTTGCATTTCACAGAGCCGTGCAAACTCTACAGACAGTGGGAGATCCTGGAAGTGTGCCTGCAGGTTACATTCCAACTCAGCTCAGTTTAGCGCCATGAGGGAAAAAGTGCATGTGCAGATCCGGAAGAAACATCACATGCTTTTCTTTGTCTGTCATCATAGAGTTAGCGTTATCAATCCTCATACTTCCCGAAACACTTTGAGTTAAAGAAGCAAAGAATTCACAGTCAGACGCTTCTCTCTCTCATCTGTTCTGAATGACAATGGTAAAAATGCTCAACTCAAGCCATCATAACGACACTACTTAACGCCACTCTATGTCCAGTTTTCACACTATAGTTGATACCTGGTAAAAAATAAAAATAAAAACCCTAAATCGCAATACCTTATGAAACTGTAATTTTATTATTAGTAGAACCAGCGGTCAGTTTGGATTCGGGAGAACGAAAACAAAATTTTATTTACATAGCGTCAAATCACAACAAAAATTGCCTCAAAGCACTTTAGGTTTTTAAGGTAAAGACCCTACAAGTGTACAACATTTCTACTTTTAAGATTAGACTTTGCTGGGAAAACTTTCACTTTCAACTTGATGCCTGTACTTTAAAAATATGAAATATTTTCAGAGTAAATCAAAGTTCAGGTTTTTCTCCTGGTTGCTTTAATTTCAGTAGTTCATGTAGTTTTGGTCAGTCAGTGTAATAATCAAGATCATAAAGAGGATCAGATGTTGTAATGAGTGAATGAAGTCAGACTGTAGATTTTCCTTCTTCTAGCTGTACTGACTGACCTTTGACCTCATGTGTTGATGACTCTTCACCTCTGTCTCCTCTCACAGGGAGAAGATGATCTGCAGGATCCTGCTGCTCATCATCCTCACCTCATGTGTCTCTGGTTAGTTTACAGCTTCACTTTATGAACTCCAAATAAAGCTCAACAACAGATTTATTCCAGTTCTCAGTGTGTCTGCTCCTCTCTTTCCCTCTCTGTCTCCTCGACAGGATCATTTGTAGTCAATGGACGGAGCATAACGGAGTTTCTATACAGCTGGGTGGGTGCTATGATGTTACAGATAATGAACTTTATGTTATTCATAAGGTTAGTTAGTAGAGTTGCCAATCGTCCCGTAAAAAGCGTAATGGTCCCGCATTCAGAGAAAATATTACACGTTTCGTACTGAGCTGAAAAGGAACACAGTTTGTCCCGGACTTCAGCTACAATGGAAAAAAGACACAAAGCTGGAGTTATTGTGTCTTTGCTGCACAGCTGCCTCTTCTCCTCTCATTCTCTCCCCTCTCTCTCCTGTTGCTACTTCAATCGTGAAACTGATCAATGATCAGCTGATCGGCTTTTCTGTCTTGTTTGTTTATCGCCCACTTTGCGCCAGAAAGAGGAAACTAGCGGATGTCGCGCTAAACAACAGCAGAACGTTTAAGCTTGATCAGCTGTTGTTAGAATTTATTTAATATTAATTTCTAGTATCAGCTGATGTTTGCTGGAGCCACAGCTGTAAAAGCTGCTGGTCATGATATCCGTTTCTTTTCTGATGAAACCAGAAAGCCTTAATGAGCAGCTGGGTTTGTCTCGCATTATCTGGCTGGACACAGAGAACATCGAAATGCAGCTGATTGAAGTGAAAAGCTCGACTCTGTGGGGGTCAAAATTTGCAGAACTACGAATGCAGCTGGAATCCACAGCTGTGTGTGTTCATGGAGCTGCATTTTCACCTGCTGGACATCAATACCTGACAAGTTTAACCGTCTTCAGAATATTGCAGAGGCCTTATTACAGTATTTGGCTCTACATATCTGTGTGAGCAGATTTTTTTTTTGTTATAGCTGATAACTATTTGCTGATAGTTGCCAACATCTGCAAACAAATATAATTCTATAAAGTTGTTCTATATAGTGTGTAACTGTTAATATAGAGTGTTATTAAATGTATTGCTAATGCAATCATATGGCACATTGGCTTCTGAGGAAATTTTAGATCTGCCTTCCCCTTGAGTAAACCATTCTCAAGCCTTTCTCTCCTTCCCTGTATGGTTGAATGTGTAGGTTTTTTTTAAAGTTGCTTTCCCTTTCTGAAAAATAAACTAACTTTAAATCTTGGAAGGACATCTCCTGCTTCGTTTTAGTGAAATGAACCTGTGCATCTTACTGTGTTAAACATTAAATATGCATTAAAGTGTCTTATAGTCCCTGTTAACACATGCCTGCTGACACATGATACACAGTAATATGTGTTTGAATACAACCTGAAACCTGTTAATGTTCTGATTTAACAGCAGATTTCTCCACATGCAGGACAGAGAAATTCCTGCATCTGTCACACAAAAAGTGGAAAATATATTTGTTTGACGTGTTAATCATAATAAGAAATAAATAAAATGCTGGTAGATGCACTTTTTTACAATGAATAATCCATAAGTAACTAAATTCCAATACAACAAGTTCAACATTCATATAAAAAAATCCAACCCTGCAGGGATCAAACATCTGATCAAACACCAGGGTTGGACACAGACTTTCTAATCTGACATCACAAAGTTATTGTGAAGCTGTAAATCTAATTAAAAACTCCCCAAAACTACTATGAGAAAACCCTTAAAAGATAACGATAGAAGAAAAATCCTTTACATATACAAAGAAGCTCAGCAGCAGTCAGAAGAGGCAGATGAGGTGATGAAGAAGAGAGCGTTCAGTGGAAAAAGGCCAGTGAGTTCATGTAAATGCTGCTTCTGCTGTAAGAAACAGACCTAAAAATACATAAATGCTCCATGATTTTCATTTCTATCCATCATCTTGAACACTGGCTATAAATGTGTTCACTTCATTATTGTGTGATTTGGTTTCTTCACGTGTCTCCGTCAGTGCAAATAAAGGACTGTTAGAGTGTGTGCTGTGTGTTTTTCTGAAGCATGACAATCCTTTCCAACAAGTATTTCCAGCTGTTTGTCTCCACTCTGCACTTTAGTCTTTCTTTCTGTCATGTCTGTGTTTGTCCACCAGGTGTCTCCCTCAGCTCATTTTCTCCAAATCAGAAGCATCAGATTTGTGGAGATGCTCTGCCTGCCAGACACAGCTCAGGGTACTGAAACATGTCTATCCTACTGTATCATTTAGTTTTATATTTAAAAGGTAAAATGGTAAATGGCATGTATTTGTATAGCGCTTTAGACCCCAAACGGCTTTACACTACATTCAGTCATCTGATGATGGCAAGCTGCATTGTAGCCACAGCTGCCCAAGGACACAATGACTGAGACTGTTGGAGCCGGGGCTTGAACCGGCCACCTTCCGATTCCTAGACAAACTGGCAACTCTTGAATGATTGAGTGTGATCAAATTTTTCATATGAAAAATGGCATTAAATGTCATCACTCTTGATACAATAACAATGATATAATATCAAAAACCTCAGGGATTCAAAGTTTTATCGCATTTTAAAAGTTCAAACCTCAAAGACATTAAGTTTACGATCATATATGATCAAGAAAATCAACAATCTTCACATTTCAGAAACTGGAACCAGCTTTAAATGTGACTAAAATAATGATAAAACAATCAATTCTCTAATCATTGACTAACTGATGAATCACTGCAGCTCCAATATATTGTTGCATTTGACAACCCACTACAGCAACTACAGAATAAAACCACTAACCAGACTGATGAAAGATTTCAAACATGCTGAATATGAAGAGTAGTATCATTTAAACTCACATGATTATCAGCCATAAGAACAAATTCAGATTTATATTGATGTAAGGTATATAAATGTAAGTACAGTTTGAATCAGTGCAATATTATTTTCACACATCAATGGACCACTGAACTTCTCAGCTTCTAAAATGTAAAGCCTCATTTAGAAACTACACAAGTACATATAATGGTCAGGGATCAACATCAACCTGTCTTCTCTATTTGACTTTAATCAACTCTGCAGTGGCTCCATATTCTAAAAACCAATGTCCAGAAACACAAAGTCCAGCATAGAGCGGCTGAGTGAATGTGGTCTGGACTCTGTGGAGGAGAGTCATGGTTTCAGAGACGCTGTAGAAAGACAGAATACCTGCTCTGTGATCCAGGTACACTCCTACTCTGGAGGACCGAGGACCTGAGAGGACAGTTTGGACTTTGTTGTGCCAAAATTGAAAACTGTTTGTGTCACAATATAATGCCCAAGATTTGTCATTGTATCCAAATAAACATCCAAATGGCCTCTCTACTCTGCTCATATTCTTGTATGCGACTGCTACGCGAACGACTCCTCGTTTCCACTCCACCTCCCAGTAACAACATCCAGTCAGACTCTCTCTACTCAGGACCTGATAATACACAGGGAATCTGTCTGGATGATCAGAATAAAACTGTTTTCGTTTCATTAATGTTACTTTTCTGTTCCCCTCAGATAATAACAGATGTGTGTTTGCTGTGTTTGGATCCAGTGTGATTTCATGTGAATATTTTAAGAATCCAGCTCTGGTCTTTGGCTCTGGTGGTGACAGTAAAACATCCTCTTCAGTGACTGTCAGTGAGATGTTTGTCCATTCCTCTCTCAGGATGTCCTGTAGTTTATCTCTGGTCTCTGACACAGCTGCTGTCACATCCTCAAAGTACCTCAGAGGACGAATATTGATGCTGGATGAGTGTGTAGACTCACTGAGTGCTGACAGTGAGGGGTAGTTGTGTAGAAACTGGTTGTGATCCTCTGTGTGTGAGAGCTGCTCCAGCTCGCCGTCTTTCCTCTTCAGCTCAGCGATCTCCTGCTCCAGCTTCTCCTGAAGCTCTTTGACTCGACTCACTTCAGTTTCCTGCTGGGATCTGACCTGCTGCTTCACATCAGAGCTTCTTTTCTGGATGAGACGGATCAGCTCAGTGAACATCTTCTCACTGTCCTCCACTGCTTTATCAGGAGAGCCATTGATGGCCTCCACCTCCTGTTGAAGCAGCTTCACATCTTTCTCTCGCTCCTGGATTCTCTGCTGGATGTTTAGTCGTCTCACCTCAAGTTCCTTCTGCTTCTCAGTCCTTTCTGCTGCAGCTGGGACTGTTTCATGGCCTTTATGTTCATCCATCAAGCAGAGATAACAGATACTCTGCTGATCAGTACGACAGAAAATCTTCATCACCTCATCATGACGAGAGCAGATGTTCTCCTGGAGCTTCTTGGAGGGGGCCACCAGCTTGTGTTTCTTAAACTGAACTACATCATAGTGAGGTTGGAGGTGTTTCTCACAGTAAGAAATTAAACAGACTAAACAGGACTTGATGGCTTTCAGTTTCCTCCCAGTGCAGACATCACAGGCCACATCTTCAGGTCCAGCATAGCAGTGATCAGCTGGAGCAGCTTGGAGTCCAGTCTTCTTCAGCTGCTCCACTAAAGCTGCTAATATGACGTTTTTCTCCAGGACAGGCCTCGGTGTGAAAGTCTTCCTGCACTGAGGGCAGCTGTGGATTCCCTTCCTGTCCTCTTCATAAAAGTGGGTTTTAATACAGTTCCTGCAGTAGCTGTGTCCACAGGCTGTAGTCACCGGATCCTTCAGTAGATCCAAACAGATGGAACAAGAGAAGGTTTCTCGGTCCAGCTGAACTCCTTTCTGTGCCATTTCTCCTCTCAGTGTCAGTGACTGTGTGAGTTTATCTTCCTTATAACGGAAACTAGTCTGAGCTGTGATCTCAACAACATGTGTTTCTGCAGTGAATGGAGCCTGTCAGCTCTTACACGTCACCACATGTTGGTTACACCCATCTTTAAAGTGCAGATCTGAAGGGGAGGGAACGAGGAAACACGTGGACAGAGAGGAGGTGCTGTGTTTAAGAGCAGGAAGAAGAGGGAGGGTCATCAGGCTGTGCTTCATGAGCGGTTTGAGATGGATACTGTGTGTTTAACCTTTTTTTCAGCTTTTAAGCTCATTAACCCTTTCTTCTATATACATACACTTCAGTTTAGAAATGTCAGAGTCCTCACTGAAGTTCACAAACAGTCCTTCAGTTTTAATCAATACAGGAGGATTCTGATAGAATCAGAATCTTTATTGTCATTGTCACTCAACGAAATTGAAAATTGTCCCAGATCAGTGCATCATCCCTAACAATATCAAAATATAAATAAAACAATAAAATTCATTAAATAAAATCAATAGAATACCAAATGATTTAATAAGAAGTATCAGTAAACATTCACATACATTCCCACATACATGCTTCAGTCAGCGCATAGATTAATACCAGAGTGGCATGATGGACACTTTTTTGTAGCAATATTCAGACGTGTTATTGCAGTTGGATAAAAGCTGTGTTTGAGTCTATTAGTCCTTACACTGACTGCTCTGTACTGTCTGCCTGAGGGCAACAGTTCAAACAGGGAGTGGCCAGAATGTGAGTTATCTTTTATGATGTTTTGGGCTTTTTTAAGACAGCGGGTGTTGTGTAGATCTTCCTGTATGGGAAGAGGGCAGCCAGTGATCTTTTGGGCAGTGTTAATGATCCCTTGGAGTGCTTTCCTCTGAGCCACTGTGCAGCTAGTGTACCAGATGCATATGCAATAGGTTAGAACACTCTCAATGGTGGCTCTGTAGAAGGACACCAGCAGTCTCTGTGTGATGTTATTCCACCTGAGAATTCTCAGGAAGTACAGTCTCTGTTGGGCCTTTTTCAGTAGCTCGGAGGTGTTCACACTCCAGGAAAGGTTCTCCTCTATGTTGACTCCCAGGGAGCGAAAGTTCACCACCCTTCCTACACGGTCCCCATTAATGAATAGTGGTTGGATCTCTGCCTTTTTCCTTCTGAAGTCTATTATGAGTTCTTTGGTTTTTGAAGTGTTGAGGAGGAGGTTATTGGCCTTACACCATGACGACAGCTGCTCCACCTCGTCTCTGTAAGCAGACTCATCACCCCTGGAAATGAGCCCCACCGCAGTGGTGTCGTCTGTAAATTTCACAAGGATGTTGCTCTGGTGGAGAGGAGTGCAGTCATCTGTGTAGAGGGAGTAGAGCAGCGGACTGAGCACACAGCCCTGGGGTGAGCCAGTGCTGAGGATGTGTGATGGCCAACTCTCACTCTCCGTTTACGGCCCGAGAGGAAGCTGCCAATCCAAATGCTTTACTGTATGGAAGCCCCAGGTCTTGTAGCTTGGCCACCAGTTTGTGTGGAAGGATGGTGTTAAAAGCTGAACAGTAATCCGCAAAGAGTATTCGCCCTTAGTTCCCATGCTCTTCCAAGTGTGTTACAGCAGCATGGAGTGCTGTGGCTACAGCGTCTTCTGTGGACCAGTTTGCTCTGTAGGCAAACTGGTGTGGATTCAGGCTGCAGGGCTGCTGTGATGTGTCTGCGGACCAGCTTCTCAAAGCATTTCATAACCGCTGTGGTGAGTGCCACTGGTCTGTAGTCATTCAGGCTGGTGATGTGGGGCTTTTTAGGCAAGGGGACTATGGTGGAGGACTTCAGGCAGAGTGGGACAGTCGCCTGTGCGAGGGATTTATTGAAGATCCTGGTGAAGATCCCAGCCAGCTGTTCCGCACCATCCCTCAGTATTCAACCTGGCACACCATCAGGACCCACCGCCTTCCTTTAGTTAACAGCCTGCAGAGTGCGCCTCACCTCCTCCTCCTATAGTCCCCCTTCGCCTCTCTGATGCATCTCTTCAGGTTGGATTGGGCTGCGGTGTAGTGGTCCCTGTTGCCAGACCTGAACACGATGTTCCATCTCCTTCAGCAGCTGCTTGACCTCCCGGGTCATCCAGGGCTTTTGGTTGGGATAAGCCGGATACATTTGACATTTGATTTGTCTAGCACAGTCCCACTGCTGGAACGAGACAATTTTAATACAACAGCAAAAGCATTAGACACCACAATACCATAAAACAGTAAGAGAAGGCACGACCTCTCTCATGACCTTAGGATGTGTGTGTATGCCAGAACACTCTGGAAGGCACACAGAGTCTTTGCAGACTACTAAGGATCAGACCTCTAACATTATGCAATTGTTTATATAACTCTAAGCCTATATGAGTATATATTTCTAAGCATAAATGACAATCCACCGATATAAACCTAACAAACAGTATAAACACACTACATGATACATGCTGGAAGTGAATTCTCTGGCTTTGCACTTTAGGGCTCTTTGTGTTTAAATGCAATAATTAGCATTTATTGAACATTTTAAATCTGATTTAAATGTTGTTACTGATTGTCTTTTGTCGTATTTCCATATTTCATGATGTGCCAAGATCTTTTCAGTGGGTCTGGAACACAGCTTTGACTCATGGGCTGTGAGTCATGCCGCTGTAACTGCTTGCTGCATTTCATTGAATTAAGCAAGAAAGGACATGATGCATGGAATTATCACAAATGCTCCAGATCATGAGTTCATTTTCCTGTTTCTCACTGACCACGTTTCCCTAAAATAATTTCACGTATAGAGATTCAGACCAAAGGGCAGTCTTTCGCTTTGCCTCAGCCCGGAGTATGTCTAGTATGTGATCCAGCCTCTCTGGATCATTTTCTTACCTTACATTGAAAAAAACATCCATAAAAATACAGTACAATGTACTATTTTAAATTAAATGAATTTTATCTATTGCTGTTTTTCGACAGGATTTTTTTCAGGATTTTTTAACCACACTTATGAATTCAATCACTTACAGAAACGGCCACAAACATCTGTAAACGATCTATAAAGTACTGGCATCTATGTATCAGTGTATCCATGTTATTTAATACACCACCGTAGAAAGTACACTATAATCAAAACAAAGAAATAAACAAAAAACATCAACATAAACAAAATCAGATTAAAACTTGTTTCTCTCTTTGATCAGGTGACTGCAGCATTTGGCCAAAATGGAAAAATATGACACTCAACACCACACATTACATTTCTCTGTATTAATACTTTCTGGAACCTGTTTTTTAGTGTCAGTGTGTTTTGTTTGAGCATTGTACAGATTCACAGAAAGCTTTGCTATATGGTGGTTTGGAACTAAAGCTTATTTTTCCTATAGATTAAGATGACTTTTAGGATGTACAATATTTCCTATGATATCCTTCATTACAAGATTTCTTTAAAGAGAAATGAAAGCGTTTTTTACTACCTTATCAAAATGCTTTGTTATAAAAACAGCATCAATGTGACATCATTTCAAAAGACTGCATTATATCATAAAAGACTAATTATTGGACCGATGTGTTTATGATACACAAGTGCCATATAACCTATATTATAAATCTAGAGGTGCTGGTTATTATATTAGTCTTGTTTTAGATCCAAAGAACACCTGCCTGCCTTTAGTCTTCATGGCGATTATAAGCTGTCCTCTAACATCCATAGAATTATGTGATCTGTTTCAGATCATAAGCTTCACACAGTTAAGCACCAACAAAAACGGATAAAAATAGATGTCTTAAAACTTTCCGGAAACCATAAAAGACTAAAGTGAACTGAAATCATTTAGTGTGAAGAGCTGTAAACTATATAGACCCAGTGTTTTTCATCTTCTTGTAAATAGTTTGTTGTTTGTGCAGCATATGTTGCAGCTGAAGACTGTAAAGGTAATTTCCATCCCTGATGGTCTCATTTTCTGCCTGCCAGGATCCATCAAAGACCAGAAACCCTTGAACTTGAACAGGAACCTGAACCTGTGTGTATGTGAAGAGTGATCGGTCAAAGGAAGCCATCATTGTTTTCAAAGGATGTGGATCCCCTTCAGATAATGAGTAAGATATAACTGTTTGTCTAGCAGCTGTTGTAGCTAAAGAGTAAAGCAAAAAAAAACATCCATCCATCCCATCCATCCATTCGCTTCCGCTTATCCTTTTCAGGGTCGCGGGGGGCGCTGGAGCCTATCCCAGCTGTCATAGGGCGAGAGGCGGGGTACGCTCTGGACAGGTCGCCAGTCTGTCGCAGGGCTAACATACAGGGACAGACAACCATTCGCACTCACATTCACTCGCACATTTACACCTAGTGGTAATTTGGATTATCCAATTAACCTATCCCCACAAGGGACCTTCTTGCCGCACAGCAAGAAGGTCCTGAGTTCAATTCCACCATCAGGCCGGGGTCTTTCTGTGTGGAGTTTGCATGTTCTCCCCGAGTTTGCGTGGGTTCTCTCCAGGTACTCCGGCTTCCTCCCACCGTCCAAAGACATGCAGCTTGTGGGGCAAAAAAAAACAAAAAAACCCATAAATTAATATTAGTTTTCCACTTTCTACAGATCAGATTCCTCTGGTCCTAAACCTGGACTCAGCACGAGGAAGACGAAGTGAAGGTTGAAGAGGAAAAGTTCTAAATTATATCCTGCTGAAGTTAAAAGAAGAAAATCCTCCATTGTTGAAAGGTAAGAGATAATTATTTTTATACATTACATATCTGCAGTGTACATGCCTTTGTGCTCCATGAGGAAAACCTAAAGGCTGCTTTTGTTTCAATTGCACCTTTAATTAATACTGAAAATAAATGAAAACCATTTTTGTCTAAAATGTGAGATCAGTGTAAAAAAAAAAAAAAAAAAAAATCACATGTAGCTTCTCTAAAGGAAACACAGTTTACACACTACCACAGCAGACATTAAAGACAATGACACAATTACTACTCCTGGATCTCTGGGTGGAGACAGAAATTTAATGAAGCTAGGTAGAAGCTGTGAGATGATCCTGAAGCCCAAATTTAAAAACTATAAGCCCAACAGGCTAAAGAGAACAACAATCATTCCCTGTTATGAGCTTAAAACTCTATAGGCCTGCTGAATACTTTTAGTTATTTCCACATTGGATTAGACAGACTACAAGATATTTATAAATGCCTCATATCTTGTCCAGTAGTTAATAAAACTGAAGATTGAAAAGTATATTTTCCTTCTTGATGGTCATTATTTCTGTTTACCAGGACACATCATAAACCAGATGTCCCTGAACCTGAAACTTGAACCTGAAGCCAGCTGTGTTTCTGTAAAGAGGAAGCCATTGTTGTCTTCAAAGGAAAGGGATCCCCTGCTGTTGAGAAGTAAGATTAAATGATGCCCAGTAGGAGTTATAGCTGACGCGTTTCCTTACTCCAGTCTGGTGAACTGGTGATAAAATTGTAACTTAAATTAAGACTTGGGATAGAAGGAAATCATTTTCTGTCTGAAAGATGAAATCACTGCATCACTGTAATCCATACATGATATCAACATGATATTGATGTTTCTCTTTGTGGGAACACCACTGATACAAATTAGTATGTAATTATTATTCTTGAGTGTTAGAGAAAAGTCTTATTTTAATACTAAGATTATTGAATAGTCACGTTTTGTTTATAGTCATGTGTTATAGTACTTTTCAGAAACGGGTGTACGAAGTTCTTTACAATGAAAAAATAAGAAACAACTATGTAAAACAAAGCAAGTTAGACATTTTTCCCCGTTGATATTTATGGTGGCATGAAAGAAGCATTATTGTGAACTGTTACTCAAGCATCGGTACTGTAGTAGAATCCTAATTTTTAAAAGACAGAGCTCGAGATGAACATAAATAGGTTAAAGTTAAGTCTGTCATAAGACAGACACACAAAGTCTAAGCTTTGATTCTTCACGTTGTCTCCACAGAGTTGTTCAGTCTGGTTCAGGTGTCTCCAGCCTCCATGAGGTCAGACAGATTGAAAAGTTTTCCTGGAAACCAGACAGACCAGAAACAACAATCTGGTGTGAAGACATCTTTAAAGCTTCGACTGAAAGAGACAAACCAGTCAGAACAGTTCTGACCAAAGGAGTGGCTGGCATCGGGAAAAGATTCCTGACACAAAAGTTCACTTTGGACTGGGCTGAAGACAAGACCAACCAGGACATCCAGTTCATTTTTCCATTCGCATTCAGAGAGCTGAATCTGCTGAAGGATAAAAAGTTCAGCTTAGTGGGATTTATTCATCACTTCTTTACTGAAATCAAAGAAGCAGGAATCTGTAACTTTGAAAAGTTCAAAGTTGTGTTCATCTTTGATGGTCTGGATGAGTGTCGACTTCCTCTGAACTTCCACATCACTGAGATCCTCACTGATGTTACAGAGTCCACATCAGTGGATGTGCTGCTGACAAACCTCATCAGGGGAAAGTTGCTTCCTTCTGCTCACATCTGGATAACCATACGACCTGCAGCAGCCAATCAGATCCCTGCAACATGTGTAAACATGGTTACAGAGGTCAGAGGGTTGACTGACCCAAAGAAAGAGGAGTACTTCAGGAAGAGACTCAGAGATGAGGGAAAGGCAAACAAGATAATTTCTACAATCAGTTCATCACAAACCCTTCACATCATGTGTCATATCCCAGTCTTCTGTTGGATCACTGTGCCTGTTCTGGAAAATTTGTTAGAAACCAGTGAAGAAGGAGAGCTACCCAAGACCCTGACTGAGATGTACATTCACTTCCTGGTGGTTCAGACCAAAGTGAAGAACATCAAGTATGACAAACGGCCTGAGGCAGATCCACACTGGAGTTCAAAGAGCAAGAAGATGATTGAAGCTCTTGGAAAACTGGCTTTTGAGCAGCTGCAGAAGGGCAACCTGATCTTCTATGAATCAGACCTGACAGAATGTGGCATTAATATTGTACAGGCCTCAGTGTACTCAGGAGTGTTCACACAGACAGTGTTGGGAAGGTTACTTTTAAAATGTATTCCACTACAGATTACAGAATACATGCCCCAAAATGTATTTTGTAACATATTCCGTTACGTTTCTCAATTAGAGTAACGTATTCTGAATACTTTGGATTACTTAATATATTATCATGCTGTTTACAACTACATGAATGTGATTTATTACTGTTACTGAAGGTCCGCGGCTCCGAACCGTAGTAAAGGGACCTCTGGCTAATACGGTGGGTTCCGTGTCGGGCTCAGAGCGAAAAAAATAGCTTTACTTTGTTGTCTGGGTCAACTTGCTTTGAGAGAGAGAGAGAGGCGTTGAAAGGCTGCTCCAACGGAACTTATTGTTTCGGAGGAAAACACGAACACAGTGTACAGTCGAGTCTTAATAGCTTACTTACAGCTGGGCTCATCAGGCACTCTTCTTGGCTGCAGTGGTTATTATTATATTTACATGCTTCCAGCTCCCGTTTCTGTTCGATGACAACTCGTACTTTTCGACTCGCCTTTTTCTCGCTCCTCGCGCTCACAGACACATAACGTGTATGGCAGTCCATTCTCCCTGCAGCACGGACTACACTGCCCATCAGGCTACATTCTTTAGGGCTATGCCTGTAACACTCTGCCTATTAGCTTAGCACAACAACAACAACAAAAAGGCGCTCTCTCATCCAGGAAACACACAGTCACAGAGAGCGTGCGTCACCCTGTAACCATGGCAACCGTAAAGCTGCCGCCTGGAACAACAGAACGTAGCTGTCAAACAAACCCAAACAGTCCTGACCTGCGACAATATGAAACAGGAAAATACCGCCGTGTAATCCATTTATTTCAACAAAGTAACTGTATTCTAAATACTACTGTGCTACTTTCCTCATACCTGAGAAACTTGTCTCAGTGGAAAAGTGGGAGGGTCCGTTGTTAAAAACTGCTCTTTTGGATCGACATCATCTTAGAGATCAATTGCACCCAGAGAGGCCCAGCATTCATCATTGCTTTATTTTCACTGTCCATTTTTTTGCACAGCACCCTTTGTTCCTTATTTTTTCCTTCCTTTCTCTGTGTCACCGGTCTCTGTTTTTTTCAACATTCTCCAGTGCAGTCACTGTATTTCCCCCCTTCTTTTTTTCTAAATATATCACTGTCTTTCTTCTTTTTTCTACCTTCTTTACATGTGGCACTGTAGAGTCCAGTGTTTACCGAAATGCAGAGAGTTGATTGGCTGAGCATTTCTTCAGTGAACCACTACCTAAAGACCTGAAAAACTGCACCAAATAAATCTTGTAATTTGAATTCTGTGTTAATGCAAACTAGCATTAGAGGGTGGTGGTATAAAATGTATGCCCTCAGGATTCACGTCTCAGATTTTCATTGTATTATCGTAGGGTCTACCTTACAATATAAAGTGCCTTGAGCCAACTATTGTTGTGATTTGGCACTGTATAAATAAGATTCTCCTGTAAGATTTCTTTCTTTCTGTTGCCCATCTGTACTCATCATTAGGATTAGGATTTAACTTTATTGTCATTACACATGTATAAATACAGTGTAACAAAATACAGTTTGCATCTTATCAGAAGTGCAAAAGCAGTAAGTGCAATAAGAGCAGATACAGATAATTTAAGTAGAGAGCAAATACACAGATATACTGAGATATACAGAAAAGGATAGAATAATGGTAGAATAGTTATGAACAGATTATGTACAGAAGAGACCAAATATACAGATTGGTCTCACTGCACTGCTTGCATCGTGCAAAGTTTAGACTAAACATTGCAAAATATGGGCTAACTGTTGTTTGGTTATTGGGTGGCTAGAGATGAAAGTATTGAATGTATATTGTATGTACTGTATTATTCTCTCCATTAGATTTCTGTGATCTTTGACAGGATCCTCAAACTGTCTGACAACAGCAAGAAGGTGATGCATGTATAAGAGGACAGGCTGTACCCTGATCATCCTGGCAGATTTGATCACTGGCCTCACGTGCTGTGTAGCAACAGTCTGAGTGGTCGCTGTTACTGGGAGGTCGAGCAGAATGGAGAGGTTCATATTGCAGTAGCTTATGGAGGAATCAGAAGGAAAGGAGACAGTGATGATGGCAGGTTTGGAAGGACTTGCCAGTCTTGGAGTCTCTTCTGCAGTGATGATTTGGGTTACTTTGCACAGGCTTTGAGCACTCTACCAGCTATTCCGTCAGGGCCAGCAGCTTTCCTCTGATTTACTGCTCTGAACACATTGCGGACCTGAAGTTCTTGGAGGCTAAATGTGTGGGGGCTGTGTTCAGAGGATGTTGTTGGCAGGGTGGTGTGCATGGTGGGGGTGACTGCAGTTTTCTCAAAGCAGGCAAAAAAGTGCTTAAGTTCCTCTGCTAACGAGATGTCCATATTATCTATATTTGTCCCAATGCCTTTGTAATTGGTGATGTGTTTCAGGCCCTCCCATACCTTCCTGGAGTTATTATCAGAGAGGTGATCTGATAGCTTGTTTGAGTAGTCCAGTTTTGCTGCTCTGATGCCTTTTTTAAGGTCTGCTCTTGCTCTGCTGTACATGTCCTGGTCCCCAGATTTGTATGCAGAGTTGCGTGCCTTTAACAGTGCCTGAACCTTGCTTGTCATCCAGGGTTTACGGTTGGGGTAGACCTGGACCCGCTTTTCCGTGGTGACAGTGTCCATGCAGTGTTTGATGTAACCCAGCACTGCTTTTGTGTGAGTCTCTAGGTCATCCTGTTCAAAGACACTCCACTCTGTGAGAGCTTCCTCAGAAATGGTGTTAATGATTCTGATGGTGGGCTTTGTCCTTTTCCTGAGTGGTGTGTATGCCGGGACAACGAGTAGGGAGAGGTGGTCGGACATGCTCAGGTGGGGGAGAGGAACAGATCTGTAGGCTTGCTTAATATTTGAGTAAACATGATCCAGGGTGTTATTTCCTCTCGTAGGGCATTTCACATGTTGTACAAATTTAGGCAGCACAGTTCTTAAGCATGCTCTGTTGAAATACCCTGCAATGATGTGTACTCCTTCTGGGTATATCCGTTGCTGTTCGGAGATCGTGTCGTGTAGGTATGCAAGGGCTGAGCTAGCATTAGCGTCTGGTGGTATGTAGGCTGCTGTTATTAGCACTGCAGGCAGTTCCCTGGGTAGGTAAAAAGGTCTGCACATGACAGACATTGCCTCTATGTCCGGGGAGCAGACTGTGGTGATGATCTTAGTGTTTGTGCACCAGTTGTTATGTGTGTAAATGCACAAACCGCCTCCTCTGCTTTTCCCCACTGTAGACTTTCTGTCGCTGCGGTGCATTGTGCGGACTGCTAGCTGCATCGAGGCGTCGGGAATTCCCTCTCATAGCCATGTCTCCATGACGACCAGGACACAACAGTCGCGGACGATTGGCTGTGCAGAGAGAAGTAGGTTCAGTTAGTCTATTTTGTTGACGACCGACCGTGCGTTGGTCAGGAAGATGCTCTGGAACGGTGGTTTGAAAGGCTGCTTCTTTAGCCTGGTTAGCAGGCCCGACCGGCGTCTAAATAAATCTAAATAAAATCACAACCAATGACTATTAACTCACAATCAAGGTGCATCAGTTTAGGTGCATCTCCTTCATAGTTTGATATATACAGTATATATTTTTAATGCAGAAACACATGTAAAATAGTTGAGCAGATTTTTTTGTAAACTATCTTCTTATTGTAAAACATTGATTCATACCTTGTATATGTTTTTGTCTGGTTTACTGAAGTGCACAGTTGTGGACTGAGGCTGACGTTAAAGTTTCAGTCATAATGCAAATGTACTGTTTATTAGACTGGGGAAATCTGCAGTCAGCTGAGACTGAAGAAGTCGGATGATCTGATATCGTCGTGTTGGTGTTGTTCCCAGATCATCATGAAAATGTTGTTCCAGGTTCAACATTGCAAGTGACCAATCACATTGTTGTGACGTTATTCTTTGGCGCGCCAAGCCATTCGTGCATTTATGAAATTCCAATGTTGCAAGGACAATATCAGTTCTGCTTACTGTTTATTAAAGGGTTAGGGTCAGGGTCGCAGTCAGGGTCCGTTGATCGGCGGACAGAGGCGGTTTCTCGCAGCTTAAGCACAGTTTTTTGTTTTTCCCGAAGTCGCAAAAGTATGACGTCACAACATTCTGATTGGTCACTTGAAATTTTGATCCTGGAACAACATTTACTATGTTGATCTGGGAACAACACCAACACGACGATATCAGATCGTGCGAAGAAGTCACTTGGATGAGTGACAAAACGTTTTTTCCCACTGAAAACGCTATGTCCAGATGAACAGAATCAACATTTTGGGATGCATCAAGACACGAGATGGGTAGGAAATGCTGTAAAACCTTTAAAAAAAGAAAAAAAATGTATGCCATCCTTTCCCTCTAGGCTTAATATTTGACAACCCTGTGATAGAAAAAAGAAAAAACTGTAGCAAAACTGTAGTGCAAAGCTTTTCAGGGCAACAGAAGAAGTTTTTGGCAGTGTACCAACAATGGTTGATTATGTACTGATGTAAAATACCCAAGTGTCTGCATGACCTCTGATAAATAATGAAACTGCAATAAAAGACAAAACATAAAACAAAGTTTAAATGTGTTCATATTTGAGCCGTAATGTTTCCCTAGAGCAGCCCCACAGTGGTTAAATAAATTGGTTCAAAGAATCCCACCAAAATTTCTTTGGAAATTTAAAAAAAATTCCAAAAACACTCCCAGAACAAACAGTTTGTAGCTTTTGACTAAAGTCCCCATGCTTTACTACAACACAACAAGCCTGCCAGAAGAAAGACAAGACTAAAGTAAGTACTTCATCTATAGCTCTGTTTCTGTATACAAACTTAATAATGTCTCAGATTTACTTTAAAAGTTCAATTTACTGTCTAGTGAGGGTATAATTAGATCAGGGGTAGGCAACCTTTCTGATGGCGAGTGCCATTTAAAATTTCCTCAGAAGTCAGTGTGCCATATGATTGCATTAGCAATAAATTTAATAACGCTCTATATTAACAGTTACACACTATATTGAACCACTTTATAGAATTATATTTGTTTGCAAATGTTGGCAGCTATCAGCGAAAAGTTATCAGCTATTTTGAAACAAAAAAAAGACACTTTTTATCCATAACAGCAAATGAACTGTACAACAGAAAATGCAAATGCTATTTATGGTCTCCTCACAACAATGATAAGAAAAATAAACTGGGCCAATATGGTATGTTTGTTAATACAGAGACACACATGTTAGTGTGATCTCTGGTCTCCCACTCAGAGACACAGGTCTCTGAGTGTCCAGCACTCAGACGGCTACCTGAGGACACTCATGTGAGAGAAAATCTGCTCACACAGATATGTAGAGCCAAATGCTGTCAATAAGGCCTCTGCAATGTTCTGAAGACAGTTAAACTTGTCAGGTAGTGATGTCCAGCAGGTGAAAATGCAAGCTCCATGAACACACACAGCTGTGGATTCCAGCTGCTTCGATGTCGCATTAACTGGCATTAACTCAGCCAGTTAATGCGAGACAAATCTAGCTGCTCATTAAAGATTTCTGGTTTGATCAGAAAATAAAACATTGGTCCATACACCTGAAAGTCCCAAAAATGCATTGTGTCTCAAGTCTATGGATGCATTTTGACTAAAGACCGGCCCCCCAGATATTAAAGCCATAAAGCCTTTGAATGAAAACAAACGCTGTTGTGACAGTGATGTACACTGTCTTGTTGATAAATGTATGATTTCTATTCATTTTACGTCAGATAAAAACTTTGGTTGTAAGCTTCAGATAATTATTTAATAAAAGCTAGATATTTTAAATGAGAATAAGAAAGTATTTCTTTGTGCCCCCCTTTCCCTGTTAATGCCCTACCTGCCCCCCTGGCATAACTTTGCTAGACCCGCCCCTGCACAGTTACCAGCTGTCAGCTACGTAGAAAAGCATCCTGGTGTTATTTGTCTCTCAGAAACAGTTCATAACTTCCCTTCAACTCATTCATGTCACCTAAAAGGTAAACCTGTTTCTCCATCACCTGTTCAGCTCTGATGATTCAGTAAGGACATCTCCTGGTTTCATCTGCATGTTTCCCTCTCACCACATATCCAAACTGATATCATGACCAGCAGCTTTTACAGCTGTGGCTCCAGCAAACATCAGCTGATACTAGAAATTAATATTAAATAAATTCTAACAACAGCTGACCAAGCTTAAAGGTGCTGCTGTTGTTTAGCGCGACATCCGGCAGTTTCCTCTTTCTGGTGCAAATTGGGCGATAAACAAACAAGAGAGAAAAGCTGATCAGCTGATCATTGATCAGTTTCATGATTGAAGTAGCAACAGGAGAGAGAGGGGAGAGAATGAGGGGAGAAGAGGCAGCTGTGCAGCAAAGACACAATAACTCCAGCTTTGTGTCTTTTTCCATCCTGGCTGAAGTCCGGGACAAACTGTGTTCCTTCTCAGCTCAACACGAAACGCGTAATAATTTCTCTGAATACGGGACGATTCCGTTTGTACGGAACGGTTGGCAACTCTACTAACTAACCTTATGAATAAAATAAAGTTCACTATCAATAAAATCATAGCACCCGCCCAGCTGTATATAAATTCCGTCATGCTAGCTAGTGCGCAGTACGAGTTATTGTAACTGACTGCAAAAATTCAGCACAACGAAAATAAACTCCACCTAAACTTGGTTTATATCTGACCCAGATAGACTGCAGGTCATAACTTCTTACCTGAAGTTCAGTTCACCTGACGCTCCGACCGGCGGCTGCCTCGGGTCTCTCCTCCTCCTGCCTCCCCTTCCCTCATCCACCTGCTGGCCTCCACCACTTGTTAATTTTACTGAATCTGTGGAAGCTCCGCCATAGCCAACACCAAACAACTGAGTTATTTTTACACACCGACCAGCGTCTGGCCAATCCACCACCAAAATAAACAAACAAACAAATAAATAAATAAATAAATGAATAATCGAGCCACCGAGCAAATGCCCTTATGCCCGATCGCCAGTCCAGCTATGGTTGTGCTTGCCATCAGTTAACCCAACGGTGGCACGCGTGCCTAGGGTTGCCGACCCCTGAATTAGATAAAATGCTCATATTTTTATGAAGAAGGCATACAGCCTGATAAAGTTTGATTACAATGTTCGATTTTGAAAAAGTTTAAAAAGAAGAATCATCAGAAACTAACAGATTATTCTTCTTTGAATTATTGCCCTCTTTTCTTTCTTTCTTCAATTTAATCCACTGACCTTAATTCGAAGTTACTCTAAATAAAATGTTTTGTGATCTCGATTTTTGTTCCTGATTTCATTTCAGTGTTAGAGCTCATAGACACCAGCATGTGAGTGACTGTTTCAGTTTTACTCTCAGGTTGTGAATTTCCCCATCAGTTTCAGTGCAAAGTTGGAAAACCCAACATGGGAAGTTCTGTAATTCTCCAGCAGACATGGCTGATCAGATTGGTGGAACAAATTAAATTATTTCATTTATATTCTGTTTGAAGAAAAAGGCATTTTATTGTAAGCTTATTTGGTAACTAAATACTTGTGTCTGAACATTAAATTCTGTCATTTCTTGCATGTTGAACTTAATATGTGTCATTGTCACAGTCACTATCTCTCTATGATGTGTTGGTTTAGTGTGTGACCAGCTCAGTTAGAAGAGACTTTCCCGGTGAGAGATCAGGGGAACTTTTTTGTTGTTGTTGTTTTTAGCAAAGAAAGATAACACAACTTTAACCACACTGTAAGGTGTTTCCCCTCATTCAAATGATCCTCTCTGGAACCCTCGTTTTCCTTTTAATAGTAAAAGAGAACATCTGTTAGCCTGCCACAACATCCTTAGATTTTTCTTCCTATATGCACAGGACTCCCACAGCCACTAGGGCCACCTAAACTGCAATCTCAACATCAATATGACAGAATTAAAACGTTCCATTTTCATTTATTTCTGGAAAAGACGTCAAGTTACTGAAGCCATTATGTGCAGATTAAAGGCAGGATATAAACATGAGCTGCAATGAAGCTGTGGCTTATGTTTGTGGATTAATCAATTCAGAATCATCACCATCAACTTGTAGTGCAATGAGTGACACCTTTGACAGCATACTGTACCTCTGTGCAGAGAAGAGCCACGCTGAAACATTCACACAGTTTAAGAAGCGCTTGGAGAAAAATGAATGATTTGAGCAAAATTACCAGAATATGTTCATTTGATCTTCTGTTTATTCTGATTCATTAGCTGTTTATCAAGTATTGAAATATTAATGAAAAGTTTGTTATTATTATTTTTTGTATTCTGTGCACCTCTATGTTTGGACTGGCATTGTTTTTTGGCGTGATCATCTGCAGATCATTGAAGAAGCTTTGTAGAGCAGTAACAACATGACTACATCATAAAGATAATAAAATGACTGAATTTAATACAGAAACATTTCTGTGTTAGAGTAAAATAAAATGTGATTACAACTGTTCGTAAGTTTGTAAGTGAAATGTAAGCTGTACTGCAGGCCATTAATGTACCAAAGGTTGTATTATTATTAATACTATTATGCAGTTCAGGTGTGAGGTTATCTTTGTGTTCAGTGGTTTATTTACAGGTCACTAGGTTGCGTTTAGTTTTAGAAGAGCTCAAACACCAAACACTGACTCCATCTGACACTGTTTTGTAGACGGACTCAGCCGCAGGAAAAGGTCAAGAAACACACTCAACTCTCTCAGCAAATGTCCAACTCCTTTCCTACAACATTCCTCTCGCTCACTCGCTTGTTCAGTGATACAGGGGCGGGTCCAGGGAAGATCTACACACACAGACAATCCAATTAGTAATAAATTACACGGAGACTCACATATTCAGACTTGTCGATTGCAGAATAACTGACGCTGATGGCTCAACGATCCAGCGAAGAGCAGCATAGGTCTCTTAAGGCCATCTTAAGAAGCTCTCCTGAGACAGGTGCGATGATGAGCATAGGTGCGTGGGCCAGGGGCGAGTGCCCGCAATGAGCACCGCCACGGCAGAGGAGAGAGAGAGAACAAAAACAAAAAGTTTTGCCTAAGATGGAGTCTTAGGGACCGTGACACCAACCATCAAACTCCAGCTAATGTTTTATTTTCTTCCAACAGCAAATTAAATAAAGAATCATTACTTTTATAATTCTGTGGAGATGTTATTGGCATGAATCCTGGAAAACTAAACTGGAAGTATAAACACAAACATTCTGCTCAGCTTGTAAAATGAATATTTATATATAAGTAATACTCGTGTAAACCTTGTTATATATTTATTTAGTCCGATTCAGAAGGTTTGGGAGAACATCTGAAAAAATGACTCTAATAGTACACTGTAAAAATAAATCCTAATATAAAAGTATTTTACTGTGTATTTTACAGTTTTGTTCTGTTCTTCTAGAATATCATTAAATTTACATAAATAGACTGTGATTTCACATTTCAAATGTAAATTAACGTAAAATCACTGTAATGTAATAAAACATAATTTTCTTGTTTTTTAAATGTATCTGTCTGTACATATGCATATTTAGATTGTTAAAATACATTCACACATGTATCATGATTTCACAAATATCTGTCCGTTATTTGAAAGATTGAACTGTTGAATTCAAATGTAATGCTATGGAAAAATATATGAGTCTCAAACTTTTTTTACATCAAATAATAATTATTATTATTGCTATTTAGGGCGATCGTGGCTCAAGAGTTGGCAGTTCACATTGTAATCAGGAGGTTGCCAGTTCAAGCCCCGGCTCGGACACTCTTGGTCGTTGTGTCCTTGGTCAAGACTCTTCACCTACTGGTGATGGCCGGAGGGGCCGATGGTGCGATATGGCAGCCTCGCCTCTGTCAGTCTGTCCCAGGGCATGCAATCCATTATTATTTAAACCAACTGTTAACTGTATATTTCTGTACATTTAAGTATTATTATTCATATTGCCACATTCATTGACCTTGTTTATAGATAATTTCATTGTTTAATCACATTAACATGTTCCTAATTTAATGTCTAAAAGCACTTGAAAAAGGCAAAATCCCATGTAAAATTAGGGCAACAAACTGAATTGTCATTACTGAAAATAACCAAATTTTTATGAGAAAGTTATTTTCTGTTATTTTCTGGTATTATTTTGGTGCCCCAGCTGCCTGAATATTACTGTTTTTCTAGGATTTTTTTTTTAACAGTGTAGTCTAATGAGCTTGGAAAAAGAAGCGTATGGAGTTCTGTAAGTTTCTTAATGACATTTCACCTCTCATCCGAGAAGCTTCTTCAGTTCTAAGAGCAACTGGTGGAAAGTCCCAGATTTAAGCTCTGTTGGGAGTGTCCCCAAGAAGGTCTTGGACCCCCTATTGATCCTCTACCTATTCTTGTCCTGTTGAGGTGGCTGTTCTATGTTGTGCCATGCTTTTATGAAGGTATTGTATGGTTTCTCCAATGTAGAGGTCTGAGCATTCCTCTCTGCACTGTACAGCATCCTGTGCATACTGAGAGGATAAATGTCTTCAAGAAATGTATAGAAGTCTACACACATTTCTTTCCAAGCTCCTTAGACTACAATGACCTGGATGACTGAGAACCTTCACAGACTTTAATAGTTCCTTTCTATTTCAGTGTAAATATGGCGCTACCTTGTGGCAAAAAATAATTTCTGCACCTCTGAGGACTCATGACTTGTGATTTACACAGAAATATTTTCAGACTAAATCAAAGTGCAGGTTTTTCTGCACTTTTTGTAGTTCTTGTAGTTTTGGTCAGATGTTGTAATGAGTGAATGAAGTCAGACTTTAGATTTTCCTTCTTCTAGGTGTACTGACTGACCTTTGACCTCATTTGTTGATGACTCTTCACCTCTGTCTCCTCTCACAGGGAGAAGATGATCTGCAGGATCCTGCTGCTCATCATCCTCACCTCATGTGTCTCTGGTTAGTTTACAGCTTCACTTTATGAACTCCAAATAAAGCTCAACAACAGATTTGTTCCAGTTCTCAGTGTGTCTGCTCCTCTCTTTCCCTCTCTGTCTCCTCAACAGGATCATTTGTGGTCAATGTGACACAGACCTGCTATCAGGCAGAGGAGAACCACAACATCACACTGGAGTGGACGTTCACCACCAAACCTGACAGATCCACCAAAACTCTCAACATCCTCTGTGAACTCTTCATCAGTGATAAATCCTCAGTCCTGTATCATGTTCATGAAGGTGTTGAGGTGTCAGAGTCTCAGGATGAAAAGTTTTCAGGACGAGTCCAGAGTGACAAAGACGCCCTCAGAGAAGGACGAATCAGACTTCAACTGTCCAGAGTCAGGACTGATGACTCGGGTCTGTACCTGTGTGAGGTCAACACTGATTATGGCTTCAGTGTTGGAAGATGTCAACTCGATGTCACTTGTGAGCAGATTTAAAAATTTTTATCACTTTGCAAACATTATTCAATTCAAGTTAAAACAAAACCTGTTATTTTGGGCTTTGTCTGTTTGTTCTTTTAGCAGGTTTTCATACGTCCAACCTTCAGACTGTGAGTCCACAACCAGAGAGCAGAGAAAGCCAGCATATTGTTGGATTGTCACTGGTATTATCAGTACTAGCTCTAGTGGTCATCTGTGCTGTGCTATGTTTAGTTGGCATTAGAAAAAGGAAACAAACATTGACAAGTGTTTCAGAAATGAAACCAATCAGGACTTAGAGGACCTTTTCTTTGGTCCTCCAAAAAAATGGTCCTCTAAGTCCCCTGTTAAGGAAATCATGCATTAGTTGCTTTGCCTGCCTGTCCTCCTGCCAACCCTGATGTTCGCAACCACCTGAAGCCCTTCGCCCTTTGCCCAGTGTAAGCCTACCATACCATTGTTCTCCTTACGTGTCTCACCTGCTCCCATACCTGTTTACTAAACCTTTTCTCCCTCTGTTACAGACTCCCGTGACCCCAATCACAGTGTCTCACAACAGCCTTTCCCAACCTTCCGTGTGTTTTTGCCTGATCACCTCTGTAAATAAAGAATTGTATATAGTTTGCAATTGGTGTACTGAGTCTGCTTTTGGGTCCTGCCTCTGTGTGAACTCCAGTTCATGACACACTTTCTCCCTCGTCTCTCTTTCTCTCTCAGTCTCTCTTTCCCAAGCCCTGCTGATTTCAGGTAAGTATTATCTTCACCTCACTGTCTCTCACTATCAAAAAAACTCTAATTATTTGTGAGCATAGAAGTGCTTTCGCACTTCTATGTTAAAATGTTAAAATGGCTCAGACAAAGATAGAGCTGAAGATGACATTTTTCTTGCAGACATGCTTGTGGCTCAAGAAAAAGGGAGTATCTGTGTTACATAATTTAGACATATAGTACTTAGGAAACTAAACATTGTGAATTCCAGAGTGAAATTTTATAATAGGCTGAAGAGTATTTCATGGTTCTCATGCAGTGGTCACTTTTTATCATGAAAGGCAAAGGAAGCTAAGTGCAGAGCAGCATCTGCTAAAGGCAGTAGACTCCATGTTGGTTGGGTGGAGAGACGCGAAAACAGTTTTCATCTAAAGCTTCTCCATCTTCCAGAGGTCGTCTACCTTCCAAGATTATTAATGCTAAACCAAATCAACAGTCAAGTATCTTTTGTATTTAAGTGTATTTTAAACTAAATTCAACTTTCAACAATTAGCTAAGCAGCATATATTACTATTCAGCAGGCTGAAAACACAACTCTAACCAAAGAATCAGTGCAGTGGTAGCTAAAGTAATCTAAAGTAATCTCCCAGCATCAGCACAGGCGTCCATCAAAGCCAGCCTGTTCATCACGTCTGTCAAACATCCAGCTCACTAAGATGCACTAAAATCAGCAGCACAATCACATTCAGCCAAAGAAAAGTGTTTATAAACACGGTGGCAGAGCCTTTGGTGGACGTCGCTAACCTTTAGAATAACCTCTTTGATTAACATAAGAGCTGCCTGATCATTTTAAAACTCTGTTAAAAATCTGTTTATTCTGACTGACTTTCAGCTGTAGCTGAGCCGGATATCCGATTTTCAGTCAGCACAGTCTGATTTATTTCAGTTGTTTTTTCTGATGTTTTATTGAGTGTTATGTTTTTCTCGTGTATTTCTGTGCATGTTTGTTGATATATGTCTGTGAAGGTTCTCAGTCATCCAGGTCATCATAGTCAGAGGAGTTTGCAAAGAAAAGCGTCTGGACTTCTTTAAGTTGCTTGAAGACGTTTCACCTCTCATCCGAGAAGCTTCTTCAGTTCTAAGGTCAAATGGCCGAGAGTCCCAGATTTAAACCCAGTGGGAGTATCCCCCCAAGGAGGGACAAAGGACCAAACAGCCACTTCACAAGCGCATGGCACAACATAGAAGAGCCACCTCCACAGGACAAGACTCAGCAGTCCATCTGCATCTTAAGGATAAAGGTCACTCTTTCGAGGATGCCAATGTTCACATATTGGACAGAGAGGACAGATGGTTTGAAAGAGGAGTGAAAGAGGCCATCTATGTCCACTGTGAGCGACCATCTTTGAACAGAGGCGGTGGTTTACGACACCAACTGTCTGCCATCTATAATCCAGTTTTGAGTTCCCTCCCCAGACGCCTTAACGCCCACTCACATCCTGGGCCATCTGACCTCAGGAATTCACATGACAAGGTGGGGCCAGGTTTCACAATGGGCTCACCCGAAACCCTGGCTGATTAGGTCCCACACCCGCTTTCACACCTTGGCGCATGTGATTAGAGGATCACCAGGGGGTCCTTTGTCCCTCCTTGGGGGGGATACTCCCACTGGGTTTAAATCTGGGACTCTCGGCCATTTGACCTTAGAACTGAAGAAGCTTCTCGGATGAGAGGTGAAACGTCTTCAAGCAACTTAAAGAAGTCCAGACGCTTTTCTTTGCAAACTCCTCTGTTTGTTGATATAGTGATTATAAATGTAGATTCCCTATAGCCTCTACATCAGGTATTTTAAATGAGCTTGAGAAATAACCTTTGTGTTGACTTCTCACTGAGTAACAAAGGCTTCAGGTAAACAGTCAACACACTGGACAAACATGTTCTCCGCTCAGTTATTTTTCCTGAGCAGTAAAACCTGGGCTGTAAAGAAAACCGTCTCACTGCTGTCGAGTGCTTTGCAACAGGTTTTATTCACTTTAATCAGCAGCTGGATTGAAAACTTTATATTTGCTTGTAGGAGCTGCACTGAGATCAGAATAAAGGCTGAATTTGTCTGCAGAGATTCATTAACATCAATGTAATAGTTAAGAATTTAATCCACTGTGTTGATGTGGTTTAGTCGTAAATTGTCTTAACTAGCGCTGATTTAGATTTTTAAAATAATGCAAGAAGCTCTTTTTATATTGTTTTATTATATAATTTAATTTATGGTTGATGTAAAATGTAAGTGTTTCTCTCAGTTATTGATTTGTTAAACTGTGTGTGTGCAGACTGAGGAGTGGGCTGTAGCCCTGTTTGACTTCCCCGGTCAGACCCCAGAGGATCTGTCCTTCCACAAGGGGGCGCTGATCCAAGTGACGGAGCACATCGACGCAGAGTGGAGGAGAGGAAGAGTGGAGGGGAGAGAGGGGCTTTACCCTGTGGCCTTCACACAGCCCTGCAAAGGTACAAAAGTCTGGCATGTGTGGGCCAGAGAGAGATTGTCAAACATGACAAAAATGCACAAATAAACACGCACACTGTATCAAACTTTTCTTTTTTTTCTCTTCTCCAGCTCAGCCAATCACAGGCCAGCAGCCTGTGGCTAAAGGAATGGCCAAAGCTCTGTTTGACTTCACAGCAGAAAGCGAGGATGAGCTCACACTGAAGGTGTGTGAGGAGCCATAAGTATTTAGACACAAACACACTGTAGTCTTGGCTCTGTACACTTTCAAAGTGCTGTTTTTATACATAATCCCTCCTTCACTGGCATTGATACCTCTGTAGACTTCATGTTAACAGTTCCAGTTATCTGATGAGTTTGTCCTTGGATAATGAGAGAACAGACCTCACTTGGCCATGAAACTATCAGTCAACTATCCACGTATTTTTGAGCCTCAGAATATTATGGCACAAGTATAAAAACAGTTGTTAATCCAGTGTTTTTGTTAAACGCCTTAAATTAAGACTGAAAGACTGCACTTCAATCACATCTTGACTGGATGATTTCAAATCCACTCTGGTGGTGTACGTGGGAAAAACTAGAGAAAACAATATATCACTGACAAATACTTACAGATCTAAATAAAATACTCTGTCAGATCTCATGTGTTTAGTCTTTATGTCTTGATTTTTTTTGGTTAATAACATGTCTGCTCACTCTCTCATTGTGTTTCTGTGCAGGTCGGTGACATTATCACACAGGTGGAGGCTGTGGATGAGCAGTGGATTATGGGCGTTGTGGGCGGGAAGCATGGGATTGTGCCTACGGACACGCACATGAATCTGATACAGTGTTTGTGAGAAAAACTGAACATTTTAAAAGAATAAAATTAACTCTGATTATGCTGGTGGTTTGATGACGTCTTTGAAGTGTCTGTGGTCGTGATATCTGAGTATTGGATGATTAAGAGGTGAGTTTTCCTCTCACGGTCATCCTGCTGTGATTATTTTCATCATTTCGTCTGTACAGAGGAAGAGTTAAAGTTCTGTTAGCAGCATAATCTGTTGTTTGGGTCATTGATCCAGTCTGTAATTTACCATTGTGCTCTTGTCCTTATGTGCAATAAAAACAAAAATAATTCCCATATCTCCGCTCATCAAACCTGTAGACCGCTCCACTACTGTCCTCCCTGCACACGAACTGCAATCAGCTGATTGCAGCATGAACTATACATCCCGTGTGAATGAGGAACCTTTGCAACACAATTCTTACATCCAGTGAGGCTGTGGGAGTATGTTGGCGTGGTGTTGCTCTCCCCCTTCTGCTCTCTTGCTCTGCCCCTCACTGTCTCTCTGGCTGTGTCCGAATTCAGGGGAAGGATGCTCATAAGGACACTACCTACCTACGTCACAAGGTAGTGTCCTTAGACGGACAGATAGTCAGGAAGTGAGCGGCTTGGACAGCCCCCTTTTTTTTCCATAGAAACTTTATTGAACAAACAATGAGTATCCAACATAACAGATGGGCTGTGGACAGCCTCCTAGCCTTCAACTCCGCCCTTACTTGTGTGTTTTTCCCGATCGCTAGCGCCACAGCGCGAAAACTTTAAAGTGGACCCAGAAATGTCGCTCAGTTGTTTGGACAATTTTATTTCTCGAGAAGCTAGAAAAACCTTAAAGTCGCCGCCCGCACGTTTTGTACCTTAGGCTCATCAGAGACAATCATATCCAGGTAAAATAATTTCCTTTAATCTACACGCATTTAGGAATTACTTAGCTAATTACACGGATAATTGAAATATTGCGGCGTTGTGCCAAAAAGTGTTCGCCTGCCAAAACTGATTTCCAATGTTTCCGAGTGTAATATGTGTAATATCTTTATGTATGTTGGTAAATAGACTTCGGTGAACATGGTTTACTAAGGGGTTTTATATATACAATAATTACCTGTTGTTCAAGTATCTTTATAACTCTGGTTATAATGTAGGTACAATTGATATATTTGTTGCGCTGTCTGCTGTCCTCTTGGCCAGATTACTCTTAAAAAATAAATTTCTAATGTCAATAACATTATTTTTTTTTAACTGGATAAATAAAGGATATATAAAAGTCACTGCCAAAAACTGATTGCAGCTTCTACCTTGTTACAGGAATCTTGCTGGTGGCTCAGAGTGACTTGATATCACTTATGAGGGACACATTTGACATGTTTCACGTATTATAGACCAACAAGTTATTCATAGCAGGTTAAATACGAGCAATCAGTTTAGGGCAAAAACCGAAATCAGGTTTTGGCAGACGATCATTTTTGCCACAACATCGGTCATTCTCACACATGTACTGTATCATATAAAATATATAAACTAAATATCTTTGAAACGTATAGAATCTAATCTTTTGTTTGTTTGTTTTTTTACATAGCACTTTATCAAACTGTTGTCTGCTACAGAGTTACAAGTATTATACTAATAATATAGCATCCACCATCTCCTGCTTGCATATCTCTGTAAACATCTTAGTGGTGTGGCAGCCATGAGTGAGCCCTGCAAACCCTGTGGATGGAGGATGCAGTGGACAGTGGGAGGAAGCATCCTAAAGCTCTCTTTGCAGACCACCCTGTGTGATTCTCCACTCGCCCAACAGAAAAGACAAACCGCAGGTCTCAGTTGCAGCAGCTCATCCACGTCTGATCTTGCTCGGGCAGATTCAGCAACACTGCCAGAGACTTCCTGTAATCTATTACAGTTGTTCAAGAAACGGTCCAGGAACAGGTCACTCAGGTTAATCCTGTGTGAACAACTGAAAATATTGTTTTTCCATCTTTACATACTGTGTATTTGAAATATTCTTGTTTAATTGTTATTGTTATTTACTTTACTGCTATCAAATAAATATCCAAGTAATATTGTTCAAAGTTAGCGTTATGTTCATACGTGTTACAAATGCCTGTAAATCAAATTGAGTTCAGTGACAATTACTGTTTGTTTGAATCAATTTATTAATAACATAAAATCTTTAAACTAATGCAACACATATAACAATGTAACAAATATATTCAAATAAATAAATTTCTCAATACATAACTCATTTGGGAACTAATCTTTCTAGAAGTGAAAACAGTCTGTCCATCCTCTCCCTGCTCTCCTCTCCTCAGCCTCTCTTTGCTGCCTCATGTCCTCTGTGATGAGGTCTAGCAGCTCATCATCCCTGTCTCTTTTCCTCTTTCTCCCTGTCGTAGGTGGCTGAGCCGCTTCGTCATCGCTGTCGTTTTGGTCACCCACTGCTGTGCTTGGCCCTGGAGTGTCCTCAGAGAGAGAGGAAATTAGGACAGGAGGCTTAATGGAAGGCATCTGTCCTATCACCTCATCCATGAGGACAAACCAGGGCCAAGTAGCAGCAGTGGGCTTCCCACTGACCCCCTCTCCTGAGCCTGGCTACTTGCAATCCTAAAGGCAGAGGAAATCAAAAATGACAGCAGGCAAATAAAAACACCACAACAACTCTTAGTAATTGCACATTTATTAACTTGTGTTCTTGAGAATTATCTTCTTGATAACACACATACGTACTTTGTATTCTTTAAAGTTATCTCATGTCTTCTGGCCTGCAAGGGGGTGACTTTCCCCTGCAGGCCCATCTTCTGCAGAATTGTCCTGATCACACACAACAAATAAGAGAAGAAAGGAAACCATGGCAACTATGTTAATCCCTAAGCCCAAAGGTTTTCACAGCAGAACTCCAGAGGAACACCGTCTGGACATCACAGGTTCTGTACAGCAGCGGTCCGTGAGTCGTTTGGTACCGGGCCACAGAGTTACGGCTCCGGTGTGAAATTTATGGTTTTCAGGGTTTTTATCGTTAACTCGGTTTCCCTGGGTCTTTTTCTTTGTTGTAGTGGTGTGTCTTATTTTGAAAGAAATATTTACACGTTACCATAGCGACCAGAGAGCATTAAGCGGCAGAGAGGCGGATGTTACTGTCGATATTGGCGCATTTTCAGGAGGACGCTGCTAATAAAGTTACACAATTACACAGTACATTCACGTTTATTATTATATTTACAAAATACCACAGTTTTTGTCTTGGTCGGATCATTTTATGTGGTTGTATTTATCCGCGATACCTTAAAGGCTCCGTGTCTGACATAAACCGGTCTGCACTGTAAAAAGAACCAACTTAATTGAATTGTTTCAATTGGTAACACCTAATTTAATTAAGTTCTTTGAAATGAAGTTAATACATTAGAGTGCACAACTGATTCATCTAATGTATTAACTTCATTTCAAAGAACTTAATTAAATTAGGTGTTACCAATTGAAACAATTCAATTAAGTTGGTTCTTTTTACAGTGTGTGGCGCAAAAAAGGTCGGGGACCGCTGCTGTACAGCATGAGGTTTAATAGGACCGCACTCATATGAATATGATGTGTAAATTGATTTATTCTTGTACCTCCACGCCGTAGCGGCCCAATTCTTCACCCCAGTGAAGAGGTGATCGTTTTCTCCTCGTTTTAATAAATTAAGCCGTTTGGTCTTTGTTCCCCACAACATATCACCAATTCGAAAAAATCAAAATTAGCTGTATGTAAGCGGCAATACATGAAAAATCGCGGGACCCCTGATACAAGCTGGTTTACGGTTATTTTAAAGAAAAGAAACATGTCTATGCAGATGCCCAAAGCTTAACAAAACGACCGCTATAACAATTTAACTTTTGTACAAGCAGATTTTCATATACTTACATATGAAAGTGTTTTCCTCTCCTGCTTCGACCACCATCGTTATCAGAAACAAATCTCCTCTATGACCCATAATGAATCCTGGGATATAGTAGGACATGAAGGATACATCGGACCATCCTTAGAATTCAGGGCAAAGTAGGGACGCATTTGTCGCCACATTTTGAGTGCTCTTTGAATTCGGACAGCCTTCGCCGGGTCGCCGTGGACGTCATTGCCTCCAAATATGGCATTGGCGCATCCTTCCCTGAATTCGGACACGACTAACCCTCAAATTCAGCGGAAAAGTAGGACACATTTGTCGCCACATTTTGAGTGCTCTTTGAATTCGGACAGTCCTCGTCGCGTCGCTGTGACGTCATTGCCTCCAAATATGGCATTTTAAGCATCCTTCCCCTGAATTCGGACACAGCCTCTTTCTCTCTCTGCCCTCTATCCAGGACGCAGCTGCTGCTCGTTCCCCCGTTTGGCACCTGGACCTAGTCAGCAATCAGCTCTCAGAGGTTACATAGGGTTCGGGAAGAACTGTGCAGGGCGGCTGGTTTGTCTGTGCCTGCACTGGCTTCTAGGGAATGAGAGGTCCAATAGCGTAGGTTTGCTTTCTGTGGTGTGGAGTTGTGGGAGCGGTGGGGAGAGTAACCGCTTCAAGTGAGTAGTGTGGGCTTGTGGGCCTCAACAGCAGTAGGGCTTGCTGCTGCTAGCAACAGGGAGGGCCTATGGGACCTTGGAAGTGCCTGTTACTTGATTGTAGTGATGGGTAGATGAGGCCTCGTGAAGCGTTTCAGCACATTCCCCAAACTGCATCGATACTGTGTCGACACAGTGTTGCTGCTTTGCTCCATACTGACACCTGCTGGACGTTAAATATCATTGCAGGCAACTTACTTGAGACTCACAACAGACACTGATTCAATGACCTAGTCATACTTGTATACACTGTAAGGTATTGTACTTTCCATGGAATCATTTTATATCTTTTACATTTCAAATATTGTAGACATCTATAAAATATATTGTGAATGACACTAAGTGAAAATTAAAATGAAAGTATTGTGAATGTAGTATTACCCATTTGACTCAGTTTATTATAAAATTCTATTCAGAAAAATAAGTTTATCCAATGTTTTTGCATTCAGTCTGTTGCATTTTTTTGACACCATTTCCCCAGCTTTGGAAAACTCACAGGCACAGATGAAGCTGGGGTACACAAAAACTGTAAAGCCAGGTGGAAAAAGTTCTGATAAGATGTCTTCCTATTCCCCCAGTACGTTAAAGGATCCTCTGATCTTGGAATGTTTCTCTCCGACACTCTCCACAATACTAAGGGGTTGGCAGTCCCTTATAATAAAATTCAGGACTGCCTGGTCCAGAGCAGTCTTCCTAGATGCTTGATTTCAAAATAATAAAACACATATTAATAAAAAAAAAAGATGATAAAGCTGTTCAGTGTCAATATAGGCCGACCTGTGTTCATTCTCGGTGTGTTTGTCTCCTCATTTTCATGTTTGGCTCTGTAATGCCTAAACATTGAGGAGGTGCTTTTGTTTGTGTAAGAAAGCTCAGCAGAACAGATGCGACATTTGACCTGCATAAAATGAAATAAATAATTTACACTGCAACTCACATTGCTGTTTTTCCTATTCTGATAGATTACACTGAAACAAAGACAGACAAACTATTACTTTATTTGCAGTTAAAAGATCAAAATGATCCCACACAGCAGAAACATTTCTTTTTCTTTCGGGCTCCATTTTGTTATGGAGAGATGTGTATTTTTTTTTTTTTTTTATCTTTGCGAGAGTAATTTCGTGTTTTTTTGGTGGTGACTCATTCCGTTGACAGATGCGGATGCGGTGCTTTTTAAACACAGCTTGGCGCGTTGGCAATGAGCGATACAGCAGCTGTATCGATCACGTGACTTTTTCTTAAAGCGACGCACGCACCGATACAGGTTTCGCTAGGTGAGCTTGATACATGAGTCGGTGCGTCAGTGTTGCAGGACCCATCACTAATTGATTGTTTGGTCTCCAAGGGGCAATACCTGGCTGATGATGTTTGTTTGATGTCACTAAAAATATTCCTGATCCAGATGCTCCTTCAATTCCTAAAGTCAAACTGAGGCATCTCTGAGAGTTAAAAACGGTCTTTTAGCATAAAACAATGTGTGGCTGTTCTCAGAGGTGTTACAATAAGGACTTCATCAAGTTTAGTGGAGTTAGAAGTTCACATGAATTTAGCAAGTTGGTTTATCATCCTTAGGTTGAAACTATGTTCTAACTAAAATGTACAGCTTTTTCTGTATCATATGGGAGGAAGAAGACACCAAAAACCAATATCACTCAAAAACGAAAGGAAACAGTCATTAGTTCCCTTTCTCTGTGACACATTTTAGTGACTTTTTGGGCTGAATCACTAGTTTAAAGTCTTTATGATTACAACGTGAAGTTTTTGTGTAAATTATGGTCATTTTAAGTCAGAAAGTTGGATTGTCACAAGTCATTAACCAGTGAATGTGCTTCTTTCTCATTCCACTCCACTATTTGTTCATCATGTCTGGTTTAACGACACAAAATGCTCATGTTCAGAACTTCACATCTTCAGTGTATGACATCAAGGTAGCAACATCCATCTTTTATATGGTCGATGGTTATAACAGCATTGGCAAGGATGTAAGCCAAGGTTAGCTAGCTAGTTTATATGTAAGGTAGGTCTAGCAGTAGTCATCTTTGATAAGCTAACATTAATTAACAGCTAAAAGAACCATACGTTTATCTAATTAAGTCTAAGTGGAATTTATCCTGACTAAATGTACAATTCTGACTTGCAAACATGTTTGCTAGCTAAACCATATCTTTTTATTCTTTGATGCTAACTTGTGTTTTATCCAGTCAGTACCACATCTGTCTTTATATTCCAAGGCTGTATTTCAGGGTCAGCAGCCTTGGAGGACCCGGCCTTCGTGGTCTATGTGGGCCACGTCCTCGAAGACCAAGAAGGCTGGAAGTGCGAGGTTTGTGAAATGGGACGGTCCAGCCTCTGTTGCGCTGCCCAGGTTGCCGAGCAACCATGATACTAACTGCTAGAAGCCTTTCATACAGCATTGTTTGACAGAAATGAAGGAGAAAACTTTCTTGTTCATCTGGTTTTTTTTATACAAGCTTTGTTTGATTTGATAAGTATCTGAGGCTGAGAACATGAGACTGCAAAAACATGACTGTTGGGCTTCATTTCTGTACTGAACAGTCATTTTAAGATTAGCTAGTAAATAACAATTAGCTAATTTTGTTCATGAAACTAAAGTCACCTCACTTTGGTAATGTAAATATAATAAGGCCAATATTAAAGTTATCATATTATTAGTTATTACAGCAGTGAACTTGAACTCTGTCAAATACTGACCTTAATTAAAGATTCAAGTTGCATTTATTTATATTTCCTATCACCTTAAATCTTCACTCAAAGACAAGTATCTTTGACAGTGTATATATGGATGTATTATATATAAGAGACAAATTGTTCTTTTAATATGTTGGCATTACTGAATTTGGCTCAATGCTTGCATATATCTGTAAAAAGAAAATGTACGAGCTGTGAAAACTGTTTCTGATTGTTACGGTTCCCTAAAAGGGTCCAGGCGATAAGGGGAAGTAACAAAAAGTGTCTGGGTCAGGAAAAGGAGACAAGGAGGCAAAAGGGTTAAATTAAAGAGTTTTATTAAAGTAGCTCAACTAAAAGAGACGGACAAGCCACTATCACCATTTAAGGAAACAAAGAAAACTCAAGCGTTGGTCAATAAACTGAAAAGTAAGTCAAAAAAGAGTTTAGTCACCAAACGCAGCTCAGTAGCTGCAAACGCCAAACACACAGCTCACTAGCTGCAACCATTCACATGGCACTCTGACCCAGAGCTCACCTTTCTCTGGGCTTAAATATAGAAAACTGTGTGGCGACATGTAGGGCTGCTCAATTAATCGAATTTTAATCTAAAGTACGATCTGGGCTTTCACTGATCATTAAAAATGACTGAGCCGATTATTAGCACCTCCCTCGTGCTTTACTCTCACGCTACTCCGTGTGGCAAATCGAGCGCACCTCTCTGCGTTTCGAACACGCGTCACAACAATTAAGAGGACCCGAGGGAAGCTCGGAAAGCTAAGCAGAAGTTATTTAGAGAGGAGAGGATAATGGCTGCTGAAGAAAGAATGGTGTTGGTTGAAAAGAGAGGTAAAACGACTTCAGTGGTGTGGATCAAGTAGACATAGTGTGTAAACTTTGCTACAGTGTCGTAGCTGCACCACAGAGCAACACTACAAATTTATTCAGTCATTTGAAGACCGCTCACAAAGTGACATACGATCAAGCAATGAAGGAGCATAGAGAAAAAACTCTCGACAACACCTGCTTCAGTTTTTATTTATTTCTTATAAAAGTTACTACTTTCAGTGTTTCATTTTATTTTTGTTCAGGCAGCAACTTTAGTTGACATACCTCAATGTCAGTTTGATGCAAGTGTGCGTTGTGTGGCTACACCGCTTGCCTTGATGTTTGGTTATTTGTATGCATAAATATTATGCAGTATTTTGAAGTTCACTAAACATAGATGTTTACATTTTTCATTTATTTTTTATATTGCAAACATTTGCACTGTTATCAGTATTTGCACACTATTTTATATTATTTTTTGACAATCTTTAAAGCCATTATTCAATACGTTGTTATTGTTAAATAAATATCGTCAAATAATCGAGATCTCAATTTCAGTGAAAATAATCATGATTATCATTTTTGCCATAATCGAGCAGCCCTAGCGACATGCATGGCTACATTTCTGGTGACTAATTTTCGTACTCTTCTCTCCTCGTACTTTGCCCCGGAGAACAAGTTGTTTATCTCTTGGCGTTCCCTGGAATCGGCTTCCCGTTGGATCATACCGGTGACTCCACATCTTAATATCCAGCACCCACGGCATCCGTCCCCAAGTCTTTGCAGGGGTGAAGTGGATTATCAGAATCTTCGTCCCCTATGTCAATTGTGGTGGAAGATTTCTTTTCTGATGTATTAATCAGACTCAGAAATACTTCATTAATCCCGAAGGAAATTATGGATTAATCACATATTTTAATCATATCACCTTACTAATAGTAATATCACTTTCTCACTTAGTTGTATGCATGCATGTGGAATGTTATCACAAGTGGGCCCAAGGTTTTATTGCACCTTCACAGCGGACCCATTGTAGACTTGAAGATCTCCAGACATCCTACTCTTAGGAAGGTGACGGGTGGTTGTAACTTTTCTTGGAGTGGGAGAGGGTCAAGGATGAGCTGGACTGAAGGTATCAAGATATGTGGTATGCTATGGAATGTCCAGGATTTTCTCCTGGTGACCAAAACTTGGCTTAACTTGGGTGAGTTGAGTCTGAACTTGTCCCCTCAGACTGCAACTACCTCAACTCGTCCCGACGACCGGTTGAGGCGGAGGATTAGCCACTGTTTATAAAAACTGCTTTAACTCTCAGCAGTTAACAGCTGACACTTATGGCAGCTTTGAACTGCAGTTATTTGAAATTCACCTGTCCACACCGGTGCTATGTGCGCTGGTGTATCGACCTCCTAAATATAATAAGAACTTTATACTAGACTTTTCTGATTTCTTGGCAGGAATTTTACCAAAGGTGGTTGCCTTTGATGGTGCAAACGTTTCGTCATCATTGTTGTGTTTGCTGGGGATAAAACTTACAAAAACACAGTACAGCACTTCAGAGTTACACTGCTAGCGATCAAATATTTATGTAAATTACACAAGCTGAATGCATTCTGTACTGTACAGAAGACACAGCACGAGATTGATTGACAATGGTCTACAGCCAATCAGGATGCAGAACACAATGTGCTGTGAAAAAAAAACAAAAAAACAAAAAAAAACCAGCATGCACAATTGCACCAAAAAAATCTGCGAAACAGCGAGGCTGCGAAAAGTGAACCGCGTTATAGCGAGGGACCACTGTAAACTGAAAAAAACCCAATGCTGAGTTCTTTATTGCTCTGGACAAAAAAAAATACTGACTTAAATATGGATCATCTTTTCACTCTGTTCAGCGATGACTCACAGCTGTCCCACATTTTATAAGTAGGAACATTTTAACCTACTTATGAACCAGTATGAATTCTCATGTGCTTCTTTAATTGTATCCTATCGACAAACCTTTCCACACAGATCCAACAAGAATACTGCTTACACTTATGGCAGCTTTGAACAGTGTGAATTCTCGTGTGTTTTAAGAACGCTGATGAGTCAGCAAATCTTTTCCCACAGATCCTACAAGAATATGGTTTCTCACCTGTGTGAATATGCGTGTTTTTTTAACGCTGACGAGGTAATAAATCTTTTCCCACAGGTGCTACAAGAATATGGCTTCTCACCTGTGTGAATTCTCGTGTGGTTTATGAACCCTGATGAGTCAGCAAATCTTTTCCCACAGGTGTTACAAGAATACGGTTTCTCACCTGTGTGAATTCTCGTGTGTTTTTTGAACACTGATAAGTAAGCAAATCCTTTCCCAAAGGTGCTACAAGAATACGGTTTTCCACACATGTCATATTGTACAGGCTTGTTCTTTGTGTGTGTTCTACTTTGACTCGCAGACACAGGAGTATTGTCTGCTTTCTGACTGTGTCTTCTCTTCCTGTGACATCTCTTCTTCAGCTCTGCATTTCTCATAGATCCTGAGTCCACATGCCCATTTTCTTCATGATCTCGGCTCTCTGCTTCAGGAGAGCTGTGAGGAAGGAGCTGCTCACTGTTTGATGGTGACACCTGCTTATGAGGAAAGTTCCCACAGTGAACCAGAACCAAAGTATCAGCCTCCTGCTTCAGTCCAAGCTGCTCTCCCTCTTGACTGTTGCAGAGTTTCTCCCGTTTCTCTTTAATCTGTGGAGGCTCTGGGTCCTCCTGGTCCACACTGGAGTTCCTGTCCTGGTTACACACCTCCCGGTCTGTAAGAACCTTCTCTTCCTCAAAAGCATGCTGCTGTTGGACATCTGAATGTACAAAGGGGGAAAAAAAATGATCAAAAAAATATTTACTGATCTGAACTATTAGTAGATCTCTACATAGTGAGCATGTTGCTCACATATATAACTGAAATTTAAAGTGTACAAATATGACAAATTATTTGGCACTGATTCAGATGTTTAAAGTTCAAAGTTCAGCTTCATAAGTGAATCTCTATGATGTATGAAATAAATAGATGTTTTTTGTTAAATGAATGTGGATGTCTGGATTGGCTACAGTTATAGGAAGGCATGCTGGGGCAGAGCTCTATTACACAGTGGTAAAAGGTTTTGCTGCGCTTGAAATGCCATCAAAACTTTCTTCTTGTCTGATAAATTTCAGTTTAGAAACTCCGAATTCCATATTTTCCAAAACAGAATAGAAATATTTATCCATACTTACCCAGACATGTAAACTGTTCATATCTAATATCTAAGGAGCTTGGAAAGAAAAGCGTCTGGACGTCTTGCTTGAAGTTGCTTGAAGACGTGTCACCTCTCATCTGAGAAGCTTCTTCAGTTGTAAGGTCAAATGGTGGAGAGTCCCAGATTTAAACCCTATGGGAGTGTCCCCCAAGAGGGACTTGGACCCTCTATTGAGCCTCTACCTAGTCACATGATGTTAAGGTGTCTGGGAAGGGATCTCAAAACTGGATTATAGATGGCAGACAGTTGGTGTCGTAAGCCACCACCTCTGATCAAAGATGGTCGTTCACAGTGGACATACAGTGGCTTGCAAAAGTATTCGGCCCCCTTGAACTTTTCCACATTTTGTCACATTACAGCCACAAACATGAATCAATTTTATTGGAATTCCACGTGAAAGACCAATACAAAGTGGTGTACACGTGAGAAGTGGAACGAAAATCATACATGATTCCAAACATTTTTTATAAATAAATAACTGAAAAGTGGGGTGTGCGTAATTATTCAGCCCCCTGAGTCAATACTTTGTAGAACCACCTTTTGTTGCAATTACAGCTGCCAGTCTTTTAGGGTATGTCTCTACCAGCTTTGCACATCTAGAGACTGAAATCCTTGCCCATTCTTCTTTGCAAAACAGCTCCAGCTCAGTCAGATTAGATGGACAGCGTTTGTGTTTTGCATTTTGGCCAAAAAGTTCCATTTTGGTCTCATCTGACCAGAGCACCTTCTTCCACATGTTTGCTGTGTCCCCCACATGGCTTGTGGCAAACCGCAAACGGGACTTCTTATGGTTTTCTGTTTACAATGGCTTTCTTCTTGCCACTCTTCCATAAAGGCCAACTTTGTGCAGTGTACGACTAATAGTTGTCCTATGGACAGATTCCCCCATCTGAGCTGTAGATCTCTGCAGCTTGTCCAGAGTCACCATGGGCCTCTTGGCTGCATTTCTGATCAGCGCTCTCCTTGTTCGGCCTGTGAGTTTAGGTGGACGGCCTTGTCTTGGTAGGTTTACAGTTGTGCCATACTCCTTCCATTTCTGAATGATCGCTTGAACAGTGCTCCGTGGGATGTTCAAGGCTTGGGAAATCTTTTTGTAGCCTAAGCCTGCTTTAAATTTCTCAATAACTTTATCCCTGACCTGTCTGGTGTGTTCTTTGGACTTCATGGTGTTGTTGCTCCCAATATTCTCTTAGACAACCTCTGAGGCCGTCACAGAGCAGCTGTATTTGTACTGACATTAGATTACACACAGGTGCACTCTATTTAGTCATTAGCACTCATCAGGCAATGTCTATGGGCAACTGACTGCACTCAGACCAAAGGAGGCTGAATAATTACACACACCCCAATTTTCAGTTATTTATTTGTGAAAAATATTTGGAATCATGTATGATTTTTGTTCCACTTCTCACGTGTACACCACTTTGTATTGGTCTTTCACGTAGAATTCCAATAAAACTGATTCATGTTTGTGGCTGTAATGTGACAAAATGTGGAAAAGTTCAAGGGGGCCGAATACTTTTCCAAGCCACTGTAGATGGCTCTAGCACTTGAGAGAGCACTGTTGTTCTAAACACAACGGATTACGACACAAAAATGACCAGACTCCTCAGTGACAACAATACCTATGAAGCCTTAAAACGGGACCCCACAAGCAGCGACAAAATGAAGGTTGCCTTCAACAACTGGAAAAGGACAAAATCATTGATCACCCTACATAATGTCGTCTATACCCAGGACATGGTATACACTGCATTTACAGATTTCCTATGATCCACAAAGAAGGGGTCCCACTCAGACCCATTGTTAGCATCATAAACTCAGCCACTTACGACATTTCTAAACACCTTGCTAACCATCCTAGCACCCACTGTGGGGAACACCCCACATCACATCAAAAACTCCACCGACTTCACTGACAAGGTCCAGAAACTTACACTTGAACCAGATGAAACCATGGTGTCCTTTGATGTAGTCTCTCTCTTCACTTGCATACCTACAACGGAGGCAGTGGAGACTGTCAGGAAATGACTACAAGAAGACAGTTCCTTGGAAAACAGAACCAACTTCACCCCCGATCAGATTTGCACACTGTTAGACCTCTGCCTTGCAACCACATATTTTAAATAAAACAAGGGTTTTTACAGACAAAAACATGGCTGTGCCACGGGCTCCCCGGTGTCACCTATTGTAGCCAACTGTTACATGTAGGAAGTGGAAAGAAAGGCTCTTGGCTCCATTAAAGTGAGAGTACCTAGCGACTGGTACAGATATGTGGAAGACACCTGGGTAAAAATCAAAACCCAAGAAGCAGACTCCTTTACTGCAGATAGAAACTTAAAGTTCACCAGGGAAGATACAAAGGATAACTGTTTGCCATTCCTGGACTGTGGTCCAGGTCCAGTCAACAATAATTATTTATTAAGCACATATATGTGGGAGATGTACACAATACCACCCTCCGCGTAGATCTCAAAGAGTAAACACACAGGCTTCACTATTTAAAGGGCTGTACATGTCCTGTATGCGTAAGCAGAGTATATTATCATGCAACAGTGACAGTTAACTGCAACCCCTTTTATGGTATTGAAGTTTATTCTTCACTAACGGTTTCAACGCTCTTTCACCCCCAGCTGTTTCCTGTTGTTCTCGTTATGGGGCCCATGATCGTATATGGCACATCCTGAGTACATCCTGTTCTAAACGCCCCTGTGCAGGCACGTATGCAGTTACAAGCAAAACACTTCTTCTAATGCCCTATGATTTGCACGTTCATTAGCTTCTAGATTAATATAACACTCACTGAAAATACTGCTACATGTTATTTTCCACACCGTGCGCGTTGAAGAGAATGGAAACCTCAACATTGAAGTTTACCGGAAGCCCACACACACACACACCAGTACCTCCTCTTTGACTGCGACCACCCTCTGGAACACAAACTTGGAGTAACCCTACAACACCAGGCAGAAAATGTTCCCTCTAAGCCTGAAGGGAAAAACAGGTAAGACACACATGTAAAGGAAGCTCTTAAAACGTGGTTATCCTAACTGGGCTTTCATCAAGTCAGCAAAGAGGCACAGAAATGAAGATGAGACACCAACCCCTATGTAGGCGGTTTATCAGAAAAACTCAGGAGTCTTCTCCAAGCACAACATCTCAGTGTACTTCAGACCCAGCCACACACTCAGACAAAAACTGGTTCATCCCAAAGACAAAACTCCTAAACATAAACGTAGCAACGTAGTGTATGCTGTACAGTGTAGCGAGGAATGCTCAGACCTCTACATTGGAGAGATCAAACAGCCACTTCATAAACGCATGGCACAACATAGAAGAGTCAACTCCATGGGACAAGACTCGGCTGTCCATCTGCATTTAAAGAGAAAGGTCACTCTTTCAAGGACACCAACGTTCACATTTTGAACAGAAAAGACAGATGGTTTGAAAGAGGAGTGAAAGAAGCCATCTATGTCCACTGTGAATGACCATCTTTGAACAGAGGCAGTGGCTTACGACACAAACTGTCTGCCATCTACAATCCAGTGTTGAGATCCCTTCCCAGACACCTTAACGCCCACTAACATCCTGGGCCTCTTGACCTCAGGAAAAATCACATGATAGGGTGGGGCTAGGGGTGGGCAGTATAAACGGTATACGGTAGAAACTATATGAATTTGGCCAACAGTAGACATTTTGCCTATACCATGATCGCGCATGTTGATGGTTTCATCAAGCTGCGCCTGTTTTGGTCGAAAGCATTGCAGCGGCTGCAAGCAATATCATCTGCAAATTATGCCAGGCGACAGTAAAGTCAAATGAGATGAATTTTGCAAATGTAGCGGAGTAAAAGTACCGTTTCTTCTTCACAAATGTATTCAAGTAAAAGTAAAAAGTATCGTGCAAAAAAGGTACTTTAAAAGTACATTTTTTTTCAAAAACTTACTCAAGTAAATGTAACGGAGTAAATGTAACTCATTACTACTAGTGGTGCAACGGATCACGGTTGAGCCGTAATCTGAACCGATCCCATTCCCAAAGTATGTGTATGGTGCGCGTGGTGGGTCTGTCAAGCGATAGTTATGGCCAGCGCTAGCGGTCCAAGTGGAGGAGCATAGGAGTTTTCGGTATTTAAGCAGCCCTTTGCTGCCCAGTCTGACCGGGCTAAAGCTATTACAAAAGCTATTGGGGTGTTTAGCTGCAGACGGGAGGCCGTATTCCATTGTGCAAAACAAGGGGTTTAAACTATGATGAACATGCTTGAGCCACGCTATGATATCTCGTTGCGCGTCCACTTTAGTGGCAAGATCGTTCCAAGCATGTATGAGCAGGAGAAGCATAAAGTTATGGCTGAACTGTCCCAGGCATCTTCTGTTGCTCTAACTACTACAAATGGGTGGACCTCCAGGGCAACGGAAAGCTACGTGACCGTGACAGCTCATTATATCACAGCGGAGTGCGATATAATGAGCGCTATGTATTATTGTAGGGTCTACCTTACAATATACAGCGCCTTGAGGAGACTGTTTTTGTGATTTGGTGCATTATAAATAAAATTGAATTGAATTGAGTGGTAGATACAAAGCCCTGCACTGCCCTATATTGAACCATAATTTTTTTTTTTAATAATTGCGTGGAATGAGTCTTGAGTTGAATGTTTTTAACAGGCAAAAAAATACTTCAGTAAGTTAATAAGTAAATGTTAAATTTTTGTCTTTTTTCTTTTTTTGCTGATCTGAAAATTGATCCGATCCGTGACTTAAAACCGTGATCCGATCCGAACCGTGAGACTTTTGATCGGTTGCACCACTAGTTACTACCCACCTCTGGCATTTGGGACCTGAAGCAGATGGAGTTTTGGACCCAGATTACTTTGCGAGGCTCCTGAATATGGTAGCCATAATGCTCCGACAATCCATCAAGCGGTGCGGCTTTGTAGCTTACCAAAGTCGTACTAAAACATTTTTGACAGATTTTTGAGCGCTGTGTACCACATAAAATTTGAGGTCAGTGAGCACAACCAGAATTCATACATAAGGCGCACCGGATTATAAGGCGCACTGTTGACAGAAGAAAAGAATATATCCCACATGCTTCAAATTATACCACGATATGGATTTTAGGCCGTATCGCCCAGCCCCAGATGGGGCTAGGTTTCACAATGGATTCACACAAAACCTTGGCTGATTGTAACCTACACCCGTTTTTACACCTTGACTCATGTGATTAGGTAGAAGATCAATAGAGGGTCCATGCCCCCCCTGAGGGGCTTAAATCTGGGACTCTCCACCATTTGACCTTACAACTGAAGAAGCTTCTCAGATGAGAGGTGAAACGTCTTCAAGCAACTTAAACAAGTCCAGATGCTTTTCTTTCCAAGCTCCTTAGAGTACGGTGACCTAGATGACTGAGAACCTTCACAGACATAGATTCAAATCTAACCATTTCCATGCTGCAGAGCAAACATATAAGTCTTTAACCTAAACTGATAACATAACAAAATGAAACTTGTGTTGTTGGGTTTGTGTCTCTGTGTTGTCTGAGCAGTGGGTGGAAATTTGAAACTCAGATGTTTCATGTCTTTCATCCTGCTGAATTTTTATGCACTAATATTCACCTTTTTGCATGAGTTAATGGTGGAAATGTGTTTATGTAAATGAAAACAGAAAATCAGGTCACAGAGATTCATTCATGCTGCTTATTACAGGTGGACCTTCAATTTTTCCCGTGCCTCTAAAATTAAATAAACTTTGAGCTCTGGTTAGGATCTTACATCCATGCAGTATAGTCAAAATCTCTGCTGTTCATAATTCATATTGTTTCGACTGTATACCGTTTATACCGCCCACCCCTATACACAGCCCTATCAAACGGAAAAAAATCTTGAGTTTTTTTTAAGAGAGAAAATGTTCATGTTGCCTTGTTACAGGAAACTCACCTGTCTCCTCAGGAGCACCTAAAATTAAAACGTGATTGGGTCAAGTTTTTAGTTCCTCTTTTACGAGTAAGAGCCTCGGTGTGGCCATTTTAATACATAAACACCTACTGCTGACAGTTGACCAAAGAATTTGTGATAAGTCTGGTAGATATCTTTCCTTAAAGTGCACCCTAAGTGGTCAGGCAGTGTCATTTCTGAATATTTATCTTCCACCAGCACAGTCTAACGACTTTATTGCTCATGCTTTCTCTTCCTTTTCTCACTGGGTTTGTGATAATTCTGTGATAGCTGGAGATTTTAAATGTTATTTTTCTACAATTAAGGATTGATCCACTCCCAAACACATTCAAATGTCTACAAGGGCCAAAGCACTTAACTTGTAACGAACTTGATTTAGTTGACACCTGGTGGACTCTTCATCCAGAGAACGAGTAGTAGGATTGATCTCGTTTTGTAGTTTTCTGTTGTCATTTATGTTGGAAGTGATAGCAAATGTAACAAATGTCAGTCTGCCTTCGATTCTTTTTTTCATTGTCTGTGGAGCTGTCCTTTTATTCTACAGTTTGGGAGATCACTCTTAGGTAAACTATGCATCATATTTAATTGCCGACTGCTTCTGGGTCCAAGGACTTGCTTGTTGGGGCTAAATGATAAGCTATCTGCCAACTTCCGCAGCAAACGACTCCTTCTTATACTGTTGCACTACGCTCAAAAGTGCATCATTGTACTGTTCTGATAAGGCTGCATCTATCAACCAGTGGCTACAGACTGTGATAAGTATTGTGCCAATGGAAGCCCTCTCTACAGCGCTTAAGGACAAACCTTTCCTTTTCTACTGCAGATGGGACCCGTTTTTGGCCTATCTGGTCACTCTTTCCACTCAGAGGTTGAGATTGGGGTTATGGGATTCGGCCTGGCAACAAAGGGACAATTTCAAGCATTTTTCTTTTTTTTTTAAACTATTATCATTTATTTATTTATTTATTTATTTTGGACTCCCATAACCTCCATACATCTAGGTAGATCTATGTCCTGTGTATGTATATGTCTGTGACTGTTGTTTTCCTGCTTTGCAATAAAAAGTTCAATTAAAAAAAACAAAAAAAACAGCGCTACACAGCTAACCACTGTTTCACTGTGATGCCGGTGAGTCATAATCACTTTTATTAAGACATCAGAGTTTTACATACCTATTCTGTGTAACTTTATCTCAGATTTCCACATGGTCTCCAGCAGTTTGAGCTGCTCTTCATCAGTCCAGACGATAATGCCTTCAGACTCCTGCTTCAGTCCAAGCTGCTCTCCCTCCTGACTGCTGCAGAGTTCCTCTTGTTTCTCTTTAACCTGTGGAGGCTCTGGGTCCTCCTGGTCCAGACTGGAGTTACTCTCCTGGTTACAGACCTGCTGCTCATCCAGACCCTCCTCTTCCTTACAATCATTTTGTTGTGTGAGGTCTTGAGGAACAAAGAAACACAAGAACAATAATCACTAATGTGTTGACATAAAAACTCAAACTATTTTTTAAAAGCATGAATGAAAACCTGAATAAATGGTGATCCATTATGACCCATTATGAACCACACACAGCAGCTCAGGGAAATAGATGCGCACACTCACAACCACACACTAATATGTTAGCATTAAGGCTCCTCACGATGAGTGTTAGGTCTAAACTTTCAGACCTCGCTGTCTCAGAGACCAATCACAGCGAACAAAGCAGACACTCGGAGCTCAATCGGTTTTACTTGCCGGCAAGGGGAGCAGCAAGCAACTCCCCTCTCCGTGACTTCCCTCTTTGCCTCTTTTATTGACAACAGTTGTTACACAGTTCAGTTAATGCAAGCTTATGTGTGAGCAAGTGTGTGTGTTTATTTGTTTGTGTGAGACACTTCCTGTCACCACATGTGGCGCGACCTCTTTCAGTCGCTCTGTTTATGGCGGGACCCTTTAACAAACAAAGCATGTAAAAAGCAGAATTGAGCAGTCCTGCTAAACTTATAAAAACAGGAACTTGTGGTTTCTTGTGCGCAACAGAAAAATTACAGCAACAAGACTGCTTCCTACATCCAACAGTAGCTCAAACCAATATGGATAAAACATTTTATCAGTACACATACAAGCAATGGTCATGTGACTTTGCACAAATGACAAGCTCAAAAGAACCAACTCTAATAGTGAGCAAAGACACAAAGTTTTATTAAATGTGTATTCTGCTGACATCTAACTATATCTTTACTGCACAGTATCAGTGTTTACAGAGGATCTTAAATACCCACGCCTGATGTACTCAACACTGGAATCTGTTAGAGAAAAAAAGTTTAACCCTCTGGTTGTGTTCACCTCCACCCCCTTACTTTAGTGTTCCCGGTCAGAATTGACCGGTCAGTTTTAACAGCTTTTAAATTAACATAATTAACATAACATAATCAACATAATTAATATTATTCACCACCAAATTCAGTTCAGTGGGTGGGTCAATGGTCATTCAGTGCGACATTTAATGGGTTACTCAGTAGGTCGTTCAAGTGCATAGTGTGCAGGATGCCATAAAGCCTCAAGGCAATCGGATGTAAAACACAATATTTATGAGTTTTTTAATATGTAAATCGGTCAGATTTGACCCGAACACGACAGGAAGGTTAATAAATAAATGAATTGAATGTATTAAAACCTAACCTATCAGTGACCATGGACCTGCACCAGTCCAACATAGTCCATCACTGGACACTGACCCACAGCACTGATAAATACCCAGTTTAACATCTTCTAGTAAATTCAGTCACACTGAAGAATCTGAGCTTGAACAGCACAGAGTTAAAAACATGTCCATACCTATGATGTGTGAGTTTCTGTCGGGTTTCCGGCTGATATCCAGCAGTCTGTGCTGACGGTTGGTCTCCTCCTCATACTGGACGATGGTTTTTTGAACCTCTGAGAAGATTTCTTCACAAACAGCAGTTATTCTCTCCTTGATGAACTCTCTCAGATACTGAGCTGAACTCATTGTTGCCTCAACTGGGGCTGGGCGGATCGATACGAGCATCGATAGAAGCGATACAGACGCTGGTATCAGATCCACACTGATGTGACTGTATCGATACTTTAGTTTGTGTCTCTCCTTTAAGTTCAGTCTGCTTCATCAACAGCAGCCAAGTCTGCACACACGCCACTTGTCACAACTACTCTTTGCTCCTCCCTCTCCTCCTTTCAGCTTCTTCTTCTTCTTCAGAGTTTGATGGTGGTTGGCAAACCAGCTTACAGGTGTATCAGTGCCACCTACTGGACTGGAGTGTGGACAGAAGAATCGCTAAAAAAAAATCCCCCCAAAAAATCAGAAACTCTATTCTTTCAATGAATTTTAAATTTGAAGATTTCAAATCACAGATTGTAAAGTTTGTTGGTTTCTATCACTACAAAGAAAATTCCCAGTGTCAAATCATGACTGCTGTCCTTAAATAATAGCACTAATTCTCTTCTTTCTCCATCATACTTTTTACAGATGATCACATGTTCAACAGTTTCTGGTGCAAAGTGGTCCCTCGCTATAACCTGGTTCACTTCTCGCGGTCTCGCTGTTTCATTGAATTTTTTTTTTTTTTTTTGCATGCTTTTTTTGTTTACAGTTCATTGTGTTCTGCATCCTAAACAGCTGTAGACCATTGTCAATCAATGTCAATCCTAAAAAGTACAGAATGGGTTCAGCTTGCTAAATTTACATAAATATTATAATGCTAGCAGTGTGACTCTGAAGTGCTGTACTTTATGTTTGTAAGTTTTCTCCCCAACAAACACAACAATGTTGACAAAACGTTTTCCACCGTCAAAGGCACCTGTGGTAGCACCCAAAAGGCAGAGGAAGATGCTATCCATTGCGCAAAAAGTTGGACTTCTGGACATGCTAAAGGAAGGTAGAAGTTACCGTATTTTCCGGATTATAAGGCGCATTAAGCGAAACAAAACAGTCAGATAAGTCAAACTTTACTCACCTCAATCTTCTTGCTTCCTCTACTTCCATACCATTGATTCATTAATGCTGAATTCTCTGGCAGCTGCACTATTCCCATGTTCTGGACCTGAAAACAGGGTTAGATCTTTGGTTTCATTCTATAATACTGGACTTTTTTGAACTTTGAGGTTGTTTAAACAAGAGAGAAAAGTGTGAAAATGTTCAAGCCTGTCTGAGAAAAGTGTATAAAGTGTGTAGTGAGGGGTTTTACAGCCTTACAACATCTATAATAATTGTAAAAAATGAAGTTGGCTACTTCGTGGATTTCACCTATTGCGGGTTATTTTTAGAACGTAACTCCCACGATAAACGAGGGACCACTGTACAAATATGTATGTGTTGAAAGGTAAAGGGTATGTATATATGCACCTGAAAGGAGAATAACTGTATGTATAGAATATATGCCTGTGACAGTAACTATACATGTATATGAAAAAATAATGTAAGTACATGAGAGTGAGACAATGTACGGCCCCTCATGAAAAGGCCTTGCTTTCTCACACTCATCTTGGGTGGCAGAATGAAACAAGCACCATGAGGATGATGATGATGATGATGAAGGCTGCTCATTTTTCCCTCTAACATCTGTTGTGGCCAGAATATCCTGCCGTTACTGTAAGTAAGTAAGTAAGTAAAATTTATTTAAATAGCACTTTTTAAGACAAAACGCTGTTACAAAGTGCACATGGGAATGAAGGCATGTCAAACAGATAAACAATATAGCAATATAAAGGAAGTATAAAAGCATATCAAACAAAGCAATAGTACAGTATAAATATAGAATAAAACAACATATTACACACTAACATTACCCAAATGCCTGTCTAAACGGATGTGTTTTAAGCTGTTTTTTAAAAGAAGCCACAGTGTCGATTTCAGACACTGCATCTCAGTGTCTGAAATACACATAATAAACGTTGTGGCGGACCACCAGGTGGCTCCACTCACACCCAAGTTTAAGGGAAGTGTTGGGGTGGAGATTTTGGAGCTTTTTGTATGTAGAGTTCTGGGGAATCCGTTAATAAAGTTGCATCCTCCTGGCTACCAGGAGTTCCGGTGTCCAGGCGATTGTCCCGGACTCACCAGCGGCTTCCGCCGCCCCCTCACCGATACTCCAGGGGCCCTCCGACTCATCCACGGTGACTGGAATCACTGCAAGGCGGCACCGTGGAAAAGGGCTTTGTTTTTATCACCAGCGTTTTTGGAGCGAAGGCACGGCACTGTCTGCCGCCTTGCAGTTTCAAGACCCAGGGAAACGGGCCCGCCAGGGCTCTGTAGTAGCCGCGACCGCTGGCAACAAGGAAAGGCTGCTTTTCATAGAAAACTCCCGCTCAGGGAGGCGTTTCCTGGTGGACTCTGGCTCACAGAAGAGCCTTCTTCCCCCGGCTGGCTCGGACAGGCTAGCTGAGGGCTGCGGGCCACTGCTAACTGCGGCTAATAGCTCATCCATTAAAACCTTCGGTGAAAGGTTGGTGATTGTTTGCTTTCATGACCGTGACTTTCCGTGGACCTTTGTAGTTGCTGCTAGCTCTGTGCCTATAATAGGCGCTGATTTTCTTTATGCTCACGGACTGCTGGTTGATGTTGCTAACAGACGTTTAATTGATGCTATGTCATTTTCTTCATTATCCTGTTTGACTCAGGTGCTCAGCCCGTGGTGCATGCTAAGTCAGTAGCTTCGGGTAACACTTTTCAGTGTTTGCTTTCTGAGTTTCCCTCACTCACTGTCCCCACTTTCTCGAGCACTGTGACGAAGCACGGGGTGGAGCATTACTTAACCACAGTAGGGCCCCCGGTGTTCGCGCGCGCGCGCTGCCTCGACCCTGCTCAAACTGGCTTTTGCCACTATGGAGCGCCTGGGCATCATGCAGGCGCTCCATGGGCACGCCTGGGCAGTGTTCGAATAGTGCCTGGGCTTCCCCATTACACATGGTGCCCAAATCTGACAGTCGGTGGCGACCTTGTGGGGATTTCCACCGTCTCAATAATGTCACAGAGAACGATCGTTATCCCATTCCCACATCCAAGATTTTTCCGCCCATCTTGCGGGGACCTCGGTTTTTTCGAAGATTGATTTGGTACGGGGATATCACCAGGTTCCCGTGCGCGCCAAAACCGCTGTCATTACACCTTTCGGCCTTTTCGAGTTTCTGCGCATGCCTTTCGGCATGAAAGGTGCCGCCCAAATCTTCCAGCGGTTGATGGACTCAGTGTTGTACGAGCTGCCCTTTGTTTTTGTATATCTTGATGATATGGCCAGCAGCTCAGAGGAGCAGCACACGTTCCATCTGCGTCAGGTTTTTCAGCATTTGGTGGCGCATGGACTGATCATTAATCCGTCTAAATGCCAGGGCACGGTTCAGTTGCCTGACAAAGTCCGAGCTGTTTCAGATTTTCCGCGTCCCACATCTGTTAAGGCACTGCAGGAATTTTTGGGGATGGTGAATTTTTACAACCGTTTTCTCCCCAGAGCGGTGCATCTGCTGCAGCCCCTTTACGGGGCGTTAAAAGGTAAGAAGACTAATGACTCTGTTGACTGGTTTCCGGACCGCATCCAAGCGTTTTCTGATGCTAAGTCGGCGTTAGCTAATGCTGCCCTTCGGACCCACCCATCCCCTTCGGCGCAGATTGCGTTGACCACCGATGCGTCAGACGTAGCGGTGGGTGCGGTGCTGGAACAGCGAATCTCGGGTGTCAGGCAACCGCTCGCCTTTTTCAGCCATACACTACGAGACAGCGAGTGCAATTATAGTATAGCGTTTTTGACAGGGGGCTACTAGCTCTCCACCTGGCGACCCGTCATTTCTGTTTTTTTGCTCGAGGGTTGTCACTTTATCGCGTACGCGGACCCACAAACCCTTGACGTTTGCAATATCCAAAGTTTCTGATCAATGGAGTGCGTGCCAGCAATGCCAGTTGGCAGCCATTTCTGAGTTTACCACGGACATTCAGCACATGGCTGGTAAGTCCAATCATGTGGCTGACTGTTTGTCCCATGCCCTGGTTTCTCCCGTGTTTGTCAGCATAGACTACTCCGCCATGGCTTTAAAATCCGCGCAGACGGGCCTCATACTGGAGGACAGACCCGTGCAGGACGGTGGCCCTCTCCTGGTCTGTGACGTTTCCTCTGGCCGCACTCCCCCGGAAGTTCCCGTTTCATAGCGTCGTCACGTTTTTGACTCAGTACCTGCTCTTCCTCATCCGGGGGTCCAGGCCTCTGTTAAACTGGTCGGCTCTAAGTTTGTTTGACTGGGCCTTCGCAAATCGGTGAAGGAATGGGCGGCGGCGTGCATTCCATGCCAGCGCGCGAAGGTTCATAAACACACCAAGGCACCCCTGGAGCAGTTTTTCCTCCCCGGCAAACATTTCGATCATGTGCATGTTGATCTGGTGGGTCCTCTGCCGCAGTCACAATGTTTTACGCACCTTTTGACTATTGTTGACCCCACCACCCGAGAACCCTCCCCCCTGCTTCGATCCATCTGTGCTATCCCTCAACCCGCTTTTGCACTTGCTTCGGGTTCCTGGTCCAGTGCACCATTGCCTGCCTGACACTTTTGTTCCAAAGACTTTAGAGACTTTTTGTCAGGCACGATGCCCACAGGACGCCGCTTTATCTGCTGTACGACAGCCCGTTTAGGGTTATCGAACCGGGCCAGAAACATTTTATTTTGGATTTTGGGGGTCGTAGGGAAACTGTCTGTGTTGACAGACTTAAACCTGCACATATTCTTGCGGAGAGTCATGTAGTGCCGGCCCTACACCAGCCTCGTTCATAGGATGGACCTTCCTCTGCCAGATCTCTCCCTCCCAGGTTCAGTCGTTCGGGGCGTTTGCTTAGGCCCAGGGTCCTGGACTGAAAAGAGACCTTACTGGGTGTTTGGGGGGAGGTATGTGTGGCGGACCACCAGGTGGCTCCACTCACACCCAAGTTTAAGGGAAGTGTTGGGGTGGAGATTTTGGCGCTTTTTGTATGTGGAGTTCTGGTGAATCCGTTAATAAAGTTGGAGTGAGACACTGAGACCTCTCCTGTCGTCTTTACATACCTACACAACATCACTTTAATACTTTTTGCTTGTTGGGACACAATGGGCACCTCTGCAGTGGACTCTGAATGAAAGCACTCTCCACCACTCACAGAAACAAGTGAAAGGACAGACAGGAAAGAGAAAAAAAATATTGATAACAGAAATAATACAGAACTAAGGTAATGTTACATTTCTACAACAGATGTTTGTTTTTTTTACATTGTCTTATGGTATAAAAGTTATTACATAATAAACAGAAAATGAATTTTGAAAGAATTACTCTGTCTAACAAGTCTCGATCAAAGCAATGAAAATAGACAAGACTTTGTTGAGTGAGTTTGTGTAAAGCAGGTTTAATGGGCAAAGAAGATTTCAAGCTTAAAGTTCAATCACTTTAAAAATAATGACGGGAACTTTGCTGCTTCACACTCAGTTTCTATTTGATATCTTTTGATTTTCTGAGCACTAAATTTGCTGAGATTCAAGTGAACATCTCATGATGTGTTTTCAGTGCTCTAGTCTGATAGTAAAGCTGTCATGGTCCTGGGTCGTTGACCCAGCGTTTTGTGTTTATTGTGATTACCTTCCTCTATTCTAGTTATTCTGATTTTTGGTATTAGTTCTTGTGCTTAAGTGTTGTATCAGCCCTACCTGTGCCTGTCCTCTGTGCTCTGTTCGGGTCCTTTAGTCTGTGTGGTAAAACAGTCTGTGTGTTTCCTGTTTTACTTGGTAGGTCTGTCTCGTTATGCCCATTAGTTCCAGCTGTGCCCCCTCCTGTGTGTCATTTCCTGATTACCTGATGTGTGTATTTATACTGTGTGTCTGCCTGTGCTCGTCGTCGGCTCGTCTGTGTATCTCTGCGTTCATCTGCGTCTCTCTGCGTCCATCTGCGTCTCTCTGCGTCGCACCCTGTTCCGTATGCTCTCGGGTTTGTTATTTAGTTCTCCCAGTTTAGGTTGTCTTCAGTAACTGCTTATGCTTCATTGCCCGTTTTTGTCACCCTGCCACTCTGTAAATAAGCTCTCACTCATATCATCCGTCGGCTGCCTGCATTTTGGGTCCTCCTTTCATTACTCAACACGACTGCTGCCCCAGCCGTGACAGTACGAGCCGACCAAACATGGACCCAGCAGCATCCGCACCCTCCCAGGAGTTTCGGGAGGAATTAATTGACACTGCTTCAAGGTTGGTTAACCTGTGGCTTGAACATGAGGGAGGGGAACTCAGCCGCGCTGTAGAAGCCAGGCTACAGCAGTTAATATCTACTCACCCCTGGCTTCTGGACTCTCTTCACCCGCTCGCACAGGACTTCATCCTCAACGAGCTTCATCTTCATCCTCCAACCGCTACCGCTTCCCAACCCAGCCCGGCGGCGAATGTTTTGCTCTGCCCGCCGGGGAATCGGCGGCCCGGCCCGCCGGATGTGGAATTACCCGGCCGGTCGGTGCTATCCCCAAGAAGGAAGCGACGATCACGCCACCGACGCCCATCGCCACAGCCGGACCCCGAGAGTTCTGAGTTGCCGGCTGTGGTGAGTAACAGAGACAATAATCACGAGTTTTCCAATTTAAAGACTGTTTATTCTGGGGCCGTTTTTTGTGCAGCCAGTAAGGACTATGGTGTTTTCCCTGGCTCGCCTGCAACTGGCGTTTATAAGAATGTGTTTCCTGAGACCTTAGCTGCCCAGCCTCTAGGAGCTCACTTAGCTGCCCAGCCTCTAGGAGCTCACTTAGCTGCCCAGCCTCTAGGAGCTCACTTAGCTGCCCAGCCTCTAGGAGCTCACTTAGCTGCCCAGCCTCTAGGAGCTCACTTAGCCGCACAGCCTCTAGGAGCTCACTTAGCCGCACAGCAGCCTCCAGGAGCTCAGCTAGCCGCACAGCAGCCACTAGCTCAGCTGGCCGCTCAGTCGTCACCTCCATCACATTCAGCCTCACAACCCATAGCTCAGTTACAGTCACAGCCAGACTTATTACAAACTATGTTACAGTCCATTTCCCAGTCTATAGCTCAGTTGGTAAAAGAATCATCAGCCTTATCATCAGCTCAGTCTCCAACTTCGCCACCATTATTGTTCCAACCTTTACTTCAGTCACCCTCAGATCAGCCACCTATTCAGTCGTCATCTTCACCTACTCCTCCTGTACAACAAGCTAAGTCGATCCAACCTGAAAGGACCTGTTTTTCATCTGTTCAGTCTAAGCAGAGAGACAAACAACACAATATTGTTATCAGTCCTCAAAAGCTGGCCATCTCAGAAACTGTGATGCACTTCAGGGCCTCCCCAGAGGCTGAGTTTCAGCCCTCAGCCCACTCTGGACCCCTGAAGGCTAAGACTCCAGCTGAGGACTGCACCCAGCTGTCGCTGCCTGAGCAGGGCCAGTGCTCCGCGCAGCTGCAATCAGCCCGATGTGTGCCAGGGGCCCCTGTGCCCGCTGGTTCTGTGACCATGTCCGCTGGGGGTTCTGGAGAGCCCGCCCAGCCCATTCTCGTCTCCGCTGGAGGGTCCGAGGGACCGCTCCGGCCTCCTGTCTCCGCTGGAGGGCCCGAGGAGCCGGTCCAGCAACCTGCCTCGTCAGCTGGGGGGTCCGAGGGACCGCTCCGGCCTCCTGTCTCCGCTGGAGGGCCCGAAGAGCCCGTCCAGCAACCTGCCTCGTCAGCTGGGGGTCCGAGGGACCGCCCGGCCTCCTGTCTCCGCTGGAGGGCCCGAGGAGCCCGTCCAGCAACCTGCCTCGTCAGCTGGGGGGTCCGAGGGACCGCTCCGGCCTCCTGTCTCCGCTGGAGGGCCCGAGGAGCCCGTCCAGCCTCCTGCCTCGTCAGCTGGAGGGCCCGAGGAGCCCGTCCAGCCTCCTGACTCGTCAGCTGGAGGGCCCGAGGAGCCCGTCCAGCCTCCTTCCTCGTCTGCTGGGGGGCCCGAGGAGCCCGTCCAGCCACCAGCTGTTCCAGCAGCAGCTTCATCCTCGCCTGGTCCAGCTCCGGCTTCATCCTCGCCAGCTGCAGCCTCCGCGCCTTCATCCTCGCCAGCTGCGGCCTCCGCGCCTTCATCCTCGCCAGCTGCGGCCTCCGAGCCTTCATCCTCGCCAGCTGCGGCCTCCGAGCCTTCATCCTCGCCAGCTGCGGCCTCCGAGCCTTCATCCTCGCCAGCTGCGGCCTACGAGCCTTCATCCTCGCCAGCTGCGGCCTCCGTTCCTGCCTCGCCGCCTGGTCCAGCTCCGGCTTCAGCACCTGTTCCTGCCTCGCCGCCTGGTCCAGCTCCGGCTTCAGCACCTGTTCCTGCCTCGCCGCCTGGTCCAGCTCCGGCGGCAGCCTCCGTTCCTGCCCCGCCGCCTGGTCCAGCTCCGGCGGCAGCCTCCGAGTCAGCCTCAGCCTCATCAACACTGCCGTCAGAGCCAGCTCGCCCTGTGCCACCTCATCCTTGTTGGCAGCTTTCCAGGCCTCTAAGCTGGCATCATGGCCGTCGAGGGCGGCCTCCTGAAGGAACTCGCCGCCACCGCTGGCTTCGCGGCCAACCTCCGGACCTGCTCTGCCACCGCCGTTGCCGTGTGCACGGTCGGCCACCTGAACTGTTTGCCCGTCGCCGCCGTTGCCGTGTGCACGGACGGCCACCTGAACTGTTTGCCCGTCGCCGCCGTTGCCGTGTGCACGGACGGCCACCTGAACTGTTTGCCCGTCGCCGCCGTTGCCGTGTGCACGGACGGCCCCCTGAACTGTTTGCCCGCTGCCGTGTGCACGGACGGCCCCCTGAACTGTCTCCACTTCGCCACCACTGCCTTCCACATGGTCGGCCTCCGGAGATGACCTGCTCTAGGCTCCTGAGTTGCCAGCCTCTGGGCTGGCCTCCTGAACTGTTTTGCGACCCTGTTCTTGAACTCCAGTGTTTGTGTTTTGGACGGTTCATGTAGCTCACTGGGGCTTCTTTTGTTTGGTGTTGGTCCCTCCGTCCTGGGCCCCCCACCGCCCGCCCTGGGGTGGTCGTCTGTTTTTGTTTTGGGCTGTCTGGAGCCAGCCCTTGGAGGGGGGGTGCTGTCATGGTCCTGGGTCGTTGACCCAGCGTTTTGTGTTTATTGTGATTACCTTCCTCTATTCTAGTTATTCTGATTTTTGGTATTAGTTCTTGTGCTTAAGTGTTGTATCAGCCCTACCTGTGCCTGTCCTCTGTGCTCTGTTCGGGTCCTTTAGTCTGTGTGGTAAAACAGTCTGTGTGTTTCCTGTTTTACTTGGTAGGTCTGTCTCGTTATGCCCATTAGTTCCAGCTGTGCCCCCTCCTGTGTGTCATTTCCTGATTACCTGATGTGTGTATTTATACTGTGTGTCTGCCTGTGCTCGTCGTCGGCTCGTCTGTGTATCTCTGCGTTCATCTGCGTCTCTCTGCGTCTCTCTGCCCCGCACCCTGTTCCGTATGCTCTCGGGTTTGTTATTTAGTTCTCCCAGTTTAGGTTGTCTTCAGTAACTGCTTATGCTTCATTGCCCGTTTTTGTCACCCTGCCACTCTGTAAATAAACTCTCACTCATATCATCCGTCGGCTGCCTGCATTTTGGGTCCTCCTTTCATTACTCAACACGACTGCTGCCCCAGCCGTGACAAAAAGTATATTTCAAACACATGAAGTCAATGACCTATGTAACAGATTTATCCACTAGTCCTAACAGCATCATTTAAAACATTTCAATAGAAAATGTTTTAAAAACAGAGACTATTATTTTCAACACAGAGCAGAATACAGGAGGGATATGCACCATAAGCCCAACCCAGTGTGAGGGTCCATGTTTCCACAGTGAGTAAATAAATACAGTACTATATGCTGCTCAGCTAATAGAAAGCTGAATTAAGTTTAAAATACACTTAATGACAAAAAATATTTGACTGTTGATTTAGTTTAGCATTCATAATCTTGGAAGTTAGACGACCTCTGGAAGATGGAGAAGCTTTAGATGAAAGCTCTCCTCTTCTGCTTCTTTTTAACAGCGGGCATCCTTCATGATCTCTCTCCACCCAACCAACATGGAGTCTACTGCCTTTAGCAGATGCTGCTCTGCACTTAGTTTCCTTTGCCTTTCATGATAAAAAGCGACCACTGCATGAGAACCATGAAATAATCTTCAGCCTATTACACAAATTTCACTCAATGTTTTGTTTCATAAGTATTATATGTCTAAATTATATCACACTCACTTTTTCTTGAACCACAAGCATGTCTGCAAGGACAATGGCATCTTCTGCTCTTCCTTTGTCTTCCTGAGCAGCCATTTCAACTCTACTACATTAGGAAGATACACAAAAATGATAAAACAATAGATGTAGGGTGGGACAGATGGGGCCAGAGGACTGGCTTTTCACCTACACTATGTATCTTGGTGATGCAGCTGCGCGGTGGCTGCAACCTGGGCCCACTGGAGGTGAGGCTCGCGTCATGGAGCTGATCTTGATGGAGCAGTTAATTGCGCGGCTTCACGCACAGACTGCAGAGTAGGTCCACTGCCATCAGCCGGCCAGCTTGGACGCTTCCGTGACCTTGGCTGAAGTTTTCATCTCTTTGTGGCCGAGTGAGGCAGCAGGGGCTCCACAGAGGAGACCCCAGGGCAAATCACCACTGCAGCCCACTGCCACGGAGCAGGGGCCGTCAGCTGGCACTAACCTGCTTCCCTCTGCTCTTTTTCCACAGGTCCCAGCGGCTATAGACACCCAACCTAACTCGCTGGGAGCTGCACGAGTGCTGTTGCAAGCGGGCAACCAGGACATGTCTGCTGGGAGTGTCCACAGATGGAGGTGGGACATGTAATGCTCATCGCCAGCCCTTCAACACCCTCCCTGGGTCTGAGAGGGAATACAGCGTACTGGCAAGGTGCCAAGAGGCCTGGCATATACCCTGCATGCAGCCCCTGGTTCACCAAACCATTGTTGGAGGCAGTGTGGTTGGACCCTGAATCCTCCCTTAGTTATGCTGCAATAGACGTAGGCTGCCGAGGATTCCCATGATGCATTGAGTTTTTCCTTTCCAGTCACCTTTCTCACTCACTATGTGTTAATAGACCTCTCTGCATCGAATCATATCTGTTATTAATCTCTGTTTCTCTTCCACAGCATGTCTTTCATCCTGTTTTCCTTCTCTCACCCCAACCAGTCGCAGCAGATGGCCCCGCCCCTCCCTGAGCCTGGTTCTGCTGGAGGTTTCTTCCTGTTAAAAGGGAGTTTTTCCTTCCCACTGTCACCAAAGTGCTTGCTCATGGGGGTCATATGATTGTTGGGTTTTCTCTGTATTTATTATTGTGCAATCTACTGTACAATATAAAGCGCCTTGAGGCGACTTTTGTTGTGATTTGGCGCTATATAAATTAAAAATTGAATTGAATTGAATTGAATTCATTAGGTGTGTGCATGGGGACATACAAGAATATCCCATAGTACCACTGCAAAATAAATAAAAAGACAAAACGCCTAGAGTAAAGGCTGCAGTTAGCCCACCGTGACACATCTGTTAATTCTGGGGACAGATTGACCGGAGTTTAATAACCTGTCGGGGCAGTGTGTAGGGATGAGTTCACAACCTTTAGCGGCGTGTAGCATCTGCGCTGCACTCAGCAGCGCTGACCCTGGGGATAAGGAGATGGTAGAGCCTTCTCCCGATGACCCGGCAAGGCCTTGTCGTCAGGCCCCACTCATATTGTACACCGTGAGGCAGCACAAATGGACCTGCATTTTGTATTGATTAAAGATAGGCTGCATTGAGTGAGTTGTGACACTCACACACAGGAGGAACATAACCATTTGTTTGTGCCTAAAAGATACTGAGAATTGATTTTCCAAGCAGCTCATTATAACCCCATGGCAGGGCATATGGGAATTTACAAAACTTGGGAGCGAATAATGGCCTGATTTTATTGGCTAGCCATGCAGATGTGCACCTATGGTGCGAGTCCTGCCCGGAATGTCAGCTGGTTAACCAGCCAGCCATTCCAAAAGCGTCGCTGCACCCATTACCATTAATAGAAGTCCCGTTTGAGCTCATTGTCATGGACCACATCGGGTCATTTCACCGGAGTGAGTGGCTTCCCAGCCTAAGTTGGGTGATGGGGTATTTCGTGGGGTTTGATTTGTGGCTCAGCTGCAGGGGAGATGTGGAGCAGTGAGTTCAGGTTGTGGGGTCAGGGGAGGCTGACTCACACACCTCACATCTTCATGTAATTATGTCTCCCCTTTTAAAGATGTTGCCAGGAAAAGAGTGGAGAGTGGTGTGTGCTTCAGAAACATGGAACGTGGCAAACTGCATCTTTAAAATTTGTAAATAAAAGGACGTTTAACAAACTGCAATCTGTGGTCGTCGGGTCTTTTATATTCACAGTTATCTTAGCCAGCATATGTCTTTTAACGTAACCCTGTTGTATATATGCATTAATTAATGCAGCAGCCTCTGCTGTTGTGACAGCTGCAGCTTTAGAATCTGATCATGTCACTAAAACCATGAGATATTTATGTCCAGTGTTCATTAATGCTGGAATTTTTTTTATATTTATTTATATAAAAGAAAGGGTTAAGAAGCTTAAAAGTTGAGGTGAGCAGTAAATAAAAAAGGGTTAAACACACAGTATTGCTCTCAAACTGCTCCTCTTCCTGGAGTGAAGCACAGCCTGATAACCCTCCCTCTTCTTCCTGTTCTTAAACACAGCACCTCCTCTCTGTCCACGTGTTTCCTCGTTCCCTCCCCTTCAGATCTGCACTTTGAAGATGGGTGTAACCAACATGTGGTGACGTGTAAGAGCTGACAGGCTCCATTCACTGCAGAAACATGTTTTTGAGATCAGAGCTCAGACTAGTTTCAGTTATAAGGAAGAGAAACTCACACAGTCACTGACACTGAGAGGAGAAATGGCACAGAAAGGAGTTCAGCTGGACCGAGAAACCTTCTCTTGTTCCATCTGTTTGGATCTACTGAAGGATCCGGTGACTACAACCTGTGGACACAGCTACTGCAGGAACTGTATTAAAAGTTTCTGGGATGAAGAGGACAGGAAGGGAATCCACAGCTGCCCTCAGTGCAGGAAGACTTTCACACCGAGGCCTGTCCTGGAGAAAAACACCATGTTAGCAGCTTTAGTGGAGCAGCTGAAGAAGACTGGACTCCAAGCTGCTCCAGCTGATCACTGCTATGCTGGACCTGAAGATGTGGCCTGTGATTTCTGCACTGGGAGGAAGCTGAAAGCCATCAAGTCCTGTTTAGTCTGTCTGGCCTCTTACTGTGACAAACACCTCCAACGTCACTATGATGCAGCTCCATTAAAGAAAGTTGGTGGCCCCCTCCAAGAAGCTCCAGGAGAACATCTGCTCTCGTCATGATGAGGTGATGAAGATTTTCTGTCGTACTGATCAGCAGAGTATCTGTTATCTCTGCACAATGGATGAACATAAAGGCCATGAAACAGTCCCAGCTGCAGCAGAAAGGACTGAGAAGCAGAAGGAGCTCGAGGTGAGACGACTAAACATCCAGCAGAGAATCCAGGAGCGAGAGAAAGATGTGAAGCTGCTTCAACAGGAGGTGGAGGCCATCAATGGCTCTGCTGATAAAGCAGTGGAGGACAGTGAGAAGATGTTCACTCAGCTGATCCGTCTCATCCAGAAAAGAAGCTCTGATGTGAAGCAGCAGGTCAGATCCCAGCAGGAAACTGAAGTGAGTCGAGTCAAAGAGCTTCAGGAGAAGCTGGAGCAGGAGATCGCTGAGCTGAAGAGGAAAGACGGCGAGCTGGAGCAGCTCTCACACACAGAGGATCACAACCAGTTTCTACACAACTACCCCTCACTGTCAGCACTCAGTGAGTCTACACACTCATCCAGCATCAATATTCGTCCTCTGAGGTACTTTGAGGATGTGACAGCAGCTGTGTCAGAGACCAGAGATAAACTACAGGACATTCTGAGAGAGGAATGGACAAGCATCTCACTGACAGTCACTGATGTGGATGTTTTACTGTCACCACCAGAGCCAAAGACCAGAGCTGGATTCTTAAAATATTCACGTGAAATCACACTGGATCCAAACACAGCAAACACACATCTGTTATTATCTGAGGGGAACAGAAAAGTAACAAGAATGAAACAACAACAGTCTTTTTCTGATCATCCAGACAGATTCACTGTATGGTTTCAGGTCCTAAGTAGAGAGAGTCTGACTGGACGTTGTTACTGGGAGGTGGAGTGGAGAGGGGGAGCAGTTTGTGTAACAGTCGCATACAAGAATATCAGCAGAGCAGGGCGCTCAGATGAATGTGGATTTGGATGGAATGACAAATCTTGGGCATTACGTTGCGACACAAACAGTAACAAATTTTTTCACAACAAAGTCCAAACTGTCCTCTCAGGTCCTCGGTCCTCCAGAGTAGGAGTGTACCTGGATCACAGAGCAGGTATTCTGTCTTTCTACAGCATCTCTGAAACCATGACTCTCCTCCACAGAGTCCAGACCACATTCACTCAGCCGCTCTATGCTGGACTTTTTCTTGGGCTTGGAGACACTGCAGAGTTGATCAAAGTCAAATAGAGAAGACAGGTTCATGTTGATCCCTGACCATTATATGTACTTGTGTAGTTTCTAAATGAGGCTTTACATTTTAGAAGCTGAGAAGTTCAGTGGTCCATTGATGTGTGAACATAATATTGCACTGATTCAAACTGTATCAAAATCAGAATGTTTATTGTCATTGTGCTTTCGAACAACGAAAATTCTATGCAAACCCTTTCAATACAAGTGGAGAAAGGGGACTTTTAAGAGAAAGAAGTGTATATATCTACAATAAATTCTGAACAAAGAAAAAAGAAAGAAAGAAATATAGTATATACAAGACTGTATATAATAGAGATGGGACGATACCACTTTTTTCTGTCCGCTGGTTTCCTCTTTCTGGTGCAAAGTGGGCCAAAAACAAAGAAGAGAGACGGACTTGCGACAGAAAAGCCGATCAGCTGATCATTGATCAGTTCCACGATTCAAGTAGCAGCAGGAAGGTGAGGGAGAGAGAAGAGGCAGTCGCTCCATATATCGGTTGTTAAGCTTAACGTGGGAACGCTTTACAAATACTCAGAGATGAACTTACACACTTGCTTTACTTCTCTCTGGGATAACTTCCTCGGAGATTAAATGCTGGATTGCTATACACACAGCCGCTCAATCACGTGAGCACACTGCTCCCACGTGCTACGGTTATGAGGCGAGTTACGCCGTGTCGCAAGTTTTGTGAGGTGCTTTTTTGATATTTAATGGATCGGATTACATTTTTTATTTCTCTCCGATATCCGATCCAGTAATTTACGTCATATCGGACCGATACCAATACGTAATATCGGATCGGTCCATCTCTAGTATATAAGAATGAAAAAGTGAGAATATGGTTTCCACACAGTGCTTCAGTTCTTAGAATATTGCACAGTTAAAAAGAAAAATAAAAGAAAATATTGCACAGTTGAAGGTTGTGTTTTTGCAGTGATTTATCCCCCAAGTGTCTGCAGAGAAAATTTATACATCAGTACAAATCTGAATGTGTTCTTATGGCTGATAATCATGTGAGTTTAAATTATACTACTGTTCATATTCAGCATGCTTGAAATCTGTCATCAGTCTGGTTCATGGTTTTATTCTGTAGTTGCTGTAGTAGGTTGTCAAATGCAAAAATATATTGGAGCTGCAGTGATTCATCAGTTAGAACTGATTGTTTTATAATGATTGTAGTCATACTTAAAGCTGGTTCCAGTTTCTGAAATGTGAATTATCCCTCTGTTCAGCACTTTGGCCGACACTTGATGTCTTTTAAATGCGCAATATAAATAAAGATGACTTGACTTATAAAGTTAATGTCTTTGAGGTTTGAACTTTTAAAATTTAACAAAAAACTGAATCCTTGATGTTTTTGACATAATATTGTTATTGTACCTAGAGACATTTAATGTTATTTTTCAAATGAAACGTTTGATCACACTAATTCGTCTATAATCTTTTTTTGCTTTATTTTGTCCTGTCTGGCAGTGATTGCAGTCAGAATTGTGATCTGAATGGTGGCACCAAAATTTTTGATTTAGCAAGCATGGCTATTTAGAATCTCTATAGGATCGTCTTGTTCATGTGAATATTTTATCTGTCTGTTTATTCATCTCTATCTGTGTTGTTTCAAATATTACATTATATGTAAAATGTGCATTGACATAAAAATGGTCATCAAAGAATTTGAATTTCAGAGTCCTCACAAATATGAAGATACTCATTAACTGACTGTAGCAAGATATGAATAACTTCACCAAACAAAAGCTCTTCTCTAAAGTCTCTTCTTAGTGCCAATACAGGAGCAGTTTTTCTGTACACATCAATACTGTGGGATAAAATGGTACTTGTCACAGATAGGTCAGTTTCATGGGTTAACCTCAAGTTGTCCAACAAGACATTTGCTTTATTCAGTGACCCCACACAAACAAAACGGGCACTAGACACATCCATTTTCTTAGTTAGATTATCTGTTAAACCTGAAGTTTAAAAGCCAATGTTTTTGACACATTTCTGAAGTTACAAACTGGACATGCTAGTCTTTTAAATGGATTGTGCTTGCCTTCAGGTCACATGTACCAAAGTGTAGACAGAGGGCCAGAGAAAACCATCATCCTTGGATAATGTAACAGAAAATGATTTTTTGGAATAAGATTTCAATAAGGACAGAAAGTCAGAAAGAATGAACATGATTTATTGATGAACAAAATATTGATAGGTGTTTGGCAGTTAGACTCCAATGGTCCGTCGTGGCAGAATGAAACCCCAGCAGTGAAAGGATTAGAGCAGGATCCCCTGGAGCCTAGATGCTGGTGGTGAAGATGAAGGTGGCTTGAATGGTAGTCGAGTGATGAGAGGAGGAGATGGTGAGGAGGTGGGTCGCACAAAGGCGTCTGCGAAGAAGAATAACAGATGCGCAATGAGATTTACAGTATGCTGCATTAATGCTGATTGGTCTGGAGAAGGCCAGGAGAAGGTGATTGGACTAAACCAGTGATGACACGAACAGCTTGACATTGTGGAAAAAGTGATAAAGCTTACATTTAGCCTGGAACACTTTAAGTTCCGTTCTGCAAAGATGAAACAGCCAGGTCACCTGACTCGCTGCTCCTGTGTCAGCGCCAGGGGTGTTTTTAGCCCACTTTTGGGGGTGCTGAAGCACCCTCAAAATGAATCAAAGCACCCCCAAAGATTTCTTACTTTTTTTTGACAATATTTGCTGTTTGTGTGACTACTAAAAATATAAAAACTATAGAGTGCTTGGTTGAAACATAATATTTTAACAACAAAAGTATAGCTACCCTACAATCCGTCCTACTCTGTAGTAAAATCAGCGACATTTGACCGTCCTGTTGCTCCCATTGAAATTTATATACCCTATTTAAAATCTAAAACCTAAAATTGTCCGTAGCCTACTGTTGTTACCACTGTCCTGTTTGAAATGTAATGAGAGAAGCTGCTTATTTTATCATATGTGCATGTGCTGATATTAAACCCAAGAAGTTGTGCTCTCCCTATATTAAAGCTGCTGTACAGAATCTGAAAAACAAAACTGGGTTGAAACATTTTTGACCCTCTTTAACAACATTCCAACATAACATTATCATTGATTGGGGAGATTAAAATTAATGATATATTTTTATGTGGTTCAGCCACAACTCTACTAAAACCTCAACCAATAATAGGTAGGCCAACTTTTGGACCGTCTAGTTGTCTGTATGACTGCTACAGTACATGCATCACATTTGCACACTATCAGAAACTGCCAAACGGTGCCCTGGTGGAGTGAGAAGCTGTAAAGAGAAGCAGAGTGCTCTGTTTATATTCTAAAAGTGTTTTAAGCTAGCTTGTTTCAAAGATTCTGTACAGCAGCTTTAAATGTTTTCACACATACACTTACCTTATCACTCAAACATTTTACAGTGTGTGCCACCTGAGAAAATGTCGAGCTCTTCCAAGTACCACTATGAAAGCATGAAACTCATAAATCTTACAACACAAAATTCTAATCTGTTACTAAAATGAAAAGTCACATTAAAAAGTAAGCGCATTAAGTCAGAATGAAGTTAAAATAAAAGTAAAAAATCTGCAGTCATAGTAGTATCTGCAGTAAAGATCTTTTCATACATTGTATACATTGTACCATAGGCAAAGTTGCCTCCATTTTTATAATTTCTCTATTACTATTTCGTACATTTGCACATTTCAAGGACTCTTCTATTTTGCAGTGTATTTTTTATGTATCTGTATTATATAATACATACATATTAAAAGTGAATCTCTGTCCAAAAAATGAACTCAATTTACTTTTTACTCACTATGAGCATCATTCATTATTCTCCCCCAGTAATTAAGGTTAGGATATGTATTTTTTATTCCAATCCATTCTTCTTTTGCAGCATTTAAATAACCTTTATCAGATTTGATGGTTTTGATACAGACTTTTCAAAAAACTGTTTTGCTTTTCTTTCACAAATGTGGGGATTAAATTGTGTTAAAATGTACAAAACAGTGATGTCATGCTTTGTGATGAGGACCCAGGCACAGAGAGACTTGATGAATTTAAAAATCTTATGATTTAATAAAGAAATTTGCAGACTTGCACAGAGATGTCTGATGTCTGAGATGACTGATAACGGAGACGAAGACAACAGACGATAAGGACAGGGAGGAACAGAGGTTTAAATGCACCAAGGAGACAGTCAGAGAGAACTCGGGACAACTGGAGACATTTAAGGATGCAGGGACTGACAGAGACAGGGAAGAAGTGTCATCTTAATGAGTAAAGTTTATCTTGCCTGGCTGAGCAGCTCAGCAGCTCAACAACCCCCAAAGCACTTAGGTGCTTTGGGGGTTGTTGAGTTGTTTACAAATTATTTATATTTTCACCAGTTGTTTTTGTTGTTGAGAATTTTAATTGTAATTTTTGTATTATAGATTCTCAACAGTACTTGTTTATTTTAATTTGTTTACTGGTTTGCGTGCATTTTTTATTTAAGATTTTTCTAAAAAAAATGTTAATATTCATTTTCCATAAGCATTTTCTATTTAATTAAAAACTTTGTTCTAATTATGTCCTGGGTTTTAACTATTTAATAATAAAAAAGAAAAAATCTCAAAAAACATTTAAGGTCATGAAAATTAATTGAGATTTAGCAATTCAATGACACATCCACCTTATTTATTGAAAAGTATCAGTATCTGTATGAGTATTGGCAATACTGGCCCATATTTACTTGGTATCGGATCAATACCAAATAGTATCGCACACCACTAGTAGCCACTAAGTGACTGAACTGCTAAATTACCTGCTGTTAACACACTATACAGCTGTATACTACAGCTGACAGCTACGGCCGTTTAAATCCACTGTTAGACCAGAATTTTCAAGAAATCTTAAGTCATCAAAAGGTGGCTGCACAATCATGTCAAATCCATACACCTCCCTGTCAGCTGAGTGAAAAAAAGCCACAGGAGAATATTTGCAAGGAAGGAATTCCACTCTGGTGCCAAATTCTTAAGAATAAAATACACAGCGCCTCGCTTATTTACTTTTATCTTGGAACCCAAAGCATTTTAAACAACATTTAGGGAGGAGAAGTTCATGCCATCACAGTAATCAGGCATTTTGCCATCAGTGTTATTCTTTTTCTGAGCAAAAAGGTCTTGTATTTCCTCACGTTGGAATAAAAATTTCATTGTTGCGATCACTGATACATACTGATATGTATCTGCTGCCTAAACCTGTTTCATCTCACCATCCTTTCTTATAGTATCTGACCTGTGACCCAGGAAAATTTCCTGTGGTTTCACACATATGTTCACATCTTCAAATATATTTTTAGCACTTTCAGACTGCTTCGTTAATGCTTGAACAGCGTCACTGTCATGTGGTGCATCCAAGCTACTGAACAAAGAAGCAGTTGACTGCTGCAAACTGTTTACAGTTTCCTCAAGCTGAGTACAGTACAGTTTACACTTCTTATCACATCTGTTAGAGCGATATTTGATGATGCATACATCTGTGCCACAAAAGAAGTTGCACTAAGATCAGCAGAATTTCTTCACTTTGATGCTACATCTGCCGCATCACTGGGCATCTCACATGTTGAACTGACACCTTGTACATTGAAGGTGGTGTGAAATGAGATGTATGCAGATGCTTTGAAATGAATTAAAGTTATAACACGTCCTTGGGCAATTATCTTGGCTACATATAATTTTCAAGTTTTCTCCCTCTGATAAGCAGTGTATTTCACAAAGATCCCAAATGAGGTTTCTCACCTCTGTGAAAACAGACTCTACATTTTGGACAGGTGAATATTTTACTTTACTTGCATGCTTTAAGCTGCGCAATCACCTCCAGTACTTTGGTTTTTCTTTCTGAGTCTGAGAAAACTGTCTAAAATGTTTAGTGAGGGGTTTTACATCTACTATAATTGTAAAAAATAAAGTTGGCTACTTCCCAGATATTACCTATCGCAAGTTATTTTTAGAACGTAACTCCCACGATAAACAAGGGAACACTGTATTACAGTAAAAGCTGAGACCTGTTGGGAGGTTACCTATTCTATGTAGTGTATGGGTTAATAAGGTAATCCTTGTTCTAGTTCCTGCCCTGCGTTCTGTTCAAACCTACACTTTTTAGATACTGTGTAGAAGTCTTCCTGTGTCATCTTTGTCTCAATATTCCCGCCAAACATTCAACATATGAAGTGTACTCCAAAATGCGACTGACAAATGCGCAGTTCATTTCCACAAATTTGAAGGGTGGTCCGGTGTAGACTTCATGGTCCCTTAGATCACACAATTCACAGCGCAGCGGTGGGTGTGGATATTTTTTTCAGAAAAAAACGGCTGATGGCTGAAGCGGGGAGGCCAAAGAGTAAACTTTCAAAAGTAAGTACTGGATATCATGTCACTTATTTATGTGCAAATGTTTAATGATGAAGAAGATGAAAACATTACTGTTGGCCACATGTCGGCAAAGTTATGTGACATTAGTGATGTTTGTACTTTCAGCGTCAGCTTGGTTTTAAAGCCTTTAAAAGACTGTAAAATATACGCCGTTCAATAGTTGACATTAATCTTACAGAGAATGTGATGATTTAATGGATAATTAAAGTCAGTCATATATCCACAAACACAACAAGCTGAAAGTCAGTGATGCTGCTCGGTTTGCAGTCCTGAATATGACGGCACAAGCAGGATTCACTGCACTGTTAATGTTAGCTATGTTATATTGCTGCCTCTGTTCGGTGGTGTCGAGCCAAACGGACTTTAACGTTTGTTTGAACGAGCTGACGGTTCACTCGTTAAGCTGAAAGAAAGATGCTTTAATCACAGGAGTCACACATGTGTCCACTGGACCATCTGGGAACTCTTCTTGTTTAGCACTCGTAATAACACAAACACTAAATCCTCCTTCTCTTGTGCTGTTTTGTAGCAGTGTATACACCTGAGACTGTCACCTGTCTGTCTGTCCTGCACTCTCTCTCTTTTTCTTTCTCTCTGATTGTGGAATAAAAGTATGAACATGTATTTATAAGTTACACTTGTGTTTGAATCCTGCAGCTTATCACACATTTGATTTCCATGTGTGACAACTGCAAGTGTCCAGAGTGAGGACAGACTGAGGGACCCACTGCTGCACATCATCTGTGAGGCTTTGCACCCCTGATGATCCACCAGGACAAACTCAGCAGTGTGTGAGGAAGAGGAGGAGGAAGAGCCAGCAGCAGCTGACAGATGGAGAGAATAGACAGACTGTTCCCTGTTTGTGAAGGACTGTTAGAAAAGTTTAGAATCACTAATTGTCTGTCCTGAATCAGTCTTATTAGGTAATGTTCAAATAATGTTATCATCCCAGTGTTTTCAGTGTGGGAGAAAGTACTCAGGGCCTTCAAGTTACACACTATGAAAGGCAGCAACAAGTTTAATATTCAGAAACCTAAAGTATGTATCAGCAGCAGAATGGAGCTAAAAATAAATGTTTGTTTCAGTTCTATGAAGCTTTGAGTATTTTGGATTAGTAGCACTGCTGTGTTTGTTGCATCATATTGCTGTAATTGTTTATATGCTTTATATATTCTGAGGTAAGTTGATCTATAGTGTTACATCATATTCTATAAGGATGTTATGTGTTTGTAGACTTTCTGCCCAGTTTGACCCATTTAGCAGAAGTCAGCCTGTTTAAGGCTCTGATATCTATTCTGTATGACTTAAAGCAGTTATGACATGGTCTGATTTTCTCACCCAATAAAGGAATATTTCATATATCAGTCTACTCTTCATTCTATCAGAAACAGTTTTCACAGCTCGTACATTTTCTTTTTACACATATATGTGAGCATTGAGCCAAATTTAGTAATGCCAACATACTAAACAAACAATATTTGTCTCTTATATATAATACATCTGTATATACACTGTCAAAGATACTTGTCTTTGAGTGAAGATTTAAGGTGATAGGAAATTTGAATAAATGCAACTTGAATCTTTACTGAAGCTCAGTATTTGACACAGAGTTCAAGTTCACTGCTGTAATATATCATAATAATCTGACAATACTATAATATTGGCCATATTATATTAACATTACCACAGTGAGATGATTTTAGTCCCATGAACAACATTAGCTATTTGTTATTTACTAACTAATCTTAAAATGACTGTTCAGTACAGAAATGAAGCCCAACTATCATGTTTCACAGTCCCGTGGTCTCAGCCTCAGATACTCAACTAATCAGAGTGATCTCATAAAAAAAATGAACAAACAAAAAAACATTTTTTCTCCTTCATTTCTGTCACACAATGCTGTATGAAACGTTTCTTGCGGTTAGTATCATGGTTGCTAGGCAACCTGAGCAGCGCGACGAAGGCTAGACCGTCACATTTCACAAGCCTCTCACGTCCGCCCTTCTCGCACTTCGTAGTACCCGCTGTACGTAGTACGCGAACTGCGCTTACTATGAAGCGTGCGGTCGCTGGATTGGGACACAGCCATCGTCTCTCACGCCATCTAGCTCTGTTTTCATTTCACTTCCTGATACATCACTTCCCTCTGGCCTCTGCTGTCCATTCACATTCATATTCATTTAGTATTTCTCTTTCAACACATCAGTGACAAAAATATATAAAGCTGTCATGAATTGTTCTAAACCTAAGGCTAAATGATCAACACCACAGTTTGGTGACAGTTTGAGGACACTTTGGTACAGCATCAAAAACTACAGCAGATTCTTTTGGATATTTGATTCTCCTTCTGTGACGTCTCCTTTTCTTCAGCTCTGCATTTCTCGTAGATCCTGAGTCCATATGCTCGCTTTCTTCATGATCGCGTCTCTCTTCTTCAGGAAGGTTGTGAGAAAAGAGATCTTAACTGTTTGGTTCTGGTTCACTGTGGGCACTTTCCTCATAAGTAGAAGTCTCCATGAAGGTATCAGTCTCCTGCTTCAGTCCAAGTTCCTCCGGTTCATCTTAATCTGTGGAGCCTCTGGGTCCTCCTGGTCCAGACTGGAGTTCCTCTCCTGGTTACAGACCTGCTGCTCATCCAGACCCTCCTCTTCCTTACAGTCTACGACGACCTCCTCCTGATATTAGCAGTTCTCCACACACTGTAGTCCTCATATATACCAGTGAAATTTGAAAGTGTAGCAGTGAAGGGTACAAATGTAACAAATTATTTGGCCAGTGATGCAAATGACTCTTTATTTTTTTTCACTCTTTTTAGCAAAGTTCAGCTTCACACATGAATGTCTGTGATGCTCTATATGTATGAAATAAAACAATGTTGTTGTGTTTTAAGTCAACATGGATGTCTGGACTGGGTACAGTTATAAGTGTAACAAGTCTCACCTGGCAATTTGATGCCTTCTGCTTTGTGATTAGGAGAGGAAAGGTAGTGGCTGTGTGGGGTGAGTTCAGTGCTCTTCTGTGGGAAGTTCCAGAAGCGGTTAATCCACTCTGGTGCGAGTGGTTATATTGTTTGGTAAGAGAATTTTGCTGCTTTGTTTGGATAATTTATTATTATAGGTGCCCATTTTTAATGCGTGTTGTTGGACTTTTTAGTGTGACCACGAGTTTTAATGGAGGACTCATGGAGGACTGGGTGTCTGTTTTAGATCTGTGATTTTGTATGGTTTAATAAAACTCATATTTTAATGGGTAACATTTTAATCAGTAATTTTGTTTGTTTTACACTGTTGTTGCGTTGCCTCTGCCTTTGGTTGATTTGTCATTTTGTTTTGGTTAGGCCGTCCAGTCGTAAAGGCTGTTATGAATGATTGACGGTGAGTGCGGACTAACCTCTTTTTTTTTCTTCTCATATTTGTGTCATTTCCCTTTATAAACTCAGGTTGCAGGTCGTGCATAGTGCTGATTCCCAGCTGTGCTGAGACTCAAATAGTTTGCAGTGCGTGCCCACAGGTAAATTAATTGCAGTGTCTCTGAATTGAGTGTGACGGTTTGCAGTGTAGTGTTATTTGTTTGCACCTTTGGTTTGATAGGTCTCATGTGCAGCTGGGATATTAGTAGAATGTGTTTTAATGGGAATAAATGGGAAAATGAATGTTTAATTGATGAAATAAATAATTGATTTCTTTGGCATTTTATTTGACACCTTTGTGCTCGGTTACATGAGGCATGATTAGATGTAAAGGTAAGGTCTCCTCTTATCATGTAGGCAACTGAAAATATTCTTATAAATATTCTTATTTTAACTTTAACTGCTTGTGTCCTAGGACATAATATATTGAAACACATGGTTATCAGAACTGCAAAGAAGGTGATCGGCTGCCCACTCTCGTCCCTGGACTCAATTGCCAGCTCAAGATGTCTCTTCAGAGCCAGGACAATTATAAAAGACCATCTCCACCCTAACCACCACCTCTTCAATATCCTGTCCTCTGGGAAAAGGTTCAGATCCATCAAGTGCAAAACCAATAGACTAAAAAACAGCTTCTCCTCATGGGCTTAATGCAAACTAAGAGTGTGAACAAATTTCTCCAATACAACCACTGTGTCGCTGCTATTGATTAACTATGTCACTGCCATCCCATGTGCAATATCTCAGTCTTTCCTTGTTCTGTGCAATATTTTTGCCTATGTGCAATATTTTGGCTCAGTTACCCTCTCCGCCCTCAATGACCATAGCCCCTCCACCCTTATTTATTTATTACATTATACAACTGCCCTTGTATACAGCCCCACAATGTTTCTGTTTTATGTACACATACATACATACATATATATTGCTTTTTCTTCTTGGTATATTTTTTCTCTACTTTTGCACCTTTGTGGTCCAGCTATGAACTGTTTGTCTCTCACAAACAGTTCATAACTTCCCTTCAACTCATTCATGTCACCTAAAAGGTAAACCTGTTTCTCCATCACCTGTTCAGCTCTGATGATTCAGTAAGAACATCTCCTGGTTTCATCTTCATGTTTCCCTCTCACTGTCATGGTCCTGGGCCATGTTGGCCCAGTATTCTTGGTTTTCGTGTGTTTTGTATTTTGTTCTTTATTTATGCCTTGGTTCCTATGTGGTTCTGTTAAGATGTTCCTTATTTGATTACCCCCTGTGTGCCCCTCTGTGTATCTGTGAGCTCTCGTTTCCCCTCCTTGTGTTTTATTTCATGTTTTCCCCAGCCCTTATGTCCGTGCTTCCCCCGTGCTCTCTCCCCTCCTTTCTGAACCTCTGTGTACTTCCTGTTTTACTTTGACAGTCTCTCATCAGTATGCGTCATGTTGTGTTCACTCCTGCCCTGTCTCGTTAGGATTATCTGATTTAATTTACACGGTGGAGTATCATTGCCAAGAGTGGGTAGCGCTGCCAGTTCCAGAATACCAGGAGTTGTTAGCCACTCGCTTACAGAGGATGGGTTCTGGACTCCCCTGGCTATTCGGCTCGCTACACCCCCTCATTCAGGACTTCCTCGTCTCCACCGTACGTATCCGCCTGGAGCTGCCTCTCCAGTATGAAGAGCCGGAGGACGTCCAGCCCGGTCCGCTGGAGGATTCACGGCCTGGCTCGTCTCCCCCCCTTCCCGGAGAAAACGGTGTTCACGCCGCCGGCGTTCCCAAGCAGCAGAGCAGCTTTCTTCCTTTGGTGAGAGTGATCGTGTTTCTCACATTCCACTCGAGCATTCAGCTCCCGGGCTTCCTGACATTGCACCCTCTGTGAGTAAGACTGTGCTTCCCTCCGTGGACTTTGTTAAGCCTGAATCCGTAGATTGTGACTCAGCAGAATTAAAGTGTCAGGGTTTTGAGGCAGTTAACTCAGTAGCATCTGTTTCTGTGCCTGTTGTTCCTCTGAGTAAATCCGGTGTTAATAAGCGAGCAAGTGATTCTTCTGTTCTGCCCAAACCTGGTAATATAGAGACAATTAGCCATGCAGCTACTCAAAGTGACTGTCTTACCTGCTCACCTGCTCTGTCACCAGAAATCCACGACAGTAACCAAATGGGCTCGGTTAAGTGTTGTGCTCCACGGTCTGACCATTTGAACTCTGTGCACCAGGCGTCTAGCTCAGTCTCCGCAAAAAATGTTCAGGAAGCTCCTCACCAAACGACTTTTTGTGTTCTTTCCTATGGGACTGCCACTCAAACCTGGGACTGTGCTGTAAATGTAAATGGCAACAGAGTGCCACCTGCCATAGTTAAACTAGCTAAAAGGTTTGGACTGAGTGCTTCAGAACTACTGAATCAGGTTGAGTTTTGTGTTCCGCAGTCATTCATATGTAAACCTGCTCACCATGCCTGTGTGCCAGTCCCTGTTAACACTGAGTTTACACCTCAAAAGACTGTGGTTGACATTGTTACACCTCTGGACTGTGCAGCCCACCAGCCAGTTCATTTGGAGTTGGTCTGCGAAAATATACCTGCTTCTGTAATCACACATTCTGAGCTGAGAGTTACTGACCCAGAGTTTGCTAAGCCTGAATCTGTCCCCATAATGACTGTTTTAAAGGCTGCTAATTATGACATGGACAACTTATGTACAGCAGAGTTGCTAGAACCAGCCCACCATAAGTCGCGGTTTGCTGAAACTGTGTTTGGCACCATTAATCTTGTTTACTACTCTTTTGTTACTGCTCCTGTGCTCCGCTCGCCACCTCCAGTTCCTGTACCCAGGGCAGCGCGGGCCCAGCTTTCCCTTGCACCCATATCAGTTCCTCGGGTGAGGGTGGCTGAGGTCCAGTTGGTCCCTGCTTCTGTCTCCAGCCTGGCAGAGGCTCCGTTCATCCCGGCACACGTACCTGCTCCTCGGGTGGGGTTGATGGACACCCAGCCATTGCCTGCACCTGTTCCGGTTCCCCGGGTGAGGTCAGCTGTGACCCTGCCGACTCCTGCACCCATCTCAGTTCCTCGGGTGGGAGCGGCAGAGGTCCAGCTAGCTCCTGCACCTACACCGGCCCCCGGGGTAAAGGCAGCCAGAGCCCAGCTCGTCCCTGCACCCGTATCTGTTCCTCGGGTGGGGATGGCTGGTGTTCGGCCAGGCCCAGCATCCATTCCTGTTCCCCGGAAAAGAGCAGCCAAGAGTCGGACACCTGCTCAGTCGCAGGTTCAGCTACCTGCTGATCCACCATCACTACAACCACCACTACAAATTGCATTTTTGTCCATAGCGCAGTCATTAGCTCAGTTATTAGCCCAGTTCCCTGTTTTGTCACCAGCTAAGTCTCTACTTCAGTCGTTAGCTCAATCACCAGCCCAGTTAATAGCTCAGCAACCCATTCAATCAATCAATCAATCATCAATCAATCAATCAATCAATCAATCAATCAATCAATCAATCAATCAAAGCTTTATTGGTCACATGGAGGTTGCCCTGCAGTGAAATGGGACCCCCCCCCCGACCTTACACACACAGCACAGACATTACATGGGGATACAAGTCGGAGATCGGTAGCATTACAGAAAAAAACACTGAAATGTACACTACAATGGGAAAGTACAAGAGGACAAAAGAGACCTCTACTCATGCTGTGCTTCCATGGTAGGACAGCATGAGAACAGGAAACAAAAAAACTCCTCTGCACGAGAAGCACATAAATGTAAAGCACAACATTGTGAAAGACATGACAAGCCACAGGGTTGGGTGGGGGGTGAGGAGTAATCCGAAGCGAACACAGCAGCCGCCCTGCACAGCGCTATTTTTCCAGCGCGGCACACAGACCCGCCGTGTTCCCTCGCAGGAGACAAGCATCGAAGGCATTTGGAAAGGGAGGGGGATGAGTGTGTGCATATCAGTATGTGTGTATGTGTATGCGTGTCCAGAGTCAAGCTGAGACAGTGTCCTTCGCCCTGCCAGGCTAAGTAAACAGTCTTCCAGCCAACTCAGGTGGCCTTGCATAGGATGAGAGGAACAATCAAAACACAGTCGTTATCAGGGAGTTTTTGTTCGGCTCCAGCCTTGAGCCCACAGCTGGCGCCGAAGGGGTAGCCGCATGAAGTGATGGTGGTTTTTTTCTTTTATGCAAACAACTCATAAGAATTTCAGAGCTGTTCTTTAACACTCCGACACCGACATAGGTCTCTCAATTTCCCGTTGGAGAGCCGCGAGCTTTTCCATGATGTTATCAAGCTTGCGTTCCGTGGTGTTGTCATTCTTTTGCCCAAGGAGCCGGTTCTGAGACCTCACGACCACAGTGAGCTGATCTAATATGCGCTCAGAGGTGTTGGACTGAGTATTCACTGCAGCCGTAAGCTTCTCCAAGATCTTAACCATGCTGCACTCAGTGGGCCCATTCTGAAAAGTCGCGCCTCGTCCCATCGTTTCAATCCCAGCGGGCAGCCTTGGGGGGGTTTGAATAGCCGGTTCCGCTTTCTTAATTCTCCGATAAGCCAGGGCCAAGCCAGCTCCGATCAGCAAGAACCCTGTTATCATGGTTCTGAATAGGTAGATGTCTTCAGCGTCCTCAATCGACAGTCCCGCCAGGCACACGACCCTCCATGTCTGCCACCCGTCTATCGTGTATCCGGCAGGGAAGGTTCCTCTAGGGCACTCAGGCTCTCCCGACCCGGTGCTTCTCGTTGAGAAGAGCTTGTCAATTGCATTCAGAGACCAGTTGATCAAATCCATAATTCTCTTTAGGCTTTACAAACAGACTGTGAGAGAGCGTTCCAGGGAAAGTGAGAAAAGCACAAGACAAGGACATAAGAAGCTAAGCAGGGAAGATAAGGGAGAGGAGAGGAGAAAAGTGCGACCGCCTTCGCTGAGAGCCAAACGAGAAGACACTGCCAACCTCAGCTGGAAACCTTTGTGAGCCTTCTCCGCCAGCTGACAAACTGTGGACAGACTGTTTGCCCTGCACAGCCCCAGCCGTTGCATCCCAAGCTGACTGCGTGCCCTGTGCAGCTACAGTTAGCGTCCCCTCAGCCAGAAGTCTCCGCACCTGCTGGCTCTGCATCTGTTCTCGCTGGGGGTTCAGGAGAACCTCTCCAGCCGCTCCTCGTCTCCGCTGGGAGTTCAGGTGAACCTCTCCAGCCGCTCCTCATCTCCGCTGGGGGTTCAGGAGAACCCCTCCAGCCGCTCCTCGTCTCCGCTGGGGGTTCAGGAGAACCTCTCCAGCTGCTCTTCCTCGTCTCCGCTGGCGGCTCTGGTCAGCCCCGCCAGCACCTCCTCGTCTGGAGGGTCCAAGTCGCCATCGCCTGGTCCAGCCTCTGCATCAGCTCCAGCTTCGCCTTCGCCTGGTCCAGCCTCTGCATCAGCTCCAGCTTCGCCCTCGCCTGGTCCAGCTCCATCGCCTGTGGCCGCCACGCCACCGTCTGGTCCTGCCTTGCCTGGTCCTGTGCCCACCAAGCCTCGACCAGTACGCCCGACGCTTGAGAGCCGCCGCCGTCTTCCACGCGGCCGGCCTCCGGACCCGCTCTGTAGCCCTGTCTTCCACGCGGCCGGCCTCCGGACCCGTTCTGTAGCTGCCGCCGTCTTCCACGCAGCCGGCCTCCGGGCCCGCTCTGTAACCCTGTCTTCCACGTGGCCGGCCTCCGGACCCGCTCTGTAGCCACCGCTGTCTTCCACGAGGCCGGCCTCCGGATCTGTTCTGCCGCCACTGCCACTTTTCACGTGGCCGGCCCCCGGAACAGCTGAACTGTGAACTTTACTGCTGTCACCTCCCGGGTTGACCTTCTGACCTCTTTGGACATTGCTTCCCTGTTTTGAACTGTTTTTGTGTATTTGTGGACTCAGTTTTGGTCTCATACTCCTTGTATTTTGTGTGGTTTCGGAACCTCTGTGTACTTCCTGTTTTACTTTGACAGTCTCTCGTCAGTATGCGTCATGTTGTGTTCACTCCTGCCCTGTCTCGTTATGATTATCTGTGTCAGCTGTGTTCCCCGTGTGCTCCCACTTCCCTTGGTAACCCTCTGTGTATTTATGTCCGCGTCTCCCTCAGTTCTGTGTCGCGTTCTCCCTCATGACTGTGTGCCCCTCCGTGTGTTTCCTCGTGAGTCAGTTCCTTAGTACTTCCTAGTTTAGTTTCATATTATTTTCGCCTTTATCTTCTGTTGGCAATAAAGCTGTATTTTGAGTTCAGTCCTGTTTTCCCATGAGTTTGCGTTTGGGTCCTCATCCTGCCTGCACACAGCCTAAACATGACACTCACCACATATCCAAACCGATACCATGACCAGCAGCTTTTACAGCTGTGGCTCCAACAAACATCAGCTGATACTACAAATTAATATTAAATAAATTTTAACAACAGCTGATCAAGCTTAAACGTGCTGCTGTTGTTTAGCGCGATATCCGCTGGTTTCCTCTTTCTGGCGCAAAGTCGGAGATAAACAAACAAGAGAGAAAAGCCGATCAGCTGATCATTGATCAGCTTCATGATTGAAGTAGCAACAGGAGAGGGAGGGGGAGAGAAGAAGAGGCAGCTGTGCAGCAAAGACACAATAACTCCAGCTTTGTGTCTTTTTCCATTTTAGCTGAAGTACGGGACAAACTGCGCTCCTTTTCAGCTCAATACGAAACGCGTACTATTTTCTCTGAATACGAGACGATTCCGTTTTTTACGGGATGGTTGGCAACTCTACTACCTAACCTTATGAATAAAATAAAGTTCACTATCAGTAACATCATAGCACCCACCCAGCTGTATAGAAACTCCGTCATGCTAGCTAGCATGCAGTAAGAGTTATTGTAACTGTAAAAAGTCAACACAACGAAAATAAACTACACCTAAACTTGGTTTATATCTGACCCAGATAGACTGCAGGTCATAACTTCTTACCTGAAGTTCAGTTCACCTGACATTCGGACCGGTGGCCGCCTCGGATCTCTCCTCCTCCTGCCTCCCCTTTCCCTCATCCACCTCCTGGCCTCTGTGGAAGCTCCGCCATAGTCACCACCAAACAACTGAGTTATTTTTCATCGGCCAGCATCTGGCCAATCCACCACCTTTCGTTGTTTATACCAATACAAAAACAACAACAATAACAACAACAACAAAAAACCCATCGGCCCACTGGGCAAATGCCCGGTGTAACCGATGGCCAGTCCAGCTATGAGTATATTCAATAGAATTGCAATTTAGATCTGTATATTTGTATTCATGTGAACTAAAATTATTTGATTGTTATCTTAAAATAGCACAAGCTTCAGTGACCTTTTTACAAAAAAATGTTAGTAGAATTTTCCGTCAAGGAGTTACTTCTTACCTTCTTACTTTGAGTACATTTCAGGGCCTTTACTTTTTCACTTTTACTTGAGGAAAGACATTGCTTCAGTACTTTTACTGCAGTAGCTTTTAATGCGGCTATCTGTACTTAAGTAAAGAGTATACCTGTTTGAGTCAAATTGTTAATTGTTGTCATTGTGTTTCTTAAATTTGTAAGTCTTAGTTCAAAATATATGATCAAAGACATTCCTTTGTCTCTGACCACCTTTCCAGCCAATCTGGTGCTTGGGGAGGCTGAAAGTGTTTTATTAGGCACACCTATCTGAAAGATCTGTTTCTTGTGTGGTAAGCTTCCTGCTTTAATGATCCTTTTGGTAAGCAAGAGGTCACCCAAACGCACCCCCATGACACACACATTCTCACACATACCACACACACACACACAACCATTCTTGCACATGCATACACATGCACACAGGTGCTTACACGTGCACACACATACACACAGTGCCTTGTCTTTTAGAACCATGGGGGGGGGTTACGAGGGGAGATGCTTGTGTAAACTCCAAACCGTAACTGTAATGGAAATAAATCGCTGCGAGGAAGGCTGCTTGTTGAAGAAATTGGGTTGGAGACGGGTGAGGAGCGTTGAGCTCCAAGAGCCTGGTTCCGACCAAGCCTTCCCTTGCTAGCAAGTAAAAGATGTTCGTCTTGTCTTTGTCGTTAACGAGAATAAGTCTCTAAACCAGCGGGGCCTGTGGAAGCGCAGACCCAACAGTACCCTTGTGACAGAAAGGCAGTTTTGGTGCATTCCAGAGGCCCAGAATGGATACCAAGCAGTACCTTGAGCCTCCTCACTAACTGATTCTTTATCCACCAGTGTATCTGACAACACCTCTGTGGTCTGCTTCAATCCTTTCCAACAACTATTTCCAGCTGTTTGTCACCTGTCTGCCCCTTAGTCTCTCTTCTTGTCATGTCTACGTTTGTCCACCAGGTGTCTCCCTCAGCTCATATTCTCTAGCTGTGTCCACAAACCTAGGCTGCATTCTTGGGAGGACCCGGCCTTTGCGGTCTACGTGTGCCGGGTCCTTCGCTGTGAAATTGGACGGTCTAGCCTTTAGATTTGTGTTACCAGCTGACTAGGAGTTTGCTGTTCTCACCAGCTCTAGTGAGCCTTGACCTCCCAGTCAGCTGTCGAACTGGTGGGTAACAGACGTCTCCAAAAATGTCGGAGCACTTTTGTAAATATGTGATGTCTTGATAAATCAAGCAGATATTTAAAGTTTACACAGCTACACTCTCCCGTGACAATATGTTAAGTTTTTCTTTGACATTTATGCAATATAGTGAAGTATTTGCAGAATAAACACAAAGAATGTGCTTTGGAGTTTGTACGTTTTGGAGTTTGTATGTACTTTGTCAGGTTTAGTTGTGTGTAATTATTTTCTCACATATAAATTCAAATCAAACTCACTGAGCTCAACATGAACTTCCTGCTAACAAAAACTAAAATTAGTGCAAAAACAGCAGGAATATTTAAAACATGATGGATGTTTGCAGACGAGTAAGAAGCAGAAATATCTGCATAAATTTGATTGGAGTTTTATTGTTTTTGTGTTAAACGATGTTGTTTGCTGATATCATGCCCCTGTTGTTTGCTCTCATCAATGTCCTGTTTTTAACTGATTTTCAAACTAGATCTGGTCCAGGTATTCTTCATCTAAACATCAGAAGACTTTGTTCTAAACTGAGTTTTGTGAAAGCATCATATACCGAATAACTATCTACCATGATGTTAATGAGTCTGCTGACAACAGATTTGAACTGGGACTGGTTATCTTATGTACTGAAAATGAGTCTGTTTTTGTTACTGAGAGAAAAAAATCAATATTCACTACAGCTCACTATTACTTAATAATAATGGATTGCATTTATATAGCGCTTTTCGAGACCCTCAAAGCGCTTTACAATTCCACTATTCATTCACTCTCACATTCACACATTGGTGGAGGCAAGCTACAGTTGTAGCCACAGCTGCCCTGGGGCAGACTGACAGATGCGAGGCTGCCATATCGTGCCATCGGCCCCTCTGGCCAACACCAGTAGGCGGTAGGTGAAGTGTCTTGCCCAAGGACACAACGACCAAGACAGATGGAGCAGGGGATCAAACCGGTAAACCTTCCGGTTACAAGATGAGCTTCCCAACCCCCTGAACCAGGGTCGCCCATGCTTTTATTTGTTCTCCTCCAAAGTCCTGATTGTGGAACTGACATGTCTAAAAGGAAACTTTCTGCTAAAATTTCGGAAATTTAAGTAAAGCAGTTATCTGATTGTATCAATTTCTATAGAAACATGATATCTGTTTTAATCTGTCAAACGTTTTATTTGAAAATGGCTTTAAATGATTTTACTCTAAATACAATAATTGATTGTTAGTAGCACGATCACATAATCATAAAAAAATGCCCATAAATGTAAGTACAGTTTGAATCAGTGCAATATTATTTTCACACATCAATGGACCACTGAACTTCTCAGCTTCTAAAATGTAAAGCCTCATTTAGAAACTACACAAGTACATATAATGGTCAGGGATCAGCATGAACCTGTCTTCTCTATTTGACTTTAATCAACTCTGCAGTGTCTCCATCAGAGAACCCAAGCCGAAATCCAGCATAGAGCGGCTGAGTGAATGTGGTCTGGACTCTGTGGAGGAGAGTCATGGTTTCAGAGACGCTGTAGAAAGACAGAATACCTGCTCTGTGATCCAGGTACACTCCTACTCTGGAGGACCGAGGACCTGAGAGGTCAGTTTGGACTTTGTTATATTGAAATTTATAACCGTTTGTGTCACAATATAATGCCTGAGATTTGTCATTCCAACCAAATCCACATTCGTTGCCCCTTCCTTCTCTGCTCATATTCTTGTATGCAACTGCGACATAAACTGCTCCTCCTCTCCACTCCACCTCCCAGTAACAACGTCCAGTCAGACTCTCTCTACTCAGGACCTGACACCATACAGTGAATCTGTCTGGATGATCAGAATAAGACTTTTGTTGTTTCATAAATGTTACTTTTCTGTTCCCCTCAGATAATAACAGATGTCTGTTTGCTGTGTTTGGATCCAGTGTGATTTCATGTGAATATTTTAAGAATCCAGCTCTGGTCTTTGGCTCTGTTGGTGACAGTAAAACATCCACTTCAGTGACTGTCAGTGAGATGTTTGTCCATTCCTCTCTCAGAATGTCCTGTAGTTTATCTCTGGTCTCTGACACAGCTGCTGTCACATCCTCAAAGTACCTCAGAGGACGAATATTGATGCTGGATGAGTGTGTAGACTCACTGAGTGCTGACAGTGAGGGGTAGTTGTGTAGAAACTGGTTGTGATCCTCTGTGTGTGAGAGCTGCTCCAGCTCGCCGTCTTTCCTCTTCAGCTCAGCGATCTCCTGCTCCAGCTTCTCCTGAAGCTCTTTGACTCGACTCACTTCAGTTTCCTGCTGGGATCTGACCTGCTGCTTCACATCAGAGCTTCTTTTCTGGATGAGACGGATCAGCTCAGTGAACATCTTCTCACTGTCCTCCACTGCTTTATCAGCAGAGCCATTGATGGCCTCCACCTCCTGTTGAAGCAGCTTCACATCTTTCTCTCGCTCCTGGATTCTCTGCTGGATGTTTAGTCGTCTCACCTCGAGCTCCTTCTGCTTCTCCGTCCTTTCTGCTGCAGCTGGGACTGTTTCATGGCCTTTATGTTCATCAACTGAGCAGAGATAACAGATACTCTGCTGATCAGTACGACAGAAAATCTTCATCACCTCATCATGACGAGAGCAGATGTTCTCCTGGAGCTTCTTGAATGGGGCCACCAGCTTGTGTTTCTTTAATGGAGCTGCATCATAGTGAGGTTGGAGGTGTTTCTCACAGTAAGAGGCCAGACAGACTAAACAGGACTTGATGGCTTTCCGCTTCCTCCCAGTGCAGACATCACAGGCCACATCTTCAGGTCCAGCATAGCAGTGATCAGCTGGAGCAGCTTGGAGTCCAGTCTTCTTCAGCTGCTCCACTAAAGCTGCAAACATGGTGTTTTTCTCCAGGACAGGCCTCGGTATGAAAGTCTTGCTACACTGAGGGCAGCTGTGGATTCCCTTCCTGTCCTCTTCGTCAAAGTGGGTTTCAATACAGTTCATGCAGTAGCTGTGTCCACAGGTTGTAGTCACCGGATCCTTCAGTAGATCCAAACAGATGGAACAAGAGAAGGTTTCTCGGTCCAGCTGAACTCCTTTCTGTGCCATTTTTCCTCTCAGTGTCAGTGACTGTGTGAGTTTCTCTTCCTTATAACTGAAACTAGTCTGAGCTCTGATCTCAAAAACATGTTTCTGCAGTGAATGGAGCCTGTCAGCTCTTACACATCACCACATGTTGTTCACGCCCATGTTCAAAGTACAAGGGAAGGGAACGAGGAAACACGTGGACAGAGAGGAGGTGCTGTGTTTAAGAACAGGAAGAAGAGGGAGGGTTATCAGGCTGTGCTTCACTCCAGGAAGAGGAGCAGTTTGAGAGCGATACTGTGTGTTTAACCCTTTTTTTATTTACTGCTCACCTTTCAAGCCTGTTAACACTTTCTTCTATATAAATAAACTTTTGAAATGTCAGAGTTCTCACTGAAGTTAACAAACAGTCCTTCAGTTTTATTCAATGCAGGAGAATAATGATCGTACACATACAGATAAGGCAGCCACTGACATGATGCTTATGTTGCATTTAAGGGTGCAGCAAGTGTAATAGTTGGTATTTCAGGGAAATATTTGATAGGAATGAAGAAAAATTCCTGACTCGTTTATTTTAAAGAAACCATACTCATCAATCTTTTTAATTACAATTACATTTTTTGTTATGTAGAAGCTGTAATCAACTCAACAAATCATCTTGAAATTGTCACTAAATGGGGACCTGGGTTGGGACTGACCCTTTGATATCTGATTGGGTCCCTGAAATTGTTAAATAAAGCTGACGTCCAGTGCACTTATTTTACAGTGATGTTAATATTAGAACAACACACTGCAAAAGGGGAAATGGTGTCATGAGTCGCTGTGTGGCAGGCAGGAGTTGGACCCAAGATGCAGGCACTCAGACTCGAAGGATGAACTCAACAAACTCAGCTTTATTTCCTGACAGGGGGAAAGCATACAAAACTAAACTGGGAAAATATAAACTTACAGTTTCCAGAGAGGCACGCGAGGAAACACACAGCTTGAGGGACGACACGACACTGACTCAGAGAAACACAGGGTTTAAATACACCGGGAAGTAACGAAGGGAATGAGACACAGAAGAAGAGCACAGCTGGGGGAAATCAGAACTGACGAGACAAGGAAGCGTAAACTGAACACACTGAGATAAGACAGAGACCTTCAAAGTAAAACAGGAAACACATAACACCGACTCACAGGCAGGCACTACAACAAAGGGAACAGAGACGTGGGACAGACACAGGGCAGACACAGACACTGACTGGACGTGGGGATACAGCAGACAGGGGAGACAGCAACTATGGATCACAGACAGAAAACCAGAACACTAAAACTCTAACAAAACCCCACCCAGAGAACCTAAACTAAAAATAATCCTAAAACCCATAAAGCAAAGCTAGAATGTAATGAAATAACAAAATCAAAGAACCAAAAACACAAAACACTGGGTTGACGACCCAGGGACCCTAACAAATGGTGCTCTGAGGTCCAGAGAGGTAGAGAAGCCAAACATCCATTTATCCAAAGAGACACTCTCTCATTACTCAGGGTAGGGTCACCACACACTGGGGAAAAGGAATCCAGGAATCTGTGTGAAAACAGAATAAAAGTAATATCCAGACAACAAGAACAATAAGATTGGCTTAAAATACTTCAGACCCTCCTGTATGATCCATGCACAGAGATCTGAGGGAACGTCCAGGAAGGATGATGGTGTTCTCCACAGAATTGATTGGTCTGCTTAGTAAACGGCTCAGGAGCTGTTATGCCAGTACAAAGGCTTATTAATAGTTATTAATCCCTACCTCCTTCTCAACAGTTGACTGATCTACCAAGTTCATCATGACCCCAACTTCCCCTAAATACTTGTCTACACTGATAATGTTGATCAAACAAATTGAAGCAATTTAGATACTGAGTGCTCTGATTGCCACCTGGACCCCCCCTTCCACTAATTCTATTGTTCAGTCTGGGGGGTTGCCCTACCCCAGACTAGTAACTGTGGCTTCCTGTTTATCTGGCTGACGCAGCTCTTACTCCTCATTTTATGACAGGCAGACCCCCACTGTCAATAAATTCCTCAGGGTTCAGCAACTTAATCTCATTCTTGAGAGTTTTAAGGTCACATGAAATGCATTGAGAATAAAAGTCCACAATTGTCCACAAGGGTTGACCCAAGTCATCCTAACAAAACACACACTTAGGAATCATTTCCCGTTCTTCTGATCTACAGCCACCCCCTGTTATCTAAGCACATTCTATTCTAATTGTTGTTTTATTCTACTCACAATAAAATACACAGCAGTTAGCAGGCTCAGTGAGCAGCTGGACTCGCATTTGTCGCATGGAATTTTCATGGTGCTGAATGGAAAAGTCACGGGTAGACAGCAGTTCGCTACCTGCTGCAAGTGGGAACAGGTAATCTGTGCACGTGGACTATTTTTTTTTTTTCCAGAAACAGCTCTGCCTCATGGGCGCTGTGCCAACCAGTGATCGTCTGCAGCCCCTTTGACTCTGGTCATATGAAGTTTGTGAGCTGGTAGATGTGAGTGACTGCAGCCTTGGTGTCTCGTTATCCTCAAGGAAATGTGCAGTTGGTGCACATTTCCCCTCAAAGAAACCACAGTTGTTCTGTGTTTGTCATGTGCAGATATCTCACCTTGGAGGACATAAACAATTGATTGGCAGTTTGTCCATCGATCTCCTCGAGCTTCACATACGAGCGAGCTGCAGCGGACCAAGAGACCAGTCCCTACTTTGTAATGACAAGGTGATGATGTCAGGCAGAGAAACAGTGAAAGTAGGGGCTCTTATTCTCAGAGGTACAGTAAAGTCGACTGATAATCTTTTTACATAAATCCCATTTTCTGTTTTTACTACGCATTTACCTGGATTTGATTCTTTGCGAACATTTACTCAGTCAGTTCACACCGCACCAATTAAACGTATGTTTTTCTTTATATTCTTGTACTTCCTGAGCTTCATCTCAATTATTTGTGCAACATCTGTCTGCCGTTTATTTACTTTCTGGGTCTTTGAAATGTCACGGCAAAACGTTGAAGAAAAGCATAGAGTTTTTTAAATGGACTGACAATGAGGTGGAGTTGTTGCTCCCAGTAATACAAAAGTACAAAGTTGCAAAAGCGAGTGAGAATTAAAGAATTCAAAGAAAAGCTATCTGGAGCATGTACGAACTGACATTAATCTTTAATAGGGCTGTCAAAATTGAGAGTAAACAAAACAACTGCTGTATAATGCCCTCCGCTATCTTAGTTTAATTGGTCACATCATATGACTCAAATGCGTCATCATTTCCGAAAGACTGGGGTTACGCTGTCCACACTGTGACGCTAAAACGTCGTTTTCAAATGTATCCACTTTGGAGAGCGTTTTCAAAATGCTGCGTTTTCTTTGACCAAAAACGCAACAACGGAGAGAAAAAGATGCATTTTCAAACGAAAACGTATTAGTGTGGACATGGCCTGTGTTTACCACTGAACCACTGTCTGGGTCAATAGACACGACAAACTAGCTTCCAGCTTGGCTGTGGTGCATGCATATGAAGTGCTCATCAACTTGGATTGTCATGACACTTTGGAAGACACTTTCTCTCCTTTAAGTGTAGAAATGCCACAACGAAAAGCAGAAGCAGTCAGATAAGATGTGAAAACAAAAACACTTTTTGACCAGTCAGACTTGTTAGTGGGGTCTTTGTGAGAACTAGAAAATGGGAACAAAGAACAGTGTCATTGAAATTTATCTTTGAATAAACAAAGATGCATTTGAATAACACAGAAGAGGGTTTGTAACCACAAGTTTGTTTTTTACTTTGTATAATAAATCTCATCAAACATAATAATGAAAACCAGCATATGGCACGTTAGTATTTATCTCCATGTTTTCAGAAACCAGTCAGCATCCAGTTTAATCTTACCTTTGGTAAATTTGAACTGGTCCTTTACATACACCAGAGTCAGATGTAGCCCTTTATATTTGACATTTAACCTGTAGTTAGGTTTGTTTTGTCTCAGTGTTTAAAGAGGTCACTGTCTTTCTGGTAAACATGCACACAGTAATGCAGTGCAGTTACTGAAATGAGGAAATGGAAATAGTGATGACAAAAATATATTTTTAACTTTAGGTCAGCATTAAAATATACCAACAGCAGTGACTCATACTCAGTCACTGCTGCAAAGACAGAGCTGTGTGCACATATATACATTTAAGCTGAACCACACAACTGCAGCAGGACGGAGTTATCGTGCACTTCAGAGATAAATCAAGTGGTTAAGGGTTGGAAACATTGTCTAGCTGAAAGAAGAGGAGACAACATTAGCATGTGCATTGTTAAACTTTCCTGTGTTTCTGGGCATCATTTATTTTTATGTTGTTTATTTTTAAATATTGATTTTTAAACATTTTAGTGCTTATTTGATTGAACAGTGCACACAAAGGACAGTAAATCAGGGACAGAGTGAGGAGGTATGACATGTATGAACAGGCCTGATGGACCCAGACTCAGGCCTCTGCAGCACGCTTTGACCTGTGGTTCACCAGCTCAACCAGCAGCTTGCTGTCTGTTAATTTAGAGTGCATTTAAATGCACTCGGTTTATCCATACATGTAGTCAACTACTTATCCAGTTCAGTGTTGTGTGGGGGTGTTTGGAGTCTTTTTTAGCTGTCATGGGATGAGAGGCGGGAGCATCCTGGAGTGGCTGACAGTTCATCCCAGGGCAGCAATAGGTCTGCAAATAGATTAACAGTTAACAATGTGAGCATTAGACTGCACTCTCACACAGAGACACAAATAAAATGTGATTACAACTGTTCATAAGTGACAACCTGTAGCACGCTCTTACTTTATTTTAAGTGTGTGAGAACTCAGTTTGCGCTTTTCTTATAGACACTCTGTCAGGGCTCTGTGAGCGGGCAGGCGGAGGTGAGGATCCAAATGCAGGACTCGTGGAGACAGGATTTCAACTCAAAAAACCACAGCTTTATTCCTGGTAACGAACAAAACATAAACAGAACAATAAACGCTGAGAAACAGAAACACACAGGCAGGATCAGAGGGTACAACACAACACTGAGCAAAGGCAAACACAGGCTTATAGACACAGGGGAGTAATCAGGGAATGGTAAACAGAAGGGAGACACAGCTGGGAGAGATTAGGGCTAACGAGACAGGAGGAGCGAAGTTTGACACACTGACATAAGACATAACCCTTCAAAATAAAACAGGAAACAATACTCAAAGACGCTTACTAAGAAAACACGGACTTTACACAGGCAGAACTAAGCTGGAACATACTTATTAATAATCATCATCATTGTAGCCTGACAAGAAATCAAGAAAATAACCCAAAATACAAAATCCAACCAAAACATGAGAAACTCAAAATGCTGGGCCGAAACGACCCAGGACCGTGACGCACTCTGTGTGGGTGAAATATACGCTGTGCTGAAGGCTATTAATGTGATAATGTTGTATTATTACTATTAGCATCCGAGTCAGGTGTGAGGTCATCTTTGTAGTAAAACAGTGGTACTGACACAGTGTATTTATAGGTCAGTAGTTGCATTTGGCTTTAGAAGAGCTCAAACACCAAACACTGACACCAACCATCAAACTGCAGTTAAAGTTTTATTTTCTCCTAATAGGAAACTGTCTCACTTAATATCTGTTTTTTTAAGAATCAAACTCTAAAATGAAATTAAGTTTCTGGACATCAATGCAGATGCATAGTGCGCCATCTTTTTTGAAGATGATGACCACCGGGCTACACCATTTTGAGCACGACGGCTCAATCACCCCAAGCTCCAGCATCTTCTCCACCTCCTGTCGCAGCTTTTTCACTGTTGTGGAACCCGGTACGGACATTGGCAGATGGGATGTCCGTCCTTTAGTCGTATAACATGTTTGACAAGGGTGGGCCTACTGAACACAGAGATGGAGTCTCCTGAAGGATTTGGAGTAGCTCAACAGCCTGCTTTGGGATGAGATGAGTCAGCACCGGAGATATATGATCGCTTCCCTGCTCAGGTTCTGTCTTCCCTTCTCTTGGCACTTCTCCTGCCATCAGAGCGTTCGCAGGGCCCTGGTGTGCACGTTCTTCCCATTCTTTCAGGAGATTCACATGGTAATTCTGCTTTGGTTTCTTCTTTTCAGGGTGATGAATCTCATAGGTCACTGTGTAAGGCCCTTGCCAGAAGTTTACTGTTGGCTGAAGGGAAAAGTAACAACACCTTTTGACCAGGTTGAAATTCCCGGTGCTGGGCCTGTTGGTCATACCAGGTCTTCTAGCTTCTTTACTTGAGTATTTTTTTCTGACTACTTTTTTACTTTTACTCCCTACATTTTTAAACAAATATCTGTAATTTCTACTTCTTACATTATCAAAACAGACTTTTGCTTTAACACACTTGAGGGGAGATATTTTTTCTTCACGTTAGATCAAACCAATTTTAACCTAAACAGAAACACGTAAAAAGGAAATCCTGTTCCTGTATTAATAACTAGAGCAGCGATAGGCATCTCCAGGCCTCAAGTGCCAGTTTCCTGCAGGTTTTAGATACCACCCTGGGTTAACACACTTAATTCAAATGATTAGTTCATTACCAGGCCTCTGGAGAACTTCAAGACATGTTGAGGAGGTAATATAGCCATTTAAATCAGCTGTGTTGGATCAAGGACACATATTTAAAACCTGCAGGACACCGGCACTTGAGGCCTGAAGTTGCCTATCCCTGCACAAGAGGATGTTGAATAAAAAGACATGACATGTGCTAAAGTCAGTGGCTAAAAGTGGGAGGGTTTTTTTTTTTTTGCTACAACACTGGAACGACTGCCGCTGTCCGTACGCAAACACACAAACTGTTTGTGTGCAGTTTGTCTCACAATGTGTTGCAGCTAAAGGTCCAGCTGCTTGGTGGCACCTCCACAGACCTACTGTAGTTTTTTTAATTTGACCACTGCACATTAGAGCTCTGAAACTTTAAACTGCATATGTTTAAACGTTACAGGTTACTGTGTGTATTCAGCTTTGACACTCAATCACAGACTTTAAAGGAGACGAGGAAATGACTTTAGTTTGTCACTAGATCATGGTTGAAATATTTTTATTGCTTGAATAGAAGTTCTTGGTGAGAAATAGCCTGTAAATGCTTTTCCTGCTTTTCCTGCATAAAGTTCCAGCATTGCTACATTTCAAACACAACTGTCTGCTCTTAGATCTTAGATGTAAACTGGGGGTGGGACACAACAAATAGATGGCTGGCAGTGATTTTTGAACATGTGGTGTTTTGTTGTGTTTTAGCACAGTGCAGACAGTAGACAGAAGTGTGGGGAGAGTGTGAGGGGAAATGACACACATGCAGTCAAGGCAGATTCAAATCCAGACCCTGCAGTGAGGACTCTAACCTTCAGTACATGTATCACCTGCTCAGCGAGGTTAACTATAACACTGTAAATTCATTCCGACAGTGAGTTAGTGAGAGTGAGTCAAACCCACTTCTTCCTCCAACTAGAGAGAGGCTTTGTGCATGCTTTGAGTTCGCAGACAGTTCTAGTGACTTGTTCCTACTTTATTAACTGGTAAATCTCACAGAAGTCCAAAACAACTCTCAAGCCAAAGTGAAGGAGACAACAACTATTTATTTTTACCTTCAATGAAATTTGTTCCATTGCTTGTCAGAGGTCATTGTTTGCAAGACTCCTGCACGGGATGATGTGGATATTTTTATTTTTATATTTTAAATATTTTACTATTGGCAATCAGGTAGAGGAATAAAATATATCTGGGTATCTCTGTTTAGACTGCAGCCCTCACTGACAGACATGGATATGTGTTTTCCTCTTCAGACATTACAAACAGGTTCACATTCAAGCATCCATTTTAGACTTAGCGCTATTTGGCCAACTTTGCCATTTATTTTCAATATTTAATATGAAATAATCTCAAAATGCAACAGCAAAAAATGATGTTGATTTATAAATAAATACATGAATAATAAATTAATTAATATTTCTCTTAATTCCTAAGAAGTGAGTCAGCTTTGACATGTGGTGTTTTTTGTGTGTTTTAGATAGCACATGACCGTGGGGGAGAGTGTGAGGGGAAATGACACACAGGAAATGTGTGTCATTTCCATTTTTTTCTGTCTGTTAAGCTCTTGCAATGGCCTGAAGCAGAATCAAACCCAGACCCTGCAGATTTTGCCTAAGTTGCTGAGAGGTGGTTGCTGCTGTTGTTGCTTATGAATTCAGTTTATAAGATTTCTGTGTGGGATATTTGATCAGATCTTTTTAGTTTGATATCAACTGTGCCATTTATTTTCAGTATTTAGTATTACATAATCTCAAAATGCAACATAAAAAATGATGGTGATGAATAAATAAATAAATTAATTAATATTCCTCTTCATTCCTTAAACCCAGCAAAATTTTCAAATGAGATGAAAATGCCAGGAACGTTTTTATAAGAAAAAAAAATCTGCTTCATGTGTTCCTCTTAGAGTTTGAACCACCTTTTAAATCAGGATTTAAAAGTCAAATTTGGTCTGAAACTCTTTTTATTCACAATGAAAATAATAGGCAGATTCATAATGTTAGATATACGATGTTTTGTACACATATACGTTTCATTATCACACCATCATCCTCATTAGAGTGTGGTGAATGTATCTTTAAAAAAGTTGAAGGAAGTGCTAAAAAAAGAAACAACTCACTAAGTAACTTCTGTTTTTTGATGATAGACACAGACAGAGTGAAGTGTCAGACGGTGTTCTTCTGCAGTTTAACAACTTTTCTGCATCAGGATCAAAGTCAGAATGAAAATCTTTCATGTTCTCTTCTTCTGCTTCTTGTCAGGTGAGGACTGATGATCTGATTTTGTCTTTAATGCTGATTTTTAATTTTAAAAAAAGTAAACTTTGTAAAACACTTTATAAAATACATACTTACACACACCATATAGTGTTGTTATTATACATCTTATTTTACATTTTATTTTATTTTTTTCATCTGACAGGTCCAGCTGTGCTCGTCAAGGCAAAACATAATATTTGGTCTGCAGCTGAAGGAGTAAATGGCACACTTAACTGCAACTTAACTTTGTCTGGAAGCACAAAGTTCTTCTGTAAGGAAAAATGTGAGCGAGCAGAAGATATCCTCATTAAAACAGATGGAAGCACAGCTCAGAGTGGGAGATTCAGCATTAAATATAAAGATGGATCTTCAGGAAGAGGAATTGTGTTTTTGACCTTCACACACATGATCAAATCTGACTCAGGACTGTACAGGTGTGCTTTTGGAAACTCTTCTCCAGATTCATACTATGACTTTGAGGTCAGAGTTTCAAATGGTGAGTTTTTACTAAAGGTGAATTGAATGAAAAAGTTCAAGTTCACATTCAATTTTTTATTCATCACATACACAGTCATAAAAGTACAACAAGTACAACATTGCAGTGAAATGCTAGTGTACAAGAGAGGGAGGGAGAGAGGCTGCAGATGTGGCCACGCAAAAAGAAAACAGTGAAGGTACACACATCAGGGATAAGAGGAGAGAAAAAGAGCTCTACTCAAACTGGGCTCCTAACTCGGAGACCAGTTTGAGGACAGTAAAAACACCTCACCTCAGCATGAAAAGGGTATTAATATTCACATCTACACCATGTAAACGTACGTGACATGCAACAGGGGGAGGGTATGGGGTAAGGAATGATCTGGTGTAGACAGCGGGCATCTTGTCCTACAGCCGTTTCCAGCGCTGGACAGACCTGCCATCTGCATTGGGTAGGTAGCAAGCATCGGAGGCGTTTGGAATGGGGGAGGGGGGTTTACATCTGTGTCAGTGTACATGCGTTTCACCTGGTTAAGCAAAAGCCAACAGTCCTCCAGCCGATGCAGGTGTACTTGAAGGGTAGAGCAGAAAGACTAAACTAACAGTCTTTTGTGGCTCAAGAGTTGGCAGTTCGTCTTGTAATCGGAAGGTTGCCGGTTCGAGCCTCCAGCTCCGACAGTCTCGGCCGTTGTGTCCTTGGGCAAGACACTTCACCTGTTGCCTACTGGTGGTGGTCAGAGGGTCCGGTGGCGCCAATGTCCAGCAGCCTTGCCTCTGTCAGTGCGCCTCAGGGCAGCTGTGGCTACAATGTAGCTTGCCATCAACATTGTGTGAATGTGTATGTGAATGGGTGGATGACTGAATGTAGTGTAAAACGCTTTGGGGTCCTTAGTACTTTACTAAGTAAAGCGCTATACAAATACGGGCCATTTACCATAACAGTCCTGTTATCAGGGAGAAGAATTTGTTGTTCCGGAGCCCTGTGAGTGAGGGAGATGGTGTTTGGTTAATGCAAACAACTGCATTCAATTTTGCAGTTGGTCTAATGTCCATCACTGGTCACCTGGTCTATCAATTTCCCATTGCAGAGCCGTGAGTTTAATGGTCCTGGGTCATTTTGACCCAGTGCTCTCAGTTTTCTTCAGTTTCTGTATTATGTTAAGTTTATTTGCTATTCTAAAGAGTTATTCTGTGTGTCCTAAGTTGTTCAGTTTAGTTTATTGGTTACTGTTCCCCTGTCTCGTTAGGTCAATTAGGTTCAGCTGTGTCTCCCTCCTGTTTGCCATTCCACGTCTCCCTCTGTGTGTATTTATAGTGTGTGTGCTCTTGTGCTTGCTGCTGGTTCATCTGTGTTGTCTCCCTGAGTCTCCGTTTTAGGTTTCTGGTCTCAGGTCAGTTTTGTTAGTTTTTTCCAGTTTAGGTTTTGCTTAGTTCCCGTCCATGCCTTCACTGTTTCTGTTTATATCACCCTACTTATAAATAAAACTCTCTCACATCTCAGCCATGCCTGCATCTTGGGTCCTTACTCTCAACCTCCACATGCCTGCCACCACAGTTGTGACAGTGAGCTTTTTCAAGATCTTATCCTTATTGCATTCAATAAACGCAGTCTGAGTACTCACGGCTTACCCATCGTCAATCATGTCGGCCAGCCTTGTGGGGTTTTGAACAGCTGTAACTGCTTCCTTTGTTCTTCGATGAGCGAGGTCTGAGCCAGCTCCGATCAACCAGAATTCTGTTATCGTGTTTAATTGGTAGGTGTCGTTCAATGTCCTCCTTTGAGAGTATCACCAGGCACACAACACAACAGACCATCGAGTATCTGGCAGCAAACATTTCTGCGGGACAATCAGGCTCTCCCGAGCCTCGTCGAGAATAGGGTGTCAATTTCTTTAAGGGACCAGTCGGTCAAATCCATAATTCTTTAGGTTTTAGAGAACAAGACTGAGAGACTCTCTGATGGTTAGCGTTAGATGAGACTAGACAAGGACATAGTCCATAAAAATGTGGAGTTTAATAGATGAACTCTACTAATTTAATGTCTAGGATGAAGAGCAAAAGAAAAAAAATGTTTGACCTAAAGCTGATGATCTTCCAAGAGTCTCATCATGCTAAAAAGAAGTTAGTCACCTTTTTTTATAAGTGTGGATAGCAGGCTCATCTTCTAGCTCTGAGAAGATAAATGAAAAAACAAAAACATTCACACTCACCCCTGTGTACTTCTAGGACCTATAACTCTGACCTTTAAGTTAATAGTATGAAAGTAACATTTTGCATGGCTTCATTAAATATTGTACAACAAAAAGTGTTGTTTCTGAGGGGATCAGGTAAGAATATGTTTTTCTGATATGACTGATTCAATATGAAATGATAACTTTGTTTATTTGATCCAGGAAATATAATCATAATATAACAGCTTACAGGTTCAGTTCAGAGTAATTAATGTTCTTCTATTTCACAGATCTGGATAAAAACATTGGTCTTTATCACACAGAAATGAAGGGAGAAAACATCAAATTAGTATGTTCAATTAATGCGTACGGACAGAGGAAGTTCTTTTGTAAGAATCAGTGTAAGAATAAAGGGGAGATCCTCATTGACACAACTAATAACAAAGCTGTGAGTGGCAGATACAGCATTGAATACACAGCAGGATCCATGTATGGACTGTATGCAACCATCACACAGCTGACCAAGTCAGACACAGGATTGTACATCTGTGGTTATGGAAACCCTCTGTCTCCAGATTCATACGAGAGTGAATATGTTCTTGTCAGTGATGGTAAGTTTCTTTTCAAAATAGTAAAAACTTTTTGCATATTCCATGTGCCTTAAAATACTACTACTAATAATAGAAGATCACTACTTGGAAAGTAAAGTAAACACAATCAGAACAACAATAAATAAAATCATGAAACTTTTGGTGATTTTGAGGTGAGATTCTTGTTACTGCCTGAGATCAGCTGATACACTGAGTGAGAGATCATTAGACCTTTCTAACATCAGAGGGTTTGACAAACAAACAAACAAAAAAATGTCCATGTTTTTGTTGCTGAAGATTTCCCAGTTTAATGTCTAACAGTATTACCTTATCCATCAGCTGATTTAACAAGACTGCAACTGAACCTGACTTTGTGGTCTATCTATTTCACTATGCACAAAATGCTGCATTTAGTGCTTCATAAATGTTTGTATTAACCTGTATGATAACATGATTTAAATTAGGCTGCATTTGCCTTTATCATCATTGATTTAATAATCATATCCTTGGTGTTTGTTGTACACTGCTTCAAACCCACCTGCTTCCACACCACAAACAACAGCAACAACACAGAGTGAAAGTGTCACTGCAGGAGTCTCTACACATGGTCCTGACTCCTCCTGGCTTCTGGTTGTGCGTGCGTCCTTGGATGGTGTTTTGCTGATGGCTGTTTTCCTCATGCTCTTCTACATTAGTAAGACAAGGAGGAACTTTGGACTGAACACCAGAGAAAATGACACAAACATGGAGGTGAGTTTGTGTCACTTGTTTTCTGTCTGTTGTTGCAGGTTTCAGTGAGTGTTGTTTATTCATGCTGTCAGTGTGACTTTCTCAGTGAAATCTAGTAAAAAGAGGTGATGTTACCTGCTATTAAAGTTTCCTTAATAATACCATCTTCACCAGCAGAAGGAAGTGAAGACAAAGTGAACAATTTTTATACCAGACAGAAGCATTTTCTATAATTATGTAGATATAAGAGCATACAACATATTTTACTGTCTGTCTGAGGTTATTCCACAACATCAACATTTCAGGGTGTCATATCTAAAAGTGTGAAAGCACCTTTAGGCCTGTTTCCTGACACTATAGTACATGTATGCTGCTCTGAAACTTCTTATGATTTTTATATTGTTAAATCTGTTTTTGTTTTTTTTATTACTCTGGAAAAGAACTCTGTGTTTCTTAGTTTTAAAGTTCAAAGTGCATGAAACTGTGATGTTACATGAGGTTATTTAAAATCTGTTGTGCATCTCAGGTTTATTGTTGGTGTTTTATTTTCAGTTATCTGTCGGGTATGAGAACTTTGATCCAACCTCCAAACACGAAGAGTCCAAAAGCAGCAGGACCAAACCTACTCTGCATTATTAAAGACCAAAATCTAAAAAGTAAAAATTAATTTTGGCCATCTACTCTCTGAGGTTATCTCCTCTTCCACACCTGCTTTTTGTTGATATTTTTGGACATATTTCTGAGATTTCACTAAAAGCTTTGGATACGAGGATCGCCTCCTATATTATTTGCTTCACTATGCTTTAATGTGTTCCTGTTATATAAATGCTTATATGCATTGGCATAGTTAATTGCAGAGGTGGGAAGTAACAAAGTACAAATACTTCATTATGGTCCTTAACTACAATTTTCAGGTATCTGTATTTTACTTAAGTAGTTTCTTTTCTTATTACTTTTTGCTTTTACTCCTTACATTTTTAAACAAATATATGTACTTTCTTCTTCTTACATTTTCAAAATAGACTAGTTACTTTAGGCTTAATGCATTTGAGGGGAGTTATTATTTCATTAATGAGAGCCTTTAAATATCCAACTTAAATAAGAGAGTCTCAAGAGTTGAACTGGGACTTAAACCAGCAACCTTTGAGTTATTGCTCTGAGTTGTGCCCTAACCCTCTAAAGTTAACTATTAAATATTTTAATCAATTGACATCTCCAGTTTTTACTTCTGAGTCTACAGTGGAAGAAATAATCTGTTCCCCTTTCCTTATCAGTTGAACCAGGGCGCCACCTTGTGATAAAAATAGAACATTTCTTCACCCCTGAACATTTTAAAACATGAAATATGTTCAGAGCAAATTACAGTGTGGGGTTTTACCTTACCAAATTATTATGTCTGAGAAACCTTTTGATTGTTTTTCCGCTTATCAGATTTCTAATCAGTTTGATGTTTTCTGGGAGTTTTCATGCGTGACTTTGAACCTGAATTTTAATTTATTTTAACTATTTCCTGTAAAACAGCCACACTGACAAATTGCAGCTCAGTGCTAATCTCCAGGTTACCTCATTTTTAAGAGCTCAGAGAACACAGCTAATTGTTTGACTTCAAATGGCCCCTAGAATACCTCCAAATTAGTTAAAAAAGTGGCTTAAGGACAACAAAGTCAAGATATTGGAGTGGCCGTCACAAAGCCCTCATCTAATTTATTCTTATTCTGGGTATCAGCTGTGTGCTTTGGATCCTGCACTCTTGGTGGCGCTGTCACTTGGTGTTTGCTCTCTCTGCGGTTGAGTATCACTTCCTGTTCCTGCTCAAATACTCAGGGTGTTTTTGAGTAGCTTATCTGCTTAGCAATTTAATTAAAACTTTTAGATAGATTCTTTTTTTAATAGCATAATCTTCTTTTCTTGTGATTTTTTTGGCTGATCTTTGGGTTTTGCTTAGCACTAGCACTGATTTTATCAGTGTGGTTTGGGTTGTTTTCTGTCTCTAAGGCTACGTCCACACGTACCCGGGTATTTTTGAAAACGGAGATTTTTCTATGCGTTTGCACCTTTCGTCCACACGTAAACGGCGTTTTCGGTCACTGAAAACGGAGATTTTTAAAAACGCCTGCCAGGGTGGATATTTTTGAAAACTCTGTTTTTGCATTTACGTGTGGACGAGGAAAACGGAGAAAACGCAGCGTCATAGGTGTGCGCCTTTTTTGACGTCACACTGTGCGCCACGTTTTGTTGCAGTGAAATGATTTTCTACAATACTGTTATTGTTAATTCCCACACGTAGGACTCGGTTCTGCTTCTATGCCCCATCTTTGTTTACTATTTCCCACTGAGGCTTCTAGACTTCTGATTGGCCAACATTTCTACACGATTAGGAATATATCGCCACCTGTTGCTTTGGCATGTTCCTAGCAGTGTTTTCCTTCATTTTTGCGTTTACGTGTGGACGGGATTATTTTTTAAAACAAAAACGGAAAATCTCCGTTTTCAAAAATACCCGTGTACGTGTGGACGTAGCCTAAGAGAGAGAGACGGTTTTATGCTTGGACATGTCTGGAACTGGCCCGAGTATTTGTTACTTTTATTATTATTTTATTTTTTACTTTTGTTTTTGCTTTTTGTTACAGTGCACTGAAAGAAGAAATTTGAGAGTTGTTATTCACCGGTGGTGATATTTTGTGAGTTCATGATTTAACAATCAGCTCTCTTTTAAGCAGGCCTGCAAGATTGAAATCTAGAGTGCTATGAAATATTCTTACTGGAAACAGTCGCAAAGTTTGCTTCTCCATGATTACATGGATGGAGTTTGGAGAGATTCACTTATCTGGGACACTGATCACATGAGATGGTAAGTCCTGAATCTAAAAGGATTGTACCGGTTCAATCCATTCGAAAGTCATAAAGAATTGTCTTCTCTATGATATGACGTGGTATTGCTGTGAGTGAACACTCAGACGCGTGCACGAGAGGCTTCACTATCAGCAATGATGCGTGCGAGGGACTGACTGTACTGTGACAGACTGATGATGTAAATAAAGCTTTGACTGACTTGAAACTGAGAGAAAGACTGCACCAACTTTAGGATTAGTAAATGTTGAGAAATTCACCCAGCCGGTAAGAAAAGGGTGGATGCTTTGTTTTGTTTTGCTTTGTTTTTTTGCAGGAGCAGAAGGATGATAGAGATCAGAGAGGAGAGAGAGATTCAAAGTTCACATGAGTGTGTGGACCTGCAGACTTAACCCTCCAGCTGCCACGTTTCTGTGTTACTGATTTTGGGTGAAGGAAACTGAGTTTTTACTGGCTGGATGTTGGGGACGGTATCACATTGTCTTGTTGGAAAAATTAAATGTTACAGGGAGGAAAAGGTGTATACAATGTGAAAATATATTATGTTAAAACCAGTTTCACTTCTTTCACAGCAGCAGATTGTTATTGTGATTTACAGCAGCACCTGTGGAATCTGTCCATACAGGCCAGACATACAGGACTCCACTGGCTAATTGTTTTTTCTAACACAGGGCTACAGAGGAGAATTTCTGACATGATTTGAGAACTAATGTCACTAATCTTTTTCTTTTCTCCTAGTTTTGGTGAGTCCCTGTTGGGTTTGCGCTTCAACAGGCCCGCTAGTTCAGATTATTCCCGTGAAGAAAGCAAGACAGAACAGGGATCGATCCATTTTCACATGCTAGCAAGGGGAGCCAGACGGCAGCACTTCTGCCCTCAGTGTCAAATAACCAGCTTCCCCTGCAGCCTTTTGTTCTGTGACACACAGTTTACACAAACACCCATTGTAAAATCCCCCTATGGTGTGCTCTGTATGTGTGTATGTATGTGCGATCATGTGTATGCGTGTGTGCGTGTGTGTGTGTGTGTGTGTGTGTGTATGTGTATGTGCACGTGAGTGAGTGTGTGTGAATGTGGGTGTTTCTATGTGACTTCCTGCTAAAGGGTCATCTTCCCTCACCCTGTATATGCCTTAATTCCTGTAATGGTCTAACCATACACAAACACAGGTGAGGTCATAAATGGCAAGAAGTAAACATCCTCACTAAATAAGGACAGAAACAGAACCTTCACATAGGATGTGCTTGTAGTTAAACACTACAGCTAATTACCCATTCAACAGGCTGGGGAGGAGGATAGAAACAGAAGAATGTCTTTGATCATACAGTTTGAACCAAGGCTTACAAATTTAAGTACAATAATGGCAACATTTAACAATTTTACTCTAACAGTCCCTCCTGTGTGTCATTTTTATACTTAAATTTCCAGTTATACACCCCTTGTGTTTGACAGTTTCAGTGTAGGCATCATTTACACACAGCTCCCCATGTCATTCACTTCCTATCGCTGAAGAAGTTCACAGTTGATAAATGTGTTAGCAGTTATCCTGTTTCTCATTGAATCTCATACACAGTAAACTGCATCCTGCAAGTAAACAAATGAATGTAAACAGTCTGCTGTAAAAGAAGTAATAGTCAAAGGAATTTGCAAAGAAAAGCGTCTGGACTTCTTTGAGTTGCTTGAAGACGTTTCACCTCTCATCCGAGAAGCTTCTTCAGTTCTAAGGTCAAATGGCCGAGAGTCCCAGATTTAAACCCAGTGGGAGTATCCCCCCAAAGAGGGACAAAGGACCCCCTGGTGATCCTCTAATCACATGAGCCAAGGTGTGAAAGTGGGTGTGGTACCTAATCAGCCAGGGTTTCGGGTGAGCTCATTGTGAAACCTGGCCCCACCTTGTCATGTGAATTCCTGAGGTCAGATGGCCCAGGATGTGCGTGGGCGTTAAGGCGTCTGGGGAGGGAACTCAAAACTGGATTATAGATGGCAGACAGTTGGTGTCGTAAACCACCGCCTCTGTTCAAAGATGGTCGCTCACAGTGGACATAGATGGCCTCTTTCACTCCTCTTTCAAACCATCTGTCCTCTCTGTCCAAAATGTGAACATTGGCATCCTCGAAAGAGTGACCTTTATCCTTTAGATGCAGATGGACTGCTGAGTCTTCTGTAAAAGAAGTAATACTTGTCTCAACACAGGATTTGTCTCACATTGTATGCTCATTTTCTCACTGTAATATTCACATTTTCCCAACAACATAGTGTAATAGCATAATCAACATATAGCCAGTAAACACAGTTTCCTTCACACTTAAACCCAGTAACCCTGTGGTAGAAAGAACATTAACCAGTGGTGTGTCCTGCTGTAAATCACATGATTAAACCCTCTGCTGTAGAAAAGTAATGTAGATGTTAGCGCTGCAGAGGTGCACACACACTTTCTCACAGTGACCTCTGCATTGTGAGCAATACAAGGTCATGAATAACACACCGCTGGTAAATTCACAGACACAGAAAGTGGCTATTAAAAGGCTAAGTCGGCCTGGCCCAAAGCTCATGCAACCCAGGATGTTGCTGTCACCTTTTGGCCCCTGTAAAAACAGAGAAACCCACATCCACCCTTTTGTCATTTCTGGGTGGAACAGGTGCAATCTTACATGTTGATGTCAAGTCAGTCAACTTTTATCAGCTTTTATCAGTCCAGTCAGTGTTCCCCATTTTTTTATTCATTGTTGATAGTGGGATCTATTGTTGCATTTCGTTTCCACCATCAGCAATATGACACCACTTCAATAAGAAAAAGAATTTAGACTGGATTACCTCACTGAATCCTGTTAGACAGGGACTCGCTTTCTGATTGTCCCAAATAAGTGGCTTTCTGCAGAGCCCATTTAATGTGGAGAAGCTCACTTGCGATTGTTTTCCAACAACATGTTGTATAGTGCTTCCAGTTCAAAACGTTCAGATCTGCTTAAATGACAGAGATATTATCAACAAAACTTTCAGTGCACTATGAAAGTGACAAATTAAAAAAGGAAAAAGGCCTGGTTAAGTCATGACACACGCTGTCTAAGATGCTGTCTGGTCTTGATGAGCTTCATTTTATGTGTGTATGTAGAGTTTGTAGGATTAATGCATTTTCTGTTTGTGTGTGTAATTTCTTTGTACCTCTCTCATTTTCTGGTCCGGACTCCTTTCAATTTTCCCACTTAAAGCAGTCATTTTCCTTTTTCCCACTTTTGCTAACCCAAATTTGATTTCCCACACTAAACAACAGCATTCATCTATGTTCTCACCTGCTCCTCTCACTCGTTCTCCTCTCCCACTTCAACAATCCAATGGATTTGTCTTGTGCATTCTCCCACTATCTCTTTCATTGCCATTCCACTCCAAACATGGCAAATGTCAACTCCGACAGTCTTCTCAAAAGTCCTCTTCACACACAGTGAAGCTGCAGCTTGCTGGAAACGCATCTCCATTCAGTCAAGGTGATGGGTGTTCTTTCTCCCTGATGCCGTTTGAACACACTGCTTTCGTTGTCTTCAGGCAGAACTTCCTTGGAGCTCACTTTTCAAGATGAGGAACACAGAACTGAAGCTGTAAACACAATTCAGCCAAAAACTCGGCCTGAGTGTTTCTAATGATGTTTAACCTATAATTTTCTTCCAACTGCTGCATGTGGAAAATTGATCCAGGTCTGCTCTTCACCTGCAAGTGACACACTGAGAGACATTTCCATCATTCTAATCACTGCTTAAACAACACACATCTCCTCTCTCTGGTTTTTGAACTCTCCTTTCTTAAAAACAGAAAGTGAGATGTTATTTGTTTTAGGCTGAGAGACACCAAACATTCTTCATATCATCATTATTTTTGTTTTCATCAACAACAACACAACTATTTTATTTCTTTTTTGTCCACTAGGGTAGATGGTGACCTGCAGTATCACCCTCAGCCCCATATGGAGACAATTCTCACACACACAGTGACGTCAGACATTCATCTGCTTTGTGCACAATTTCACTCCTTTCCTTTCTTCAATGATCTACATACTACGTGCTGCCCGGTGAATACGTTTCAATGTATTCTATCCCCTTTCCAAGGCAGACTTACTCAGTTTATTCCCCATTACAAGACAACAATCAGCCACACTCACTCGTACGCGCATTCATTCACACTTTTTAGGCCTATGAGCTCTGTTGAAAGCTCTCTAACGCCCAATGGCGGAGAATTCAACCATCGCAAACTCTCCTAACGCCCCAAATGGTGGAGAATCCGAACCCTCCTCACAGCGGAGTAACTGAATCCTAGGTTGTCTTTAAAATCTCTCTACGCCCCCCCAAATGGCGGAGAAGCCTGCGTGCTCACACGTGGCTGGCGCGCTCCCGGACCCGCGTTTAACGCACAGTCACAGTGACGCATAAGGCCCTCTCTCTTTACTTAATGTTGTGTTGCTTCTCGTTCACGGGGAGAGCCTCTGGATTCCGTCAATCACCATCCAACCCGAGGGGAGGTCAGACGCTAACTCACCGGCCTGGTCTCGAATTCACATCCAGGACTCTCTTCACGCACCCCGGGCGCCATGGCTGTCGACAGACTTCGGCGGTCTTCGTCTCCCCCTTCTCGGTGGACACACACATGGGGAAACCATGTGTCAAAAGGGGGAGTCCACCATTAATATGAAACAATGTTTTCCAGGATGATTCTTCTATGACTTTACTATGATTTGTGTGCTTAGCAATCCATGTACAGGTAAAACTTCTACAGGGGGTACATCAATGCCCTGATAAGTTTATGATGACCCATAAGTAAAACTCGCTGAACAGAAAGTAAAATGTGCTTTCTCCAAAGGTTGATTCTGTTCATCTGGACGTAGCGTTTTCAGTGGGAGAAACGTTTCGTCACTCATCCAAGTGACTTCTTCAGTCTCAGCTGACTGCAGGTTTCCCCAATCTAAAGTGTACTTTGATAATGGTTGATATGTTTTGAATTGGTTAGAAGTTTTTTCCTTCTAGAAAAGGAGGAGAAGCTTTTGCAGAGAACTAGCGGGATGCAGAGACTATTCCAGTTGCATCAAACAGGTGGGAGAGAAAAGACTTGCTTGCTCAAGGAAGCACGTTCCCAGAAGCCCAGTGGGTACATCTGAAGGGGAGCAAAGGTGGACAGGACCACTCGAGTTGGTGGAGAAAACATCTTATGTGATCTAGCTGAAAGGAAAGAGAGCCTAGGAGGTCCGAAAGGCTCTGGGTCAAAAAAAGGGGAACTCGGCTGAGACCCCCAAACATAGATCCCAGCCTGGGGCAGAAACGAATGATAATGCACGACTCACCGTGAGGCGTAGGCACCATGTGTTATTTAAGAGATCATCTTGGTCATTTGATTTAACTGCTAATTCACCCACTTAGATAGACTCAGTAGGAGTGCATGCGGGACGTGTTAATGACTGAACTCAGGGATGAATTGATCTCTCATAGGAGAGATCAAAAGGGGGAATTGTGAGAAGCAGAGACGACAGAGCTGCCATTAGTTGGATAAGGAATATAAGGAAGGAATTGGTAAGCCAAAGCAAGGAGAACATCGTGTGCGAAGAAGTGGGCAGCAAGGACACAAGATAGGGAGGCAGGAGATACAAAGGGCATTAGCAGGCACCTAGTTTTGAGACACAAAGGTTGTTGACTTCTGTGTATCAATGTGTGCTGCTGGGACTGCCCCAGCGGATTTTGATGTTGGATACTGAGCTATGAAAATTCCCAAATACATGTAATACAATTAATTGATTGTTTATTTTTAAAAAACAGAACTGGGATATTACACTGTTTTATGATGCATCATAAAGAAATACTGTTTGCATAGAATCGTGGCCTTGCTTTTCTGATTACAAAGAGAACAGAACATACTGCACGGGAGATTCTCCCTCATCTCACACAGGAGGAGAAAAACAGGAACCCAAGGTCGTAACTTATGCTCACTGAGAAACAGAAAGAATGTGGATGTTTAAGTTCTTTATGACTTTGGAGGAGACCGAGGCTATAAAAGTTTGAGTAACGGTCCGACATTTTGAGATGTGCCCTCTCGTGCAGATCTCCCATCCGGATGATTGTACTGCTCAAAGTGTTTGTATGGTATAAAGAGAATTGTATTGATTAAAGTGATTGTTGATTGAGCATTTGAACACAGAGTGTTCAGCCCGAAGATCAAAGACTTGGGGTAATTTAACAATCTTCAGAGCATACCTCCACCTCTCTAGGCTGGCTTACACATGCTCCACATTTAACTATGAGACAAAAATACAGTAGAAACGCTGTTGCTTGTCCCAGGAAAATATAAAACGTGGTCCATCCTGAACTCTGTGGCTGTGAATTCAAAGTTGGTCTCTGATTCTCAAACAGACCAGAGGTTCCTGTGAAGAGCATAAAAATATACATTTGTTGACACTTGTTGGATTTGAACTTCAAGAAGTGACATTTATCAGCATTTATATATTTATTCAGCATTTTTATGCAAAACAGCGAAAGTTATAGTGATAATTATCATACAAAAATATAATCTAATAATTAACTTACTACTGATCTTAAGCCAACAGCTGGAAGAGCCGTAACCATAATCCGTGTTCACCTCACACAGGTACAGACCAGAGTCATCAGTCCTGAGTCTGGACAGTTGAAGTCTGATTCGTCCTTCTCTGAGGGCGTCTTTGTCACTCTGGACTCGTCCTGAAAACTTTTCATCCTGAGACCCTGACACCTCAACACCTTCATGAACATGATACAGGACTGAGGATTTAAGCTCAGTTTTCATTTCACAGTAGATAAAAAGGGTTTTGGTGGATCTGTCAGGTTTGGTGGTGAACGTCCACTCCAGTGTGATGTTGTGGTTCTCCTCTGCCTGATAGGAGGTCTGTGTCACATTGACTACAAATGATCCTGTTGAGGAGACAGAGAGGGAAAGAGAGGAGCAGACACACTGAGAACTGGAACAAATCTGTTGTTGAGCTTTATTTGGAGTTCATAAAGTGAAGCTGTAAACTAACCAGAGACACATGAGGTGAGGATGATGAGCAGCAGGATCCTGCAGATCATCTTCTCCTGTGAGAGGAGACAGAGGCGAAGAGTCATCAACACATGAGGTCAAAGGTCAGTCAATACAGCTAGAAGAACGAAAATCTACAGTCTGACTTCATTCACTCATCACAACATCTACAAACAGACACAACAAGAAGCTGCAGACATATCAAAGCACATTTGAAGTCATTTAGAAACAGTGTTGTAGTTACAGTGTTTGTCCAACAGGGTAAAAAGTAATTTGCAATGTGGTTATGTTATAAAAATATGAGTTCAAGCGGATACCTTATTCAAATATAACAACATAACTTGTATAAACATCATCAGTATAATAGGAATGATAAAGTGATAAAGACTGACAAAGAAAACAGGAGGTTTCTCCAAGGTGAGAATATAAAGTGTAACTCGTAAAATGTGCCTCTGTGAGTTCTCACATTACAGTGAAATCAGAAATGACATCGTCACTTGTTCAGCTTTGTAAAAAATGACAATGGATGTATTAAAGAGAGAGAGAAAGGGAGAAAAGGGGGACAAACTTTGTGAAAATAAACGATGCAAACAGTCTGTATTAGACTGTAAAATCAGCTGGTAAAATAATAGTATTATATCTAATGATAACGAGAGCAGAGATTTCACTTGAAACACTCTCAGAGACATTTGGCATCAAAACGAACTGTTCCTAGGAGAGTTCCTACATATATAAGTTGCTACAGAAAGGAACTCAAGCTCAGTCAGTGAAACCTGTTCATGTGTATATTCGTGTCTTACAGCAGGATTTTTCTTTTTTTAACCAGCGACAAACATTTCTGCTTCAGTTTTTGTTGCGATTATAACTCGTGTCAGTCATGTAGTAACATTCTTTTATTTTTCTGGACTTAAAGAAAATGTTTGATTCCAGATCTATCGACTCTCATGTTTCTTCCTTTTACTCGGTGTGAATCAAAGCCGTTCAATGTTTTACATGAACTTGTTTTTCTTGTGTGTTTCTGACCAGTCATTCATTTCTAACCAGCAGCTTCTTCCTTCTCTGAGACATTAACACTTCTGCTGACCGTCCCTTCGTTCATCCACTGCTCATTAAATTATTCATGTGAATAAAGTGGACAGCTCGCTGCTCGCTCTCTTCTAAACTGATGATTAAAAGCTGCTGGAGATTTGACTGTTTCTATTTTTCATGTTCAGTCCTTTAAAACATATTTAATTTTAATATGTAAAACTCAGCAGGGTTCAGGGCTGGACTGGGACAAAAAAATTGGCCCGGGGATTTTGACTAGAGACCGGCCCACTGGGTATTACAGGAAAAGCCATGAAGCCTTTGAATGAAAGCAAACTCTGTTGTGACAGTGATGTACACTGTCTTTTTGGTATATATTAGGGCTGGGCATCGTCATTGATTTCTATAATCGATTCGATTCCAATTCACAAGGTCCTGATTTGATGCGATTCAATTTTGAATCAGACATTCAGAAATATTATAATTCTAATCTTTTATCCGTACTGAAACTGTGAGACTTCATCAGAGGTGTAAACATCACAGCAGATGCCTTTGTGTCAAAGTAAGTGAGGATAAAACAGAAAAACATGAAGGAGATTTTCCTGGCCTGGCTTTTTATAGGAAATAAGCTTAAAAATATTCTGCAGTAGAACAAAAGCTGGAGAAAACCATGAATCAACATATGAACATTTCCTGATGCTGCTGAAGTGAAGCAGAGCAAAGTTACAGAGGTTTTATTAGAAATACAGCCAAGTGTTTTGCAATTTTGCATAATTTTAAAAAGTTTAAATTTCTTCAGTATTCTACAGCAGAAATTAGGCTGTTGTCCGAGGTCATTTATTTTAAAAAAAGAAAAAAAAGACAGCAGCCGACAGCGCTGTAAACAACATAGACTGGTGGGTAATAAGCGAATGAATAATGCAGAAAACAGATATTTGAGATGGGAAACTGTTCTTGAAGTACACTGAGAGAGAGAGAGAGCTGTGCAGGAAGTGTGATTTTGTCATGGTGGAAACAAAACAGCAAACGTAAAATGATGACATTTATCAAATGTGAAGTGTAGTTTGGATCTTCTTTTGCTGTTGGTTCAGTGAATTTTGGTTGGATAGAGACAAAACCTGCAGCTCAGATTCTAGTGCAAAAAAGACATAAACACAAAGTGAGGACCCGCGGACGCATCAGAATAAGTGAGCTGTCGGCTTTCAGTCCCAACGGTGTGTCCATGTTTGTGCCGTCAGGTGAGAAAGCCGAGAAATAGAAAGCTGATTCTGATGCGTCAGTCCACGCTCTGTATTTACGTCTTTGTGTGGAATCCGTGTACCTGCTGTCATTTGCTGTTTGGTGGTTGTTGAAATAGTTTTGTGAGCTTTAACCTGAGATTCTGGTGTTTCTGGCAAAATACGTTTATATTTAAATGTCGATTCAGGATTTAATGAATCGATATCGCTTTATTCAAGGTACTCACTTCTCTCTATCTCCCTGCCCTTTCAAATGTACACACGAAGGACTACAGGAATATCTGGACCACGGCCAATCAGAGAGGTCCTGCCCCTAACTATCTCTGATTGGTTTAGACCACGATATGGGCATAATGTGTGTCTCTTGTTGACCACACAGAGACTTTCAGACTTGTGGAGACTTTTTTTTCTCCTCGAAAAGCTAGTCCCACCGGTGCGACTTAGGATTTTTTTGTGGCACCATTGAAAAATTTTGTGGCATTTGCGACTAAATTGGTCGCACTCTAGAGCCCTGCTAACAGAAATGATCCAGCCACCCGAATCAAACATGATAAACTACACAAAGCTCTCATCACCCAACGGTGATGTCAAAGCACATAAAACCATAATGAGCTTAAATTAACAAATCTCTGAAAACACAAAACACCAAATTAATGGTTCATGTCTCATCTTTACTCCTTCCAACAGAGTCTGTTCTGCCTGCAGTGGGAAACCTTCAGTCTCCTCAGTCCAGAAAAGAGGTTCTCAAACCTTTCAGAGTACAACATTATCCTATATAATCAACCTCAGTTTCACATGATGATGTGTACTGACAGGAATATTTAACATCGTTCACAAGATAGCTGGCTAATAATTCACTGGTAGCAGGAAAGAAGACACGGAATTACAGTGAAAATAAATAAAAGATAAAATACATACGTCTGCCGTGTGATTTTTCTTTCACTCTGTACCTGTTTCAGTCCTTACAGTACACTGAACCAAGTGTAGTTTCATATGCAAACACAGCTGTCACGCCCAGCCTCCTTGGTTCAGGTCACATGAGCGAGTTTGTGTTTGTGTTCACTTCAGCTTCAGTTCAGTTTTCATTAACTTCCAAGAAAGGCGCTGTTGTTATTTTGGGTTGGTTTCATGAGTAATGTTTGAAGACAGCAGTAAAACAGGAATGATGTACAGGAGGAAAAGAAATGTTGTGTGTAATCTATTTGTGTGTTGTTCTTGCAACACACAAATTTACCCTTTCTGTGTACAAGAGGCTGCTGGGAAGATTAAGCCAGGCTCCTGATGACATTAAAAAACATCCAAGATGTGCTCCTGTGATATACTCTACAGACCAATACAGATCCCAAACAAACTTCAACACCAGCATTCCCAGTATGGTCACAATGATGTAAAATTCTCTCTTCTTTGATTGGTCAACCCTGTCTCTGCTCTCTTCTCTTGGGCCCGGATGAATTAAGACACAGAGAACAGAAAGGCTGCAGAAGGAGGAGACGGTACGACACGATGTTGTAAACAACACATAGCAGACCTGTCCACACTTTCATGCTTTACACCATTCTTTATTTACTCAGTTGCTGTACACAATTACATGGTTGCAGCGTTTCAGTGTAAAAAGGGTAAAAATGTGTAAACAGAAAATGTACGAGCTGTGATAACTGTTTCTGATAGAATGAAGACTAGACTGATATATTAAATATTCCTTTATTGAGTGAGAAACTCAGACCATGTCATAACTGCTTTAAGTCATACAGACTAGATATCAGAGCCTTAAACAGGCTGACTTCTGCTAAATGGGTCAAACTGGGCAGAAAGTATACAAACACATAACATCCTTATAGAATATGATGTAACACTATAGATCAACTTACCTCAGAATATATAAAGCATATAAACAATTACAGCAATATGATGCAACAAACACAGCAGTGCTACTAATCCAAAATACTCAAAGCTTCATAGAACTGAAACAAACATTTATTTTTAGCTCCATTCTGCTGCTGATACACACTTCAGGTTTCTGAGGTGTTGCTACCTTTTTTTGCATAAACTTCTTTTAATAAATAGAAAATAGTTGTTACTTTTTACATTTTTAACCCTTAAAATGCTTTTTTTTTTTTTTTGGCACAATCCACTTGTTGGAAGACAATCTCAAAACTCACTATTTCATATATTTGCAGTGCTACTGTTATTAATAATAGAGTCTGGCACATGTTATTAATTAACATCACATTGATTATTATGCATTGTTATTTTTGTGCAAGGAGAGCAAAATAGATAAAACTCCCTCTCAGCTTGTTTGTTGCCAAAAATGGCCACCTTTTGTTTATGTTCACAAAATGCTATAATATATATATATATTAAAACATTTTTCTACTTTGACCAACTTGACTCTTTAAATTAGCACCAGTCCTTGTCACCAAAACAAAAATTTTATCTAAATTCATTTTTTACCCTTTAAATGCCAGTGAGATTATATATTGCCAGTAACCTTTCAGAAAAAAGGGGATAAAGGTCTATGTTGTTTTTCACCATATAACTGATGAAACTTCCTAGTTTTTTTCAGCTGAGTATTGGGAAGGAGGCAGTCTTGCAATTGTTGAGGTCATTAGTGTGCGCCCCATTTCTTCCAGGATAGCTCTTCATTTGTAGGTTTTAGAGGACTCCTACTACCTTGAAGTGGTTTTCATGGGACAAAGGCATTGTATTCCAAGACATCTGGGAGATTGTAGAAATGAGCAGTAATGACCTTCTTGCCATCTTTCCAGAAAAAATAAGTGATCTGGAAGCTGTTAGGCTTACTTACAGCAGTAGCACATTCTGCACCTGCATAAACTTCAGGATACATTTACTAACAGTGTTTGTTGCTGTATGTGCTGCAGCTTTGAATTTTTTTTTTTTTTTGAGAGAGTTAATATTTTGGCTATTGTGTCTTGTTATGAAAAGTAAAAGAGTAAAAGTGTTTTTAGCATTTGCTTCAAAGCTAAGTTTGACTAGGAAATTCAAAGCTCAATAGCCTGCATCAACAGAAATTCACTGCAGCCTGTGTAATATTTGATGGGTCATAATTTATTCCAGTCTATCTTGCAAATACATATTTGCGTTGCAATGACATGCACAAACACAAACTATTAGATCCTTAAGATTAAACCTATGTCAAAATTGTGTCATTCTTTTGGTCCATTACAGTGTAGTAAGGCATCAAACGCCCCTATTTGAAACTAAGAATATTACATGAAATTGGTTGTTTGCTCAAAAATGGGTAAATGATGTAATTTGGTAAAAAAACAAAACAAAAACAAAAACAAAAGAGAACTTTATTTTTTATGTGTTGAGTTTAGAATGAAAGCAGTTTTACCTAAATTGCATTATTTAGCACTGTTTTAGACTGTCAAAAACAAGGAATTTAAAAATGTCATAATAGTGGGTTTCAAGTGGCCAAAAGTTGCCATAATAGAGGCAAGAGGAACAATGTTTAGTGTATATATTTTTGATGAATTTAAGAAGCTGAAAATGATTAAAGCTGAAAAAAAGACCCTTTGATTCCATTTGCATTAACACAGCAAAAATGGTAAAAAAAAAAAAAAAAGAAAAGAAAAAAGAAAAAAAAGAAGTGGTCACAAATGGCCAGCACAGAGCCCAGAGGGTTAATGCGTAAAATGAAAGACTCTTTTACAAACACCAGAGGCGGAGCCAGACATTTTATACACCTGGGGCTTAGCCCTAAAGGGTAGTATGCATGTGGGATTGACACACTAGGTACAAGATACATGTTCCGCAAACAACCATTTGACTAACATGTGTGCCTCAGCTGACTCTTGTTCCATCTCTCTTCTCCCTCTTTGTACTAACAATCAAGCCAAACACCAACATCATCAACTATACAGTTGAAACCAGATATTTATGTACTCTTCAGATAAAAACACAATAATTTTTTTAAAATTCTAACATCAAATCAGACTAAATTTTTTTTTAAATCGATAAATATAAAAAAAACCAAACATATTTGTTAAATTTAAGAGTAAAGAGAGAAATCGTCTGTATTTCTTAATTGCAAATGGCACCAAATTGTATTCAAAATTGAGCCACACTTATGGAGCTCCACAATTCTTTTCCTGGTGTTTTGGTTGACATCTCTTGATTTTCCCATGTCAAAGAAACAGGCTCTGTGTTTTGCCTTATATGCATCCACAGGTGTGCCACCAATTTACTCACATGGACTCTACTAACCTATCAGAAGCTTCTTAAGCTCAGAACGGAATCGTCTGGAGTTTTCTTATTAATTAACAATAAACTTCGTGTATATGTACTCCTAAATTTGATGAAAGGGATAAAAATAGACAGCTCTGTCTCTCTTTATTCTGACATTAAACTAATTCAAAAGATATTTCAACATTTATTTATCTAAAACAAAACAAGTTTACTCTAAAATGATGTTTAACAGTAAAAAAAAAATGTTTTTATGTTTTTTCCCTAAAGTGTATGTAAACATCCGGTTTCAACTGTGAATATACTGCTGTGTATTGAAAATTCTCTTGTTACAACATACAAAGCATAATATATAAAATAACATCTACCTGAGTTTTTTCTTTGAAAGAAGCTCCTTATGTCCATTCTTGTATATCAGTACATAACTGAAACTGATTTAAAGAGTTTGTTTAGCCATGGAGGGAAACAACTGAAAATATGAAATAAACACACATGTAAGCACAGACTCTCTAAAAAAACAGCATTGTTGTTGTTCGGCTTTTCATTTCGCCATTTGTTGATTCACTCGAAGAGCAAGTAACGTAATATGGGTCAAGTGATCAGTTTGATATCAATCTTTTGTGATACACCGTCATATTTACATTATTTGTACAGTAGAAATGATTTGTTTAGATACCTGGTCAAACTTAAGCTCTCCTCTGTCTGCAGCAAACTCGCAGGCAGCAGCTTCTCCCCCTTCGCTCCAGGGGCGGAGCGGGGGGGTGGCTTACTGGGCTTAAGCCCGGGTTGTTTTTTCAGAAGCCCGGGGTCTTTTGGAGTGTAATTTTTTCATAGTTAGATGCCTGGCTGACAACTGTATAAGACAAAAAACTACACACAATATCCGAAGCACATAGTGCACACTGTGGGAATTTACGACTGTGCGTAAATCCCCCCTAATATTGGTATGATCCGAGCTCAGGCACTAAGCGGGGCGGGGCAGCTGCTGCCTGCAAGTGCTCTGAGAGAAACGGAGCGAGGCAGACAGAGGAGAACTGAAGTCTGACCAGGTACCAAAGCAAATCATTCATACTGTACAAATAATGTAAATATGACGGTGTATCATGAAAGATTGATATCAAACTGATCACTTGACCCATATTACGTTACTTGCTCTTCAAGTGAATCAACAAATGGCGAAATGAAAAGCCGAACAACAACAAAGCTGTTTCTTTAGAGAGTCTGTGCTTACATGTGTGTTTATTTCATATTTTCAGTTGTTTCCCTCCACGGCTAAATAAATCGGTTTCAGTAATGTACTGATATACAAGAATGGACATAAGGAGCTTCTTTCAAAGAAAAAACTCAGGTAGATGTTATTTTATATATTATGCTTTGTATGTTGTTCAGTAGATTCCTATGCAAAAAAAGAGGAATTTCAACACACAGCAGTATATTCACAGTTGAAACCAGATATTTACATACACTTTATGGAAAACACAAGAACATTTTTTTACTGTACAACATCAATTTAGAGTAAAGTTGTTTTGTTTTGGATAAATAAATATTGAAATATCTTTTGAATTAGTTAAATGTAAGAATAAAAAGAGGTAGCTGTCTATTTTTATCCCTTTCATCAAATTTAGGAGTACATATACACTAAGTTTATTGTTAATTAATAAGAAAACTCCAGGCTATTCCGTTCTGAGCTGAAGAAGCTTCTGATAGGTTAGTAGAGTCCATGTGAGTAAACTGGTGGCACACCTGTGGATGCATATAAGGCAAAACACAGAGCCTGTTTCTTTGAAATGGGAAAAATCAAGAGATATCAACCAAAACACCAGGAAAAGAATTGTGGAGCTCCATAAGTGTGGCTCAGTTTTGAATACAATTTGGGTCCATTTGCAATTAAGAAATACAGATAGTTTCTCTCTTTACTCTTAAAGTTAACAAACATGTTTTTTATATTCATCAATCTAAAAAAAAATAAACATTTAGTCTGAGTTGATGTTACAATTAAAAAAGTGTTTGTGTTTTTATCTGAAGAGTGTGTAAATATCTGGTTTCCACTATATATTTGATGATTGTCAGCACAAAGAGGGAGAGAGAGGAGGATGGAGAATGAGGACAGAACAAGAGCAGGTGAAACACACATGTTAGTCAAATGGTTGTTTAACAAAAGTATCACCGTATCATAGGTACTCATGTATCTCGTACCTAGTGTTTCTTTTTAGGTTTGTTATTTTTCAAATTCTACATTTATTAAGTTATGTAGGCTTGTTTGCACAACAAGGCTAAATAATTATATAAACTTTTCTGAATCTAAATATTGTACTTTGGTAGAATTAAAAAAATAAGTGTAGTGCAGGTCTATGATGATTTTTAGTGCTACTATCATCTAGTTCTGATTCTGGCTCTGTAGTCCTAAGTAGTCCTGATTTTGAACTGTTGTAGTCCTGTTTTAATTGTGGATCAAAAACTAGTTTAAGGTGTCCTGCATATGTGATATATATTTTTCCCTATATGAAGTCATTCTTTTTTGAACAAAACTCAAAACAGGGCAAATTAATCTTTCAGTCATTTCTAGCCCCCCCCCCTCCAAAAAAAAAAAAAAAAAATCCCACATGCACCTGTTAGTGCTAAGCCCCGGGTGTTTCAAATGTCTGGCTCCGCCTCTGCTTCGCTCACATGTGTAAGTTCTGTGCTCAGTCGGCTAGTGCCTGAGCTCGGATCAGGAACCTACTGAGTTTCCCGTTTCTGACGAACTGGTGAAGCTTGCACAATGAGATGCACACACAAACACATACATCCCCCTGACTACATGGAAAGAAACTCACTACATGTAACAGCACATGGATCTGAGGGACCTGATGAGCAATTTGAGGGGGGAATGGAACAGAGGTACAGGAAACAGAGGGTATGATTAAACAGTTTATTTGACAAAAGATATGTATGTAATTCTCACTGCACAAAACTGTTTTTATGGAATATATGACAGCATTCCACATGCTTGTCTTTCTAAAGCTGAATAATATGATTGGGTCTATGCCTAAAATGAGTGCAACACTGCAAACACTGGGAATAAATTTACATTTCAGGGGTAAAACATTGCAATGAGGTGTTTAGGAAGCATCTAACAGCAAACATTAGTGCTGTATGAACTGTGCAGCTATTAACAAAAACCTTCTCTGTATATCCAGCAGGTGGAAGTTGAAGATACATTTGTCCTGTTTGTGAGCATGCTCATTGAGTTTATGTATTTATTGTGAGGTCTAGAAGTGTTTGGTTTCCTTGCAAATGGTATGAGGACTGTAATTAATTTTAGATCACTGAATGGTTAAGTGCATCCTGAGAACTCAACATATTGTAAGTAGAAAGGTTATAGGTTTACATGATTTGAGAGTTGTTTGTGCAGGCTGTGTGCAGGAATTTGGGACTGAACCAGAACAAGGTCGAGAAACAGTAGCTCTCACAGACGGATGCTGCCTCAGGCACAACACAGGTTAGGGAAAGGCAGGCCAGTGTGTGCGTCCATTCCTAGGTGAAGCTGCACCCGATGGAGGAGAAGAAAAGCACCAATAAGTGGGACTAAAGTCTAAACCACATCCTTCTTCAACAGTTTTTTAATCAATCATATAGTAGCACATTGAGGGAGCTAATGAACAGTTAGAGAAAAAATAGTACAGAGGTACAGGAAACAGTTTATGACGAAACTTTCTATTTGGCAAGAGATAGTTATGTAATTCTCACTGAACACATCTATTTTTATAGAATACATGGCAGGTTTCCACATGCTTCTCTTTCTAAAGTTGAATAAAATGATTGGGTCTATGGCTAAAATGAGTGCAACACTACAAATACTGGGAATAACTTCACATTTTTTTATGAGCACCAAACTCATTTTTTTAAATATAACTTTTTGTGTTAAATAAAAAAAAAACTAACTTTTTTCTAATAATTCCTGTGACTCCTCCTACTTTTCAACTCCATCACAACACGCCATCCTCATTAGCATGTGAAGCATCCATCGAAACAAGTTGAAGGAAGGTATAAATAGGAAACAACTCACTGAGTTACGTCAGTTTTCTGATGATCTGACAGATGCAGACAGACTGAAGTGTCAGACGCTGTTCTTCTGAAGTTTAACAACTTTTCTGCATCAGAATGAAAATCCTCCATTTTCTCTTCTTCTGCTTCTTGTCAGGTGAGAACTGATGATCTTAATGTTGCTCTATAATTTTAATTAAATACATACTCAAGTTTATAAAACACTTTATAAAGTACATATACCTACATACTTTATAATGTTAATTATTATCCATCTTATTTTTTTACATGTTATTATTATTACTTTTTTTCATCTGACAGATCCAGCTGGACTCATCAAGGCAAAACATTATAACATTATCTATACTGGAGCCGAAGGAGGAAATGCTTCACTTGCATGCCCTTTGACTTTGTCTGGAAGCACAAAGTTCTTCTGTAAAGAAAAATGTGAGCAAGCGGAAGATATCGTCATTAAAACAGATGGAAGCACAGCTCAGAGTGGCAGATACAGGATTATTAATAAAGATGGATCTCCAGGAAGCAGATTTGTGTTTGTGACCTTCACACACATGATCAAGTCTGACTCAGGAATGTACAGATGTGGTTCGGGAACATCTTCTGCCCCAGATTCATACTTAGACTTTGAGGTCAGAGTTTCAAATGGTGAGTTTTTGCTAAAAGCCACTGAAGTTAAAACGTGGAGATCCCCCGACCACCTCTCATTTAGCAACATAGACCACTTTTAGATCAAGTGCTTTAATAACATGTAGGAGTGCATTTTAATTGGCATGTAGCAAGAGTACTAAAATAACTTTAATTGAGTTTCTGCATCTCAGTGCAAAGAATACAACAGTAGGCAATGATTTATGAACTAGATGTGAATCTTTTGATCTTCAAGGGTCTGTAACTCTAACCTACAAGTTGATAGTATGAACGTGACATTTTGCATGGCTTTATTAAATATTGTACAACAAAAAGTGTTGATTCTGAGGGAATCAGGTAACAATTTTTCAGATTTGAAAATGATAACTGTGTTTATTTGAACCAGGAAATATAACCATAATATAACAGCTTACAGGTTTAGTTCAGAGTAATTAATGTTCTTCTATTTCACAGATCTGGATAAAAACTCTGGTTTTATCCGCAAAGAAACTGAGGGAGAAAACATCACATTAATATGTTCCAGTAGTGTGACTGGACAGAGGAAGTTCTTTTGTAAGAGTGAGTGTAAGAATGAAGGGGAGATCCTCATTGACACAACTAATAACAAAGCTGAGAGTGGCAGATACAGCATTGAATACAGACCAGGATCCATGTATGCACTGTATGCAACCATCACACAGCTGACCAAGTCAGACACAGGACAGTACAGCTGTGGATATGGAAACCCTCTGTCTCCAGATTCATTTGGCAGTGATTATCTTCTTGTTGTTGATGGTAAGTTTCTTTATTAAAACAGTAAACTTTTTTTCCGTATTTCATCTGCCTTAAATACTACTAATACTATACTAATAACAGAACATCACAACTCAAAAGGCAAAGTAAAGAAAATTAGAACACCAATAAATTAAAACATGAAACTTCTGGTGATTTTGAGCTGAGATTGTATTCACTACCAGAGATCAGATGATACATTGGCTGAGACATTATTACACCTTTCTAACATCAAACAGAGCGTTTGGCAAAAAAAAATCCATATTTTTATTTTTTGTTGAAATCTGGATGACCACTCTCAGAATATTATTTTCTTGTTGTGCTGGTAAATTCACAGCAGCTGCCTCATCTTCTCTCATTCTCTCCCCTCCCTCTCCTGTTGCTACTTCAATCATGAAACTGATCAATGATCAGCTGATCAGCTTTTCTCTTTTGTTTGTTTATCTTCCACTTTGCGCCAGAAAGAGGAAACCAGCGGATGTCGCGCTAAACAACAGCAGCACGTTTAAGCTTGATCAGCTGTTGTTAGAATTTATTTAATATTAATTTCTAGTATCAGCTGATGTTTGCTGGAGCCACAGCTGTAAAGCTGCTGGTCATGATATCGGTTTGGATATCTGGTGAGAGGGAAACATGAAGATGAAACCAGGAGATGTCCTTACTGAATCATCAGAGCTGAACAGCTGATGGAGAAACAGGTTTACCTTTTAGGTGACATGAATGAGTTGAAGGGAAGTTATGAACTGTTTCTGAGAGACAAATAACACCAGGATCCTTTTCTACGTAGCTGACAGCTGGTAACTGTGCAGGGGCGGGTCTAGGAAAGTTTTGCCAGGGGTGCCAGGTAGGGCATTAACAGGGAAATGAGGGCACAAAGAAATACTTTTCTTTCTTATTCTCATTTAAAATGTTAAGCGTTTAACCCTTTAGAACCGGTCAGAGCGGGCACGCTCCGTTTTGCGTAACTATTTTTAAATCCCGGTAGCTCTGCAACCAGGTAAGCTAGAGCAATAACTTGTTTTACATATGAAACCGGAGGAGTTGTACTTACATCTCAAGCCATCAGCTTGTCCTAGGTCACGGTTTTCTTCCACATATAGCTTTGCAAAAACTGCATAAAAAGCGCTTGCAGCAACAAAACCATAATATTCCAGAAACACGCTTTGCCGATCCGATCAGCTGTTCATGACACTTTCTACATTGGAATAGACGTCAGCCCAAACTTTCGCATGTCCGCCATTACCTGCCCGAAACCGGACGTGACGTCATTTTCGTGGAAATGTAGTTTTTTTACTATCAGGGCCTCAGAGCCTATACTGGTGTTTTTAAAAGTTATCTTTGACTTTATGACTTTCTGTGTCGTTTCTGGGATGCTTAGAACTCGAATTGCACTGCTGGAAATAGTTTATTTTGATGCATATGCTGCTTTTTTTTCCAAATTTGCACTATAATATTTATTTTCGTTTTTCCTGCAGTATATAAAAATCTGTGTATTTCAAAAATAAAACTATGAAGACATTCAAAATAAATTTCCTGTTGTTGGAAACTATTTTGTGCAACTTTTTTGTATTTACAGTTTTGAGGGATAAGCCTCTTAAATTTCTCTAACTAGAAATATATGTTTAAAAAAACAACAACAAAAAAGCAACAAAAAACCAAAAATGATTATCAATTTTTTTGTAGTTTATTGCACTTTTTTTTGCAATTTATGTAGTTACATGGACTTAATGAATACATATTATTAACATTTGGAATATAACGTTTGTATTGATGTATAACAAATTGAAATTCTCCCCAAAGTGGGACAACATCATGGAAAAATATAAAGATAAGCTCTGGCGGACTTGGTTCTATGGTTGGTCTTAAAGGGTTAATAAATAATTATCTGAATCTCATAACCAAAGTGGTCATCTGATGCAAAATGTATAGAAATCATACATATATACCAAAAAGACAGTGTACATCACTGTCACAACAGAGTTTGCTTTCATTCAAGGGCTTTATGGCTTTTCCTGTAATACCTGGTGGGCCGGTCTGTAGTCAAAATGCACGGGCCGTTTTTTTTGTCCCAGTCCAGCCCTGTTGTCATGTGTAGTAAGTTTCACAATCATATTTTCTTTTAATCAGTGCACATGTTATAAAACATAATTTAAAATCTAAATCTAAGTGTGTGCTGTAAATGCATTGTTTTTCATTATCATGGCGGAGCTAAAATTGAGGGGACATTGATGGGGATCTACCATTTTTACCAAAGCTGAGTGTTTGTAATTGTGCAGGTGAAAACATATGTAGTGTGCTTTATATGAGATTTCCCGGTTTAATGTGTAAAACAGTATTTGGTTATCCATCAGCTGATTTAACAAGACTGCAACTGAACCTGAGTTTGTTGTCTATCCGGAATCTTTCGATATTAAGATTTCGCTGCATTTTGTGTTTGATAAATATTTGTATTTGCTGGTATGATCATATGATTATTATTAGACTGCATTTGTCTGTATCACTATTGATTCTGATTTTTATATATGTGTGTTTATTGTACATTGAACACACCTGCTTCCACGCCACAAACGACAACAGCAACAACACAGAGTGAAAGTGTCACTGCAGGAGTCTCTACACATGGTCCTGACTCCTCCTGGCTTCTGGTTGTGCGTGCGTCCTTGGATGGTGTTTTGCTGATGGCTGTTTTCCTCATGCTCTTCTACATTAGTAAGACAAGGAGGAACTTTGGACTGAACACCAGAGAAAATAACACAAACATGGAGGTGAGTTTGTGTCACTTGTTTTCTGTCTGTTGTTGCAGGTTTCAGTGAGTGTTGTTGATTCATGCTGTCAGTGGGACTTAAGACAAAGCAAATAATTGTTGTATCAGACACCGACATTTTATATAATTATGTAGGCATTACAGCATATGCCATATTTTACTGTCCATTCTGAGGTTATTTCACAACATCAACATTTCAGGGTGTCATATCTAAAAGTGTGAAAGCACCTTTAGTCCTGTTTCCTGGAACTGCAGTGCGTGTATGCTGCTCTGAAGCAAACTTCTTATGATATTTATAATGTTGCATCATGGGTTTTTTTTGTTTCTCTGAAAAAAAAATGTGTTTCTTATTTTTTTTATTCCCATTTTCTGAAACTGATGTTGCATGAGGTTGTTTAAACTCTGTTGTGCATCTCATGTTTCTTGTTGTTTGTTTTATTGTGTGGATGCTTTAGGCATCCACACTATTGAGTTCCTGTTTCTCTTTATTGTGTGGATGCCCTCAAGGGCTTCCACACTATTGAGTTCCTGTTTCTCTTTATTGTGTGGATGCCCTAAAGGGCTTCCACACTATTGTTTTCCTGTTTCTCTTTCTTCTTTATTATTATTCCCCTAGTTGCTTCCGTACACTTTTTGGCACTTATCTACTCCCTCAGTTTTCAGCCGATTTTCTCCGTTCAAACTCTAAACTGTTCTGCTCTTTCTGCTAATGCCGGCTATGACTTTTGGTGTTTATTACTGTTATACTTTTTAAAATATTACACTTTTTCCTTTAATTTGTCCCATTGAAATGAATGGGAAACTTCCACAATTCTGCTAAAACTTGCTTGTTTTTGAAACTTAACTACTTTGTCATACTTTCACCTAGAAACTCCATTCAAACTTTAAAATGTTCTCAGACTATTGGGCTATTCCTGAATGATTCAGCTTTTTCAGATCTTCTACCGTTTTAATTTTATACCTCTTTAAGTTTTCAGTTGCAAAATTGTGATTTTCAGAAAATACATGCGTTGCTATGGTTGCTATGCAATTAAGTCAGAGTGAGTGCTGGTCCGTTCTGAATTTTCTCTTCATGTCTAAACAACTTCTTGCTACTGACTCAATTTCCACTCAACCCCCACAAATTATACATCAAAACGTAGGTATTTTGCTGGCTTTCAGACAATGTCACTATCTTTATTGTGAGATTTACCGTTTTTTGCAATTTGCCTCGGAGTGACACAAGGTCTCAATACTCCCCATTCAAAGTCTATGGGGAGGTTTTGAAATTCAGAGCTGAAATTCTGTAACGGGAGGCATTTTAAAATCGCCATATCTCTTTAACAAAGCAAAGTTAGGACATGAGGCTTGTGCCAATATATCTTCAGACACTGCTGACACTCACAGTGGAAGCAGTTTTTACAATTATCTTACCGTTGAGCAATGAATTACGTTTGTTTGAGGGTGGAAATCTGTCCTTCTCTCAGTCTTCAAACTCTGGAAATGAAGCCGTTTCTTCTCTCGTCATATCTCCGCGACGGAGGTAGAACGAGCTATGAAAATCGCAGTCAAAATACACCAAAGTCCGCTGATTCACCCAGTACAAGAATTATGCTGCTAGCCCTCCTAGCTTTTGAGTTACACGACGTTTTGTAACTCAAAAGCGGCGTTTTCGCCTCTCACCGCGATCTATTTTCTGACTGCCCAAGTATCTGTCTTTCAGACCGCCGCCCCTTTCCAGGTGGCGCAATCAGTAATGACACGGCTCTGCAGCTCAAAGGTCGTGGGTTCAATCCCACCTTGGTCCACGTTTTTTTTTCACTACTACAAATTTATACACTATCACAGACCTGTAATTTATATTGCTAATTTATTACAATTCTGCAAAGTTTTATGATTTTAGCAGCTTTTCTAATATGGACCTCAGATTCTTGTTAACGCTCCATGGCAGAAACAAGTACACAGTCTGATGAAGCAGACTGAGGCAGTACCTCTGATTGGTGAATTTGAGCAGAACCAGGTTGTTCTTTCATTTCATTTCTTTATTTATTTCACACATGGTTCAACAGTGTTTCTTTTTCTACATACAGAACCTTCTGCCTCTTTTCAGCAGAAATTCTGCTCATTCACCTCGTCTCTTGTGTTGGAGTGCCCTCTCGTGGTGCCTTTTGGGTAGTGCCTTAGTAAACATGAACACTGCAAAGAAGTGGTATCAGACTGGTTTGTAGTGGAGGAATTTGTTGCCAGTTTCTTTCATCTTTAATCCGTATTCATGTTGTAATGTAGTAGTACCACAATATGGCAGAAACACTATGTTTTCGCACAAATACTTTTGTATTCTTCACCCCTGTAGGCAAAATTTTCATTTTTTTTCACCCTTTTCAGCACAAATTCCAGCTTTTTGGCTGTTTTCAGAAAAACAAAACTCTTTTCAGCAGAAACTCTGCTGATTCATCTCTTTCAGCGCAACTTATTGCTTCTTTACCTCTTTTCTGCAGAAATTCTGCTGATTCACCTCTTTTCTGCAAAATGTTCAGCCTTTTCACCTCTTATCACCACAAATCTCAGCTGTTTTCAGAAAAAAAACTCTTTTGAGCAGAAATTCTGCTGATTCATCTCTTTTCAGCGCAACTTATTGCTTCTTTACCTCTTTTCTGCAGAAATTCTGCTGATTCACCTCTTTTCTGCAAAATTTTCAGCCTTTTCACTTCGTCTCAGCACAGTTCTCAGCAGCTTCTGCTCATTTAGCAAAATTGTCAGTTGCTCCATCTCTTGTTTTTGTGAGAATGAGTTTGGTTCAGTGAGATGAGCAGCTGCCTTGCGACCAGAAGGGCCAGGTTCAAATCCCGGTCATGGCAAAACCTGTTTT